>NC_143577.1:148678467-149040342 GCF_048544385.1 Mastigoproctus giganteus
CTTGCTTTCTACGCCTGAGACCAACTAACTCAGTCACTGAGTGAAAAAAAGCCCACTAAAGTTCCTCGCGCCATCTACGGGATTCGAACCCGCGCCTTTTCCATTCGATGTGGGGAGGACGGTGACGATACCACTGTGCTACCGCGCAGACTCTCTCTCAGGATCAGCTCCACAAGAACGAAATACGGCTTACTGGATCAAATCACCAACTGACCTAACTGCATTATTATTGGTGTACCCCTATATTACCACTTTGAATTTATTAACTGCTCATTGTGCCGCTGTGGTTCTGCGGGATATGGTGCTTCACAATGGTTCTTCTTGCATTCGACGGAATGAATAGACACTGTCCTACCATTAATATCCGGACACCTGCCTTTAGATAAAAAAGAACTTTTATTGTGTCATTTAATATTTTGTGCCGAAAACTTTTGCTTTTATGACGGCCTTCAATCTTCGCGGCATACTCTCAACAAACTTTTTATAAATGTCAGGTGATATGTTCCTCCAATCGGCCTTTAATGCAACCACCAGTTCGGCCTTGTTCTTTGGGCGATCTCGACGTGCACGTATCCGACGATCCAATACATCCGAAAGACGTTCGATAGGGTTCAGATCAGCCTCTGAGCTGGCCAATCCAACTTTTCCACACCCATATCCTCAAACCACTCTGTTACGACCCTAGCAGTATGGCATGGCGCGTCGTCTTGCTGATACAGGTATGGGCCTTCCCCGAAGTATGGCCATAACGTTGGAAGTCCATAATTGTCCAGGTTGTCCTGGTATTGCACAGCATTCATGGTTTTGTCGATAACGACTGAGCCCCAGCGAAATCATGAAAGGAGCCCCATACCATGACACTGCCCCCACCAAACTTCATTGTTGGGAGGATACAATCAGGAAGGTACTGTTCCCTGTCATTTGCCACACCCAGGAACGGCCATCAGATTGGTAGTGTGCGAACCTCGACTAGTCTGTCCATGGGACTGTTTTCCACTGCTCTACAGTCCAGGATTCTAGCTCCCTACATCATGATAATCAGCGTCTAACATTTGTTTAGGTGATCAATTCTGTTGAACTGTTGAGGTAATTCTGTTGAACCTGTCATCTTGCATGCCCAATTGACTGTTCGAAGCCCAGTATGCATATTTATAGCCGGTTCTATGACGTGTTGCATGCATAGGACCTGTTTCCCCATCAATGGAGGGGTGTCCGGATATTAATGGTAGGGAAGTGTATGCAGACCTGTTTTTGGCGAAGATTGTGATCATAACTTGTTCACGCTATGCCACAATGTAATGGCAGTGTTCTATAGATTTTGTTGGGCAATAGTGTATAATAAAATTAGTCGTAGCTCCTTGAACTACAATAGTTTTTTTTTTTTTTTTTTTTTTTAGGAGCATTAGCAACTAAGGCCATATTGCTCCGGGATATGCGGTGGTCATTCCCTGACCTTTCCGCATCCTCCGTATTTGGTGGTGACGGGCTCGAACCCCGGTCTAATCAAGAAGCGTGTACTACGCACTGCTGCTCCTTCCCACCTGGCTACGGAGGCGCCGTCTACAATAGTGACTTCATACAAGAAACAGCTTGAAGAGTGTGTTGAGCATTATAGGACTCTATGATTTGGGTAATACATTATTGATTAAAAAACATTTTAACTGGCTTTTATTTGAATGATTTTATATGCACATGGCAGGGTTGCCACAGGTTGACAGTGACCAATAAAAAAATCCAATAAAAAAAATAAATAAAAAATCGACTGAAGCCTAATAGTCAAGTGCGAGGGCACAGAAGTACATGCGCTGTGATTGATCGTGGTTCAGTCCCGCGTGACCACTAAATGCGGTAATGTTCTTGTATTTCTCTGTCTCGTTAAGTCGTCTGTGCGGTAGCACAGTAGTATCGTCACCATTCTCCCCACACCGGGAAAAGGCCCGGGTTCGAACCCCGTCAGTGACGCGAGGAACTTTAATGGGCTTTTTTTCAGTCCGTGGCTCAGTTAGTCAGTCTCAGGCATAGATAGCAATATTTTTTCCACAGAAAATGGGGTTTTTTCGTCCAGCAAAACAGGCAAATTGACCAGAGAACACACGCAATTTACAGACAGACACAAATACAGGTTTATGTATTTCAATTACGGGTAACCATATTATAATAATTTTTTTTTTTTTTTTTTTTTTATAATTTGTCTTGTTAACTCCTGTGAAACATGTGGCTTTCACATAGTATAAACAGAAATTTATTTATTTATATTGGAGCTTCGCTAAAGCCACTTAATCTCATTGGCCGAAAATTTGATTATAATATCAAAATTTACGTCAGTGCAAAACTGAATGTTGAAATTATTTCTTCAGAAGACTAATTACAGTTCAGTGAAACTGAGGACGCCTGGTTCACTTAATGCAGGCTGTTGTTGTTGGGTTTTTAGGAGCATCGGCGACTAAGGCCATGTGCTCCGTCTATATTATCTGTAAATTGTGTGTTCTGGGGTCGATTTTCTGTTTGCTGGACGAAAACCCCGAGTTTCTGGGAGCAAAAACCATGCTACCCTCGCCTGAGACCGACTAACTCATCCACATTGTGAAAAAGACCCATAAAAATTCCTCCCGTCATCGACGGGATTCGAACTCAGGTTTATTTTTTTCAACCGGTGTGGGAAGGACGACGATTCTACCAACTGTGGTACTCACGAGGGCATTAACTGAGGCGAAACGATGCTTGCAAATATCTTAACATATCGTTCTCCTGTTACTATGAGTTTTGGGTACTTAATCATTAATTCTTCTGCTTCAAAGAAATATGGACCAACCAAAAATCTTGATATACGGTCACACTATATAGGAAATTTTTCATCGTGCAGAGGATGAATCAACGTAAATATGATATTGAGATTCTTGTGGATTCGCCTTTGTCGAAATGACAGGGTGGGGATATTGCCTTAGAGGTAGAAATAATATGAGATTGCTCGGTCCACAGCACATTAACTAGTCAAGTGAGGGCTTTATCTAATCGTCATAAATAAAATCCGAATCCATCCTATTCATACAACCATTTGGAGTTAGGCATTAAACGGATTTTATATTATAGAGATATAGCCTTAACGTTCTCCTCCAGACTTTTAAATTGCCTCTGTGAAATATCGAGCGAAATCATTGGAATTGTAAATCCACAAAGCAAAATTTAAAAAAAAGTAAATTTTCTGTTTATACTCTGGACGACCACAGTGGCAAAATACAAGGATTTCACCATATTTAGTAGTCATGCTCACGCAGTAACTCACATAAAGATATACCCTCGGCTATAGCGGCTGATGTTCAAGCCTGCCACTTCTAGGGGTATCATGCACACTTCCAATCCTTTCAATTTTATTCCATAATGTAAAGCAAATGGGTGATTTAGCGAAGAACTCCCCCCCCCTCTCTCTCTCTCTCTTCCTTCCATTTTAAATACTGTATATGAAAGTATTACAACTTCTAAGCTTTTGTTAATGGGCTACGTTAATGTTGTTCGATTGTCCCGTCAGCAGGCTATACGACCTTGGTGTCAGTTAAGTATAAGTATTTGGAGTTAGGCATTAAACGGATTTTATATTATAGAGATATAGCCTTAACGTTCTCCTCCAGACTTTTAAATTGCCTCTGTGAAATATCGAGCGAAATCATTGGAATTGTAAATCCACAAAGCAAAATTTAAAAAAAGTAATAAAAAAATTTAAAAATTTAAAAAAAAAAAAAGTAACAAAATAGCTAAATATAAAATATTTAGCTATTTTGTCTAACTTACGTAGAATTTGCCCTCGTGGCTAACCCAGTTGGTAGAATGCCGTTCTCCCCACACTGCGTGGAAAAGATCTGAGTTCGAATCCCGTCGATGACGGGAGTAATTTTTATGGATCTTTTTCACAACGTGGCTGAGTTAGTCGGTCTCAAGTGAGGAGAGCATCGTTTTTTCTCCAGGAAACTCGGACTTTTCGTCCAGCAAAACAGAAAATCGACCTCAGGACACACCCAATTTAGAGACAATGTACACAAAGTAGTATGGCCTTAGTCGCCGATGCTCCAAAAATCCAATCACAACAACATCAAGTAACTTAGAATTCAGTTCAAGTAATGCGAGCAGTAACTCATGATGTCTTTTTCAAAACTCTTTGCTGGTTGGACTCATATTTTGATGTTTCTTCCATCCTATGGAGGATACTTCCTGATTCCCTTAGTAACCCCTTCAGTTTATTTCAAGATTAGAAAGGCTGCAAACAATTCATGGTATTTTTAAATTAATTTTGCTATAGCAATATATAGTTTAATATCTTTAATCATACCTTTAATATCCGATCCTGAAAAGTCATTACACCATTGGCTTAATAACTTGTCCTATAACTGTAAACTATAATTAGAAGTCGGGAGTGAAAGGTGACAAATATTTTTGCAGAAACCGATCAGACAAGAAATATACCTAATTTTTTTTTTTTTTAAACAAAGGGTGCCCGTATAGAAAAAAAACTATAATAATCCCTACATCATATGCAAATAGCAGAGGAATGAAACTGAATCTGCCAAAAAAAAAAAAAAAAAAAACTGTCTGGTAAACCCTGAAAACTAAACAGAACGGGACAAGAGAATTCTGAGAAGAAATGTGCGCCAAATCGTAATTTGCCGTTGTCTCAAGTCACACAAACACTCTTGAGAGTATTGGGACTAATGTCAACACTAGTACAATACGAAGGACACTCCATGATATGAGGTGAGGTGAACAACTGCAACGGTCGTGCAGTTGTTCACCTCAGCAAATGCTAGACGCGATTAACATGGTCTAAGGAGGGCGAATCCTGGACTGTAGAGTAGTGGAAGTCTGTCCATAGGACAGACTTCCACTGCTCTACAGTCCAATATTCGCACCTCCAGACTTCCATGAGTCTGTCCTATCGACAGACGAGTCGAAGTTCGCACACTACCAGTCTGATGGCGGTTCCTGAGTGTGGCGAATGCCAGGGGAACAGTTCTTCCCTGATTGTATCCTCCCAACAATGAAGTTTGATGGAGGCAGTGTCATGTTTTGGGGCTGCTTTTCATGGTTTGGCTTGGACTCATTAGTTGTTATCGACAAAACCATGAATTGTGTGCAATACCAGGACAACCTGGACACTTATGCACTTCCAACATCATGGCAATACTTCGTGGAAGGCCTATACCTGTATCAGCGAGACAACGCTCCACGCCATTGTGCTCGGGTCGTAACAAAGTCGTTTGAGGACATGGGTGTGAAAAAGTTGGATTGACCAGCCCAGAGTACTGATCTGAACCCTATCGAGCATCTTCGAGATGTATTGGATCATCGGGTACGTGCAAGTCGAAATCCGCCAAAGAACAAGGCCGAACTGGTGGCTGCTTGTTGTTTGTTTGTTATTTGGTTTTTAGGAGCATTAGCAACTAAGGCCATATTGCTTCGGGATATGCGGTGGTCATTCCCTGACCTTTCCACATCCTCCGTATTTGGTGGTGACGGGTTCGAACCCCGGTCTAATCAAGAAGCGTGTACTACGCACTGCTGCTCCTTCCCACCTGGCTACGGAGGCTGGTGGCTGCGTTAAAAGCCGAGTGGAGGAACAAAAAACCCGACATTTATAAAAAAGGTGGTTGAGAATATTGTAGGTCGTCATTAAAGCAAAATGTTTCAGCACAAAATATGAAATGACACAATAAAAGCTCTTTTTTGTTTAAAGGTAGGTGTCCGGATATTAATGGTAAGGCAATGTATATATGATGCTTGCTTAAAAAGGAATTCTTTTTATGAATTATGCCTTCAGCATTTAACCAACCGATAATCCCTTACGTGGGTTATCCATTGTGCTTTTCCAACTATGTGAGATCGAGGAATTTATTTGAACTTATACAAACTCGTAGTCACTACTCTATATAATATTTTTTTTTTTTTTTTTTTTTTACAGATCACCATACACAATAAGTTGATTATTGTTGAAATTCTTGACTAAAAAATCCTCCATTAATTCGCATGCTGTTGGAAGTATCTAATCAATCTTAGGGAATAAAATGTTTAGGCTGACATTATTATGTAGAATTTTAAAATCTTGCAAAAATTAAGTTTGCAGTTGTGGTGCCGATAACAGTTATCAAGAACTAAATCACCGACGAGTAATGGGCGTACGGTTACTGGGTTTCAAAAGAATGTTGTTGTTCAAGCGAGCAAGGTCAGCAAGCGAAAATAGCACTTTCAACCTATTTTATGCTTTTCTGCTTTAAACGGACAATGAAGATAAGTGGAGAACCAGATTATCATGTATCTGTAACTGGTCCACCATTGCACCATCATCATCCAAGCCATGTGGGTTCAGTCGAAAAAGAAAAAAAAGTCTTAACAGTCACTCCAATAACGGGTGTCATTATTCCTCATCAATCATGGCATTTATCTCCATCGTTCAGTGGGTGATCAATGTGGCATTAAGTGAGGGCTTTCGAAGCTTATCTGCCATCTGTGTACTGAAGCTGTTAGCTGCATTTTATCCTCTTTCTCATCGGCCCTTACTTTGACTAAACTTTACACTTTTACTTAGAAACACCTCTAAACGCGAGCAAAGTAATAAGTAGCTTTCTTCACCTTAATTTTTGCATGAATAATTTACAGCAGGAAACTTGATCAGGAAGTGCTAAGAAATCCATCAATACTTCTTTATCCTCTTTTATTCGCTGCATAAAATCCATGCAGTGCAAGCAGATTAAAATTTATAGCTATTTTAATATAAAATAAAAAAAATTCGTTGTAATCTCTATTCACTTTTAATAAAGCCTTCTCCATTATTCTGTTAAAAAAATTTCCATTTTCCCTGTCATAAAAAAATTTTATTAATCGCAATTGTTCAATTAATTTAGGTCAAAGGCCATTTTTCTCCACGTATCTGTAATGATTACCTTATTTAATAAAATTATATAAAAGTAGTCATTTTTAAGCCTTTAAATGAAAGTTATTGAAAGAGACTAAATTTATATTGAATGAAATATGTAGAAATAAAGAGGAATTTATCTCAATGATTTTTTTTTTTTGTAGAATCACTACAACATCCTCCTAAATTCAAGCAGATGTAAAATTATTACTCAATGGTTTCCTTCTCCCATAGACGTATGAATGATCCAACGTATCCGCGATCAGCAGTCAAGATCTCCCAACCCGACCATCACCATATAACCTTGAGAGCAGAAAACACCTTGTCTAATAATAAAATCATTAAAACCAATAAAATGATCGCGGCATATAAAAGTAAAAATCTTTAAATTAATTGAACCCGATTTTGAATAACTTCTCTTCCTCCCTACAAAAAAAAACATTGAGGTAAATTCCTCTTTATTTCTATGTATTAATACAAATGTAGAACTCATTAGGAATTATAGCTCTGTTTTATTTATCCTAACTGAATGAAATAGTACCAATTTATATATCTGAATTCCCTCGATAATATGGGTATCTTTACATGATATGAGAACCACCCATTGATAATATTGGGTCTCAAGATCGCATCAGTGAGAATCAACGGCCTTCCTTAATCCCAGGCTAAGACCCTAGGAATTCAAAATGCTTGTCTTGCACTGAGATCTGTGAAATTTGTAAAGGAGAATCCTTGTGAGTGATGAAATCGGCTGTGACACACCACTTTGGTCTCTGCTGTGAAAAAGCGGGATATCCTGCACCGGCTCTAAGCTCTATATCGTTCCCTCCGATCGCATTTATTGCTTGCCGGTTAAATTCCAGTCAACATCTGGAAAGTTAAAATCCCCCATTACGAGACATTCTAATTTGCTGGACCATTCTATTTCTGTGATGTCTTTTTCAGATGAAATACTTGGACTCAATTCCAAATTCAGTATTATAATTTACTTATACAGTAGGATTATGACCTTCCAATCTCTACACGATAATGTTCGAAATATCACCGATAGAACACCATATATTTCCGGTCGCCTCTTTACAACGCTGAGAAACTTAATACATACCCATATTGTAGATATTAAGTTTTCTTCCTCTACTGGTTTCAATTATTCAACCTATCAAGTGTATAATTTATTTTGCGGTTTCTATTTCCCAAGTGTAAGTAAGACCTTACATTTTTCTGCATTAATAAGTAGCTGACACTTTCTGACCATTTTTGAAGCCTGTTCAAAACATCCTGAAGAAGCACTACTTGGTACTGATCATTAACGCCTCTACTAATCTTTACGCCGTCTGTAAATTTTGACATCACGCATTCTATCCGTTCGTTGATGTCGTTTATGAAAAGCGTAAACAACTTGAATAATATCTATTAACCCCAATTTCTGCCCTGCAGCCTCCCAGAAATCCATCTTAGAATCTTTCCAGTAATTCCAACGTGGTCCAGCTTATACAATAACCTCTTATGAAGGACTGAATCAAAAATCTAACGCTGCCTCTAAAATCCAAAAAAAAAAACAGAGACTGTTTCAATACAGTCTATGGCGACTTACCTCAAAAGTGTTAGATTTATGTAAAACTCAAAACTCCGGGAGTTTTACTTGCCTTTATGTTCGAAAGCTGTTTTTTAATAAACAGTCATCAGTAATTTCGAAAACACTAGTTTCACCTGGCTCAGCCTCATTCTCACAGTCTGTTCATCATGAAGGACCTTTCTTTAATAAAGACCGACACAGTAACTATTCAATTCATCAGCTAGCTTATCTAAGGCGATCCCACATCCCCATACACAAAGGCCGATCTGATTCGCTTTCTTCTTTGTATTCACATGAATGAAAAATTCCCTGTACCCATTGTTTGCTCTCTTAGCCAAAGCTTTCTCATACGCAGCCTTGTCCTTCCTAACCTTGCCTATCGTACTATTGCATATCACCTTGTAGCTGTTGTAAGCTTCAGTACTTTTTGTCGCTTTGTAACTGTCCCATGTTATCTTTTTTTTTGCTCAGACTGGCCAACTCTGCATTCATCCATTTCGGCATCCTTCTCCAGCAATATATTTTTTTAATATTAAGTATGCGTTCATGACTTCTGTGATTTTTGCTTAAAGGTATTCCGTAATTCAAATTATTTTCCCTCACTCCACAATCCGCCAAATTAATACGCTCCATATAGCGTCTAATTATAGTCCCCTCTTATGTATTAAAACCCGTGCATTTATCTTTAACTACTGCAACATCTTTCTTCTTCTTCCAACTAACGATTGCGTGATCACAACTTGCCAATGGTTATCATACTTTAAGCCACCTGATGCGTATATAAACACGAGGTCAAGATTATTCTCACCGCTACTTACTCTAACATGCTGTTACAAATAATAGTTATCTAGTTTATTTATTTAAAATAAAGACTACCCATAAGCTTTTTGTTCTTATTTTTTCCCTTTCCTCTATGGAGAATTAACGTGGAAATAATAGTATTAGAATGGATAAAGGATGCAAGGAAACTGTTTTCGTACAACTTCTAAAATATATATAAAATTTATAAACACACTGCCCGAAAGTAAACTTCACGAGATCCAGTCTTCTGTTACTCACTAAGCTTTGAATTGCGAACTCTAGCTCATGTTTCGCCTACCAGTGAAAATATACCTACTTCGCTTGTTTCACTGGCTCCCTTCAGGGTCTTGTATGTCTTAATCAGATTGTCCCTAAGATATCTGGTTGCCAAGTTTTGAAATTAGCACCTTCGAAGCTGTTCTTCTACTCAGTCACCTTGTGAATAAATTCTATAAACATTTCTAGCTAGCTTTATTGACTGGATAGATTCGAATCAAGGCCTCTTCCACGCAGTGCGGAAGGATAATTCTTATAATTAGTATTATTCAGACTCTCCCCCGTGCTACCCACAAGGACCTAAATAACTATTCCATTGCTTAAACACAACAGTCTACACAAAAGATCCTGTCTCTCAACGTAGCCTGTTCAACTAATGGAGGAATTTAGCTCTCATGTTCTCTACTGTGATGTCAAACTGGCGGCCCTTTGAACGCAGAACTTCCCCTTCTCCGAAATTTTGTCAACCAAACGTTTGGGGGAGGTATGTAGATAAATGGCGATTAGTATTACCTGGAGATTTCACTAATATAAGATTCAAATTCGTAACTTATAAGAACCATCATAAACGTTATGAGTTGACATTTTAACGCAAGTGCAAATAAGCAAAAATATTTAGCTCAATAAATGTAACGGGTGTACTCTTTGATATTCAAATCTGGGAATCTATCTCACTTCTGAGATTGAGTCCCTTGTTGTTGCGGCTCCAATATCAAGGTGATTTACTTTTATAATTGTGTCTCTACATCTTTCTCTTAACTAAGACATTGGCCTATGACATCTGTCACGTATCAATGTCTTAGTTATGGAAAAGGACTAAAATACACATAAGACCTTTGCGTCTTATGAGTGAGCGATTTCAATGCATAACATCTCTCACTGGAAGATCAATCGCTTGACAAAAGGGAAAAAATTTAAAAAAGTTTATAAACAACCTAAAACTAACAACTACTGGGTGATACACCCACTTTCACTTGTTTACTGGATTCAGCACAGCAATTGACCTCTGGGTTCTCTGGCTGTCTTTTTGCTATTTGATCGGTCGTAGCGACTGCTAGCCAATAATTTGTGAAAGAAATTGCAAATTTACTCTCCTGCCCTTTCACACATTGCTAATGCTTACCGGAAAACTATAGGCAACCATTCGCCCTGGACAAACCAAATCCATTTTTCGTGCTATCATTTATTTAACAAGAACTGAGGCAGGTGCTTCCGATAGCTAATTTCGCGAGACATCAACGAACAATCGCTACTAAAGTTAGCAAAACATCATCTGATACTTCCGGGATATTAGGTGATGCTTTGTCAGTGCCGATGTGAATTTTAAATAAAGCAAAATAATAATAATTGTGCAATTAATTTGAAAGAAATCAGAAATGAAGACAAACACATATAGTTGGAATTCCTTCTTTATTTTCAGAATTTATGACTTTGGTTTGAACATGATTGAAAACTGGTTTGTACATTCACTACATGGCGTTTAGCACAATTACTTTACGTACGAGTAATTAGAAAAAAATTCTAAGCAATTCTACTCGTGGGGAAAGGTTATTAAATCTTTTTAAGAGCTCGATTTTAAAGTTTTTTTTTTAAACAGAAAAGTAAATTCTTCAATGTAGTGTGTGTAGAATATTTTTGCCCCCTCCGTCCTTCAGAGTTCATTTGCCTCTGATGATTTTTGGATCCACTCCTCGGGGCCATTCGAAACATTGAGCACAATATAAAGTACCACGCAGGGAACGGTTGACTACCAGACCTATTCTGTATTAAGATGGGATCTACAAGCCCTTATATTTTCTTCGTGTACTGAAACTTTTAATAATTATGACTCTACCCATCAATACGATCATTCCCCTTAATATTCTTCAGAAAGTCCTGCAGTTACTTCTTACGAAGTGGCCTTTTGTTTTCAATTTTGTGATTGGCGACAGTTGCCCACTAATGTAGGTTTACGTTAAGTAGTTATACGCCTGCCATTGATGTATTGCGACTTAAATAAACATTTTTCTGTCTCTTTTCCAGGAGACAAACTATTTTACAGATTTGATTACCAAATTTACGAAAGCGTTAACCCCCCCCCCACATCCCTTGTCCAACCAACACAAAGTGCGTTGCTAATACTGCAGGATTCAACGTCGACGATGGTCAGCGGCGAGGAGAGGGAGTCTTTTGTGGAAACCCATTCGTCTGAGTGTACGGTGTATCGCCATTTCTGATATTGGTCTTACTTTCTCCATTTTGTATTGTGATGTCAACTATCGCACAGTGACCTGTAGTTTAGCCCGGGGAACGGGCTGCACCCTTCGCTTAACACAAACATCCACCTTGCTTAATCCTTTACAATTCTCTGGGCGGAAAGTGGTTTGAATCGTTCGACACCATTCTTTTTACCCCTTAACCGCAGTGAACAACTGACAAGATATGCGGTTTCCAATATGGAAGCATCCAACACACGAGGTTCCATAATCATGCCCTTTCGAAATTCTGCGATATCATTACTAAGTCCCATAAACTGCTACTTTGACTTTGCCTTGCACAACCAGATGAAAATTACCACTGCTTTATGGTACAAAGCCGTTAGTCTTTTTGTACTGCAAGCTATGTAGCATAGTCCATTAAAGATGGGGGTGGTCATAATTCAGAGGTCACAGAGTGCATATTGAAGAGAATACTCAAATTTATTTAGCTTCCCATCGAACAGAACTCTTCGAATGATTTACAAGTGGAACTACTATCGCGCTGTAAGGAGAACGAGAAACAGATTTTAATTAAATGACGATTGATCCACCGGCTCTCAGAACCACACACGTTACTATGCTAGGGTTGAACTGAGATGTATACGAAATACGTCGCTCTTCTTTAAAGGACTTTCTTTCCACCTTTGTTCAAAAATCAGTAACACTTATACGACTTTCTGGCTAAATTTCGATAATGATATTTAAATAATTGTGATTTTTCCCGAGTGGCATTTAAATATATCCTACTAGAGGAAAACACGTGTGTTCAGCCACGTCCTTAAGATTTGCATAATGCTGAAGATAAAATGCAAATGTACCATAATGCCTAGCGCTGTAGATGGCGCTAATGAAGGGGGCGTATCGGATGTTCGTCGCAATGGCTGCATGAAGCGTAACAGGTAAGTAGAGTATGATGTACTTGACGAAATATCCAATTAAGAGTGAATATATATATATTTTTTCTTCCATTATATAATTCACTGCTAAACTTAGCACGGACATAACATGAAATATACTGACATATTATGTTGATTACATTAAATGTCGAAATTCTGTAGACGATATGCCAGGCATGTTGCCTGGCATATCGTTTAGTTTTTAAACAAATATGTGCCGGACTCTTAATGTTGAAATAGCTAGATAATTAATGCAACCATTGGGCCAATCTCTATATAATCAACTTGCGTATAGACACGAGCCTAAATACCACTTTAAGAAAGAGTAAGTACATACATCGTCTACAATATACATTTGGCAGATGGCGCAAAATTAACGTATTTAATATAAGAACATTTGTGCTATTTTAAGTGGAGTAGGAGTTTAGCCGATCTCAATCTGTTGGCATGGTTCGAATTTTAACTTGCGAGTTATTCTGGGATTTTTAACCAGCTCAACATGCAAGTTAACCTGTGAATAGACGTAAAGACAACACGAAGTAGGTAATTTCTGTACAGTATTTTACATAATATGGCTCAACTAGTTTAGGTGTGAGCGTATTCATAGATTTTGTTCACTTCGAGCATAATTCATTAAATTTTGATTAAAAATGAAATGGCCATAGGAATACAAGTGCCTAATTACAGACAATCGCTGCAGTTGGGAGGCGGGTCAGCCTAGCCACTGAAGTCATGTCAGGGATCAATCCGGTTTAAACCATGGATATGTTTCCTTATTAGTTCAGTTGGGTGATTGATCGGCTTTATTGGTGTAATCTTTGTGTTGCTGTGTATTATCAGAAATAGATTGTTTAATTTGTGGAAACAGTTTGTAGAATCTATCGTAGCACAGCTCTCCTTGTTTTAAAAACTGCTTGCGAAAATTGAACAAAACCTTTGTAGTACTGTTCCTCATTATTGAGACGGTTCTCATAATTTTTGGGAAGCAGATCGATCTTTATAATGAAACCATTTCGGTGGTTGTCATACTTTGGGCAATCGCAGTCTAATATTCTGTGGCTTCTGAAGTGCAGATGTGGGGGCGTTATCGGTTAGTCTAACGCAGTGGAATTTTTCCTTAAAGGAACCGTAACAAGTCATACAGGTCGTGTGCTGGTCAGGAGAATACCAGGGCGGGCGTTTCGGATAAGTAAGTGCCACATTGGGCCGAAACCTTGACCTCTCCACTGGTGGTTAGTTCCCATATTGTTTGCCACATTTTGCGGCAACAAGACGTTACCTTTCTTCCTTGATGTTTTGAATAAGGTCTAGGGTTATGCCATAATGTTCGGTGGCAATACATCTGTTCAACCGGTAATTCAATCCGCGGCGAGCAATTTCAAGATCTAATGGCTACATACCTGCCAGAACCTGCAAGGCAGGGATACGTACTGTTCGACAGGCTCTAGTGACGGGCAGGATAAATCTTTGTATGGATTCGATTTTATTTTTGACTATTGCAGATCTATGGGAAAATCATATTTCAGATCCATAGATAATAACTGGGATGAAAACTTCTTTTTTATAAATCTGGCGAGGGGTTTTCCTTTTCAGCCCCCAGTCAGCTTTGCTATTCCTAGCAATTAGCCCTGCATAATTGTTAAATTTTCTGCAGAGATATTCGAGACGGGGAAAGAAGGATAAATTAATTTAGTGTCAAAAAATATGCCCAGGAAAACTGGACCATTTTCAGGGTTATGTGGATATGTCCGAGAATTTTATAATTGGTGGTCTGCGGGAGTGTAGGTTTCCTTTAGCAGAATAGTTTGACTTGTATGGTGTTATTTTTAATGTTGTGAACTTTGGTCCACTCCTGTAATTCTTACAGGGAAATGTTAGCGCGTGTATCTGTCTGCACACAGGTTCCCCCACCTTCACAAACAGGGTGTAAATATCGACCTGCAACAGTTGCCGTGGCGCTCTCAAGAACAAAGTGATTCCGGGTCTATCGAAGTCAAATGGTTTTAAATATCATCCGATGCCACAGCACTTGCCGAAGCTAGATTTGGTAACCCATTCATGTAGATTCGTCGCATGTGGCATTCATACGGTCAATACGGGATCCTCGGTCAAGTGATAAATGTTCGTCTAAAGAAGTTGCACTTAACTTCCGCTTTGTGTGCTCGGCGCGCACAATTTTTTTGGAAGCTTTACTTTGGCCCATATCATCGGATAAACGCGTGTCTATATTACCCCCCCCCCCCAAACTAGCAGGTCCCCTGAATCCTAAAGGTGTCTTCAGTGATACTGGCAAAAACTCTTACAGCACTTTTTGTTTATTTTTTGAAATAAATACCGTCTGTACATAATGGATTCTTTCTACGCATAGGTGCGGGCCACGCTAATAAAAATCCCCCTCCCCAAAGCCTTACAAAGTTCAAGTCTTGGGTTAATTTGCATGGCTTTTAGCATGTCTATCGTATCTGGACAGAATTTCAGACACACACACACACACACACATTCTGACCTAACTCGCGGAATTTTTTTAGCATGGTCCTAATCCAACAAATTAAACTTAAATTAAATTAAATTTTCTGTTTATACTGCCTCCGGGACGATCAAACGGTCAGAGGAGTTCACAAGATAGAATACAAAAAACAGCACCGTATTCAGCAGTCACGGGCTTGAACCCCGGTCCATGAGATCTTGTTCCTTTAATATCGTTAGTCCCCACATAAATAATAAATTCTCTCTTTACTTCCATTAAAAACTGACAATCTGTTGGTAAGATCAATTGTTACTCCCGGCAAACACACCTTGGTTCTAGTCCATTTATCTTTATTACAAAATATGTTATTCGTCCTCTGACAACAGGTTTCTCAATAAAACTAAATTCTTTCAAGCAGAGCAGTATACACGTGATTACTCTGTTCTGGATCTGAATCAGGGATGCATTACTAGGCATTTCACAAGATACTTGAGTCACCGACGAGTTCCTAAAGGAAGTAACCGCTTTATCAATTGCTCAAATTCTTCTAGTAATGCGCCAAGTTTTAATTTGAGATCAGTACACCGCTTAAATGGGATGCAAAGAAAAGAATCGTCAGTTGAATAAAGTCCATATATCTCTCTAACACGGCAATCTCTAACACGGCAATAAAATGCTGATATCTTGACCGTCTTTGTTTAAGATATTCGCAGGTTGTTGAGAAAGTAATGCTTTTCAAAGGACAAGGAAAGTTATGATGCAGCTATGATGTATTTTGAACAACGAGTTCTCTCTAATGCAAAGATTAACAGTTATTTTTCAAAAAAGAATTAATTATTAACTAACAGAATTCTCTTAAACACGTTATGTTGATCTCAGCTGTTACTTGTAGTTTTGTGTTACACACTTGACATCCTGTTCTGCAATCATGTGTTCAGCGAATCTGCTGCACAAAATGATACTTTATATAACGTAGAAACGTACTGAATACGAGTTGCCATTGTTTAAACACACACACGCGCGAACTTTCATGTAAGGACAATCTCCTTCAGCACACAGAATTTAGCTTCTCGCGCATAATTATACTATGTTGCAGTCTTAGATGGTCAGCAGTCACTCTGCAAAATAAGCCAAATTGTCAAATATTGCAGCTGCTATTATTGAGCATAGCTGTTTGTCGTATGCCATGGACTTTGGTTTCCTTTGGCATGCAGTGCCCGGTAACGTGCTTTGCTTCTGCATTTCAGAGCTGTCCAGTCATTATCTATCGTTAGCTAAACGCTTTATAGCTCAATCAATTTTAATTATTTAATTGCAGGGCCGGTAATGCATTTGGAAACGTCTACAAATGTTCCGCTACTATTTTGAATTTGGTGAAGTTTCTGCATCGATGCTTAACACTCTCTGAATATGACCTTTACTTTGGGACAATGTTTAGGATTGTAAATATGATTGAAATATTTGCTTAAAGCGTTGAAATGAGCGAAACAATTATAGAGCCCTTTTGTCTTTACTCAGTAATGATAATTTATAATAAAATTTAAGTCTAAGCATAGAAAGTACAAGCAGTGAGGAATGACGATTTCTAGTCTTGTGTTGTTATTTGACTTTATGTAACCAATTAGAAATGCGCTTGTAATTACATATGCTGAATAATACACATGCATTCGGTGAGAAAAAGCTCAGTACCAGCGTCGATTAAAAGAATCTTATATGGTTAGATATGATGATACGTGGTTCATATCTATTAAGGAAAAATACTTGAAAAAAAAAAAAAAATTAAGATAATTTATGACATTTGAATTGAAAAAAATAAGTTGGTTTTTAGTGATACATTTTATCAATTACAATATCCGTACGAAATTGTCTGGTGGTGCTTCAGGATCCTTTTCAAATCAATCAAGCCTGAGTGGAACTATCCGTTAATTTTGTTTCCCTCCCCCTTCATTCCTTCGCATGTTTTTCCTAAAAATTACAATCTATAGAAATTCAGATCTACTATCAACAAATATCTTCAGTCTTCTCAACCTTCAACCCATGCACGGTACGAAGTACTTTAGGTTCTAATACCGTTCGTGTTTGTCTAAAACAAATATATATATATATATATATATATATATATATATTATTATTAGCTACAAAACAGCAATCAAACGTGCCTGAGGGTGCAGCTACAAAGCATTATTACACAACTTCAAAGCAGAAGCTTGGAGTATACATTTCCAAAGTAAAGAGAAGTAAATGTACATAAGAATAGTGAATTGAAACGTACAGATAAAACTAAATAAAAAAGACTCATCCGTCCTATTTAAGTGAACAGGTAGGAGTAAGGCAGAGCACTGGTATTTCTTCACACACATTACACAATCTCAGAGTCTTAGAACTTGCAAGAAGAGTCCATTTTAAGTCGGGTAACGGATGAGGTTAGTAATTTCAGTTGCGTCTTGAAGTGTCCGGGGGTGTCAAATATCTCCACATTTGCTTTGTTCGTTGATCTTGCAGTACTGTTGTAGAAGTTGTAGTATCCATAATTTGTTCTCTCATAGGATGGTTTCAGCAGTGGATGGCTTCTTAACGCTCTTGTCGGTGCGTTGAAATTCAGGGTACCATTTAACAGCTGGGTAAGAAGAAGTAAGTTGGCTTTATCTCTTCTTTTTTCCAGCGTTTCGAGTCCAAAAAATACGCACCACTCTTGGTAGGATTTTTCATTGTATTCAAGGCCACTTTTAAAGCAGACGTATTGGATTTCTCTTTTTTGAATATTTTCAATTTTTAATTTTTGGTAAGCAACATGTGGGGACCAGACCTGTGAGGCAAATTCTTGGGCTGGCCTAACAGATTTTGTAAAGAAAGATGAAAAGTGCCAACTGATTGAAGTCTCGGTTAATTCTTTTCAGGAAACCTAGTTTTTTGCTAACTGCCTTCACAATGTTTGAGACATGGACATCAAGGGAAAATGATTCTTTAATAAAGATACCTAAATTTTTGGCTATACTAACTTTTTTGATTGCCTTGTTGTTGATACAATAAGAAAAATTAAGTTTGTTTTTTTGTGTGTGCATTAGCAAAGCTCATCAGCTCACACTTATTTTCATTGAGTGCCATTTTGTTCTCCTTCAGCCACTGAATAACTCGTTGAAGAGCTTCGTTTAGGATGATGCAGTCATTGGTACTGCGAATTGCTTTATAGATTTTTGTCGTCTGCAAAGATGTTGATTTTGATTTGGTAGTCTCCAAGGGTGCTTGGAAGGTCGTTGATGTAGATAAGAAATAATAGCGGGCCTAAGGATGAACTCTGTGGGACATCAATTTCAGGCTTGAAAGGATGTGAGGTTTTACCTTTAAATGTCACCGACATTTCTCTACCTTCCAAATAGTTTTCAATCCAGTTTAGTGCCTGTTCACTGAGACCTTAGTGATGCAATTTGTTGATTATTCTCTGATGGACTACCTTGTCGAAGGCTTTGCTTAAATCAAGGAAGATGGAGTAAACTAGTTTTCCTTCATCAAAGGGCCTGGGATATATTCGAGATAAACGAAATCTTATCTGTGCAGGTGGAACGACCATTGATAAATCCGTGAGAGTAATCTGACAAATTGTTTCATAAAATTAAATAGCTACTTCATTACAATGGATTCAATTATCTTTGAGAATGTATTCAATTGGCAAACTGGAATGTAATTGTTGGGTGAGGATGGGTCTCCTTTTTTTGTAAAGAGGGGTAACAAAGGCCTTTTTCAGTTGAGCTGGATAGATTCCACTCTCAAATACAAATTTTATTAAGTGAAGTTATGGCTTTACAAGTGTGGTTCCACATTTTTTCCATAAGACAATAGGGATATCGTCTGGGCCTCGTGTGAGGTTCTTTTTCATACTGTGGATTATGTTCAACAGCAATTGCTTGGAGGCGCCTCTGTAGCCAGGTGGGCAGGAGCAGCAGTGCGTAGCACACGCTTCTTGATTAGACCGGGGTTCGAGCCCGTGACCACCAAATACGGAGGATGCGGAAAGGTCAGGGAATGACCACCGCATATCCCCGGAGCAATATGCCCTTAGTTGCTAATGCTCCTAAAAACCAAATAACAATAACAATTCTGCTTGGTTGATTTCAAATGCTGTTAGTGTATCAATGTAGTTGATAGGAAAATTTTCGTTACCTTCCATCCCGTCATCTGCTGTATCTGTTTTGTAAATTTCTTCAAAGCTGCTAGCAGGGTAGTCTGCCTCAGACAAAGATAACAAATCACTGGGAATATCTAGCGTGTTCACAGCCGCATTTTGATTTTTTGCTTTGAAATAGCTGAATATAGGCTTCATATCTTTTGCCTCAAAGACTTTTCTTTCGACAAAGCACAAGTATTTGTTGTAGTCCAGTTTTAATGTCATTTTAACCTGTCTTCTTAAGGAAGAATATTTATTGTAAAGGCATATTTCCTTATTTGTCTTAAACCTATGCATTTTTCGTTTTTTTGCCAGTAGGGATTTTAGTTCCTTAGAGAACCAGTGTGGGTAATTTGGATCAGGAGCACTATAGCATGGAACAAGGTTGTTAGTTAATTCATTAATGATTTGGTAAAAGCAGTCCAGTGCTTCTTGAGGATCATTGATTTTTAATAGTAATTCCCAATTACAGTTTTTAAATGCATAATTCATATCAGACCATTTCATTTTATTGAAATTGAGCTTCTATTTTTGTTCTAAAATCGGTATCTTTAACTGATATTTTCTTGATGGAAAAGGCCACGGGAATGTGATCTGATTTGAAAAGATTAGCTGGCTTAGAGACCATCAAAGGAAAGTTGAAGACTAAGTCCAAGTAGTTTTCATTTCTAGTTGGAAATTTACAGATCTGATTCAGATTTAGAGAGATGTATTTTTTTTTTAAATCTACCCTTAGGTGTCCAGACATTAGTTGGATTGGCATTACATCCATTGTAGGCATGTGGCATATTAAAGTCCCTTAAAACAATTAAATGGTCTATTCCCAGATGTTGATCAAGAATCACACCCACACCAATCACACCCACCCACTAAGTGGGTTTTTATATTCACCTACCAAATACATTAATGTAAACAATAGCGTAATTAATATTTCCGTGAATCCTCCTAATTTTTTTTTTCTTGATCTGTTTTAAGTTACGACTTTCTCTCTTTGTTTTCATTTCTTATCATTTCTAACGGTTTTGTGTCAGTCGTCAGAGCAGGATGAGGTATTTGTGCTCCTGGGGCAGATTCTCAGTGTCGAATCCCAGCTCTGTTTTTCTTTCTTTTAAACTTAATCTAGTGAATACAAACCCTACTACTTTTCAAAACTTGGTTAAACTTCAGTAAGGGACTTTTACTTACTTTAGCTCCTCCTACCGTTTCGCGCTGATTGGACGATCTATTCCTATGCGTAACTGTGTTCCATAATGAGTGGTGAGGCGTGAGGGTGCCTGAGTGACCGGGGTATTAGTCCTTGGCTGATAAATACGGTGCTGTTTCTTGTACTCTCTATGTTGTGAACTCCTCTGATCGTGTGGTCGTCCTGGAGTATAAACAGAAAATTTATTTATTTATTTTGACCGTAATGCTGCTGCCCGTAAACGTCTCGGCATTGGACTTCTCCAGGAGTTGAAGGATGAGTGTTGTAGCGCTACTCGTGCGTTTGACCGCTCGCACATTGCCCGGTGGATGGTCGTAGCATTGAATGTCCTTTTCAGTGTGTTCTAAACGTACTCAGTTGGTTTGAGATCGAGCCAGTTTGGCAACCATGGTAAGACAGAATTCATTGTCATGTTTCTAATACCAGTTAGAAATCTGTCGGGGCTTGTGGCAAAGTGCGTTTTTTTTTTTTTTTCTGTTAATAGACGCCGGAGTTGTCTGGATGCACTGTCATCATGGAGTGTGCTTGGTCAGGGATGAGAGAAAGAAATGTTCCCATTGAATCGTTGGTTAACGGTGATCAGGAGCCCAGAGCATTCCACGGAAACAGTCCCAAACCATAACACCCTCGCTTCCATCCTGCCGAACAACAACAACAATGCATCCAGGTATCATGGCCTCATATGGCTTTCTCCAAATGCGGACGATAATAAAGTTTGAAACGGTATTCATCACACCAGGCGACAGATTTCAGTATGTCGGTGGTTCAGTGTCGCTGATACCTCTACGAGGGCCCAGTTTCATATATCTTGTAGTGAGCATGGGTACCACTGATGGTCGTCATGGGTATTCTTTCCATCAGCAATATGACTAATGTCTGACCCATAGCCTGTACTGAATTGTTGCTGCTCTTACGAAGTTGTAGTGGGTGGTTAACTGGGCTATTGTGTTGCGTCTACGCGTGTCTGCTGGGCTAGTCATGGTAGACGCGTGACGTTAGAGAACCGTTTTTCCTTTCATTTATTGAGTAAAGCAGCCCCTAGCCAAAAAATCGGGCAAATCTGCCATACATATATAAATGTTATAGTACAGTATACAATTATTAACAATACAAATTTCACATTACAAATCAACTATATTGTGCAATTGTCATCCACTCAGCTACAGCACGACGAGCTGGACAAGTAGGATATAACAGAAACCTATGAAGAGAGATTGTCCACGAATGAGCACAAGCATCGCATCAGAACCGTGCACTTAACCAAGCTGGGTGTTTTATCCAACTGACACCTGCACGTCTTTCCACAATCATTCGACGTTCTAAGTCAGAAAGATCTGTAGGCTGACCCATTCTTCCTCGAAGACACTAAAAACCGATCACTACATGTGCGTCTTAGTCTTATATGAGCCAATTCCTGACTTCGAGCGGTCACGGACTATCTATCTACCTATCTGTGTGTGTGTGTGTACACACACAATCTAAAAAGTAAACTTAATTTTTCATTGATGAATGAATGATTAATTGAGGAGAAATAATGAGAAACATTTCAGTACAGAGAGAGAGAGCTTTCAGAGAAGTCATACTATTGCACTTCAGAATTTAAGGATCTAGTGATAAACAAGAAATTTCATCAGCTGTGATGGAACGGGTGCAAGCTTTTATCCTCTTCCTCTTCTCACTTCTTTTTTTGTACCTTTTGAAAAAGTTTTCAAATTACAATTTAAAGAAAAAATTAAATTCAATAAATGAGTGAAAAACCCTCCTCTACAATGAAAATGCCTTTACGTATTGCGACTGCTGATACAAGTGAAAATACCTGAAAAAAAAAAAAAACTGTAATAGTTTTCTGAAAATTAAAAATGAACACTTCAAATGGGTGTCTATTTGCCCAAACATGCTATTATGGTGAGAATTGATTTTTATGAATAGTGTGTCCCAAGAGGTTCTTAAAAAAGAGGTAGCCATGCAAGAAGTAGAAAACAACTTTGAAACCTCAGATTGCTAAAATTTGGTAGAACCATGGAAATAAATATTTGTGTGGCTAGTAGATCATTTACAGCAGACTTTTGAAGCCGCCTTAAAGCTTATTTTGGACACTAAGAAACATTCAAATATTAGCAACCTCCTTTTTTATCTGGTATCATTTACAGGAATCGCCTCTCAATCAGCCACTTTTGAAAAAAAAAATCATTCGGGACAGGTTTCAAAGAAAGAAGACCAAATGAGTGTAAGTAGACATGTGAAGAACGACTTAGACGGTGTCACTGCAAAGGTTGATAAATAAACATCTAAGGAGAAATCTGATTCGCGTGTACAAGCGCTGAAGAGGTTGAATAAAATGAACGAGGAAGGTCTGCTCTTCCTCGTTATGGGAGGGGGGTGTCAGGAGCACAAATATAAATCATCAGTGAATGATAGAAGATTGTACCTCATGAAATTCACCTATGAACAGCGGGTAGTTGAACATTGGAATAAGTTGCTTCGTGGTGGAAGTAGTGCGTTTATCTAAAGTTTAAAGCAGAATTGGGTAATTGCCTCGTGGGCTTGTGAACGTCTGAAGATTCTGTTTTAATTTAATTATTTTTGGCTGATGCAGAAAAAATCTGCTCCTTTTCATCGGCATTATTAATGGAATGCCACGCTGCAGAGTTGGTAGCACAGCCATCCTCCCCACACCGTGTGGAAAGGACCTGAGTTCAAGTCCCGTGGAAGACGTGAGGAATTTTTATGGCCATTTTTCACAGTGTGGTTCAGGTATTCGATCTCAGGCGAGGGTATCATGGTTTATCGTCCAGCAAACAAAAACTCGACCACAGAAACCATGCTATTTACAGACAACATACACGGAGCAATATGGCCTTAGGCACTGATACTCCTAAACCCAACAACAACAACCGATTATAAAGAAAAAGTGAATCTTTCCTTTCACAACTAGTGTTTTCAATAACTGGTCTCTGAACGATCTTTCAGTGTTAGTTGAATCAGAATCATCGTCAGCCATTTTCAATCCACTGCAGGATGAAGGCCTCTCCAGCAACTTTCCAGTTCCTTCTGTTTTGTGCAATGGCCATCCATTTCCTACTCACAAACTCATGAATTTCATCTGTCCATCTCCGTTGTTGTCTTCCAGGTTTTATTCTAGCTCCTCTTGGGTATCATTCTGTTATTTTCTTAGTCCATCTGTCATCATGTCTTGGAGCTATGTGTCGTGCCCACGATCATTTTAGTTCTTCAGTTTTGATGAGAATGTCCTTTATTTGAGTTTGCTGCCTAATCCATGTGTTTCTCTTATCTAACAGTCTGATTCCCAATATAATTCGTTCCATTCTTCGCTGTGTAGTTCTCAGCTTCTCTTCCATTCTTTTGGTGAGTGCACAAGTTTCACTTCCATAAGTCATGCTGGGGAGTATACATTGGTTCATTATTTTACGTTCCGACAAACTGAGATATTTCTCCTCAGTATGTGACTATATTTCCTGAATGCCACCCATCCAAAATTTATTCTTCTTTATTTGCAGCCGTTTATCATTATTACAGCTAATTACTTGTCCCAGATAAGTATATGACTCCACCTTTTCGATTACTGCTCCTTCAGTCATATCCCTTTCTGTGTCATACTTGTTCATCATTACTTTTGTTTTAGCATATTCATCTTTAGTCCAAAATCTTTAACTCTGCATAACTGATTAAGATTTTCCTCTAGTTCTTTGGGATCGTGGCTCATGACCACAATGTCATCTGCAAATCGTAAATGGTTTAGGTACTCTCCATTCACACTGACTCCTTTCTGCGACCAGTCTAATCTTCTGAAAGCTTCCTCAAGGGCAGCAGTAAACAACTTCGGAGATATTGTCTCCTTGTCGAACTCCTTTCTCAATTTTAAATTTACTACTGTCTTTGTCTAGTCTAATAAAGGAGGTAGCACTCTCATATATTTTCTTCAAAATCATAATATATGGGGTACTATGCCTTGTCTTTCCAGTGCCAAATCAGAATATCATGTACTAAATGAAACGACGCTATGACCAGAGGAATCGATGAACAAGAGTCACTTAAATCAGAATTTTGGCACAAAAAAGAAAAAAAAAAAGACAACTAGGAAAAATCTCACGATTATTAAAATCTGGTGACCTTAATGCAGTCCGTTATTCCGTTGTAAAAATTTTCTAGCTTTGTGTTTCCATCGAAGCGGAAAGAGAATTTCCTCGTCTTAAAGGAAGTCTTCGTTTACGACCCCACAAACACTCGAGCGTTTTAAGGAAAAACATTACGGGCTCACCCTTATGTTTTCAACCAATAAAATGAAATGTTATACTCATTATCCAACGATTGCTCTCACGAATAAGAGTTCAAATAACTGAAACGTCAGTGATTGATTTCAGACACCGAGCGCGTGTATTAAAAACAGGTAGTCAATAGCTTCTGAAATTGCTTAGTGAACTTTTTAATAAATAAAATAAATACCCGATAAGATTTCTCTGGTCTTAGGGCTCTGTTTAATGCAGTCCTTTGTTTGTTCCGTTTTTTAGTAGCTCTGCCATCTTAATGCAATCCTCTTTACAAAGCTGTCGTCTGTGTTCACTAATATGTTGGTGCACGAAATAGAATTTGAATAAGTAGATATAAATTCGTATTTATTAGAAAAAAAAATCTTTACTTGTTTGTGTTGTGAACGAGAGAAGTGTTTGAATCGTTTTCCACCGAGTTTATTTGCATTTTAATAATTATGCGACTGAATTGACACGAACGAGTTCGCTTTCACCACCCAATAATGAAACGTGCCTTGTAATATTTCAAAAAAAGCATTTCATGTTTGTAAATCGTTTAGACATAGTGAATTGTTTTCTTATCAATACAAGAATTAACTCTGTGGATTTGTTTTGCAATGCCAGCGCCTCTGGTCGTATTTGTGGCAAATGTAAACGTTTTCTGAACAAAGAAGAAAATTGCAGTCACGGAGTTCATTATTTTTAGGGCGAGAACGGTGAATTTTTTTCAACTTACTCAAATCCCGTGCATTTTTTATGCATGAATTTTCAAAATAAATTGCTTCATTCTATAGTACAAACTCAACTGATCTGAAAAATTTTTCATATATATTTTCGCTACACCAACTTATTGAAAATTTGCTTTTGATCTATAGATAAAATAATCTAAAGCACGCGCAGTGTGTTTAAACAGTATACAAAATTTATTAAAAAAAAAAAAAAAACGCTCCCGTTCCCATAATATTTGCATAATTGCTTCTTACTCACAGCGCGATTAATATTTTAGAAGCATTCCATTATTCTTTGAGAAAGGTATGGATTTTATATTTCTGGCCAGATTTTATTTCTGCTTTATTCCACGGTATCCATCTTAAATAACTTCAGAGAACTTGCCAACTATGGTTGAAGATAAAAATGCACTCCTTGCTGATAGCACTGTGTTGGTGATAATTAGAAAGATAATTATCATGATAAGTCCATACAGGAAATTATAATTTCTCGGTAGTCCTTGGTTGAACTGATTGATGGCGCTGTAGGAGTTGCCCTCGGCTACCAATTACTTTAATAGTTAACGGAGGCATGCAGCTAGATGTCGCATGTTCGTTCTCAGCCATTTCCTACCTAGATTCGTGTAATATTTGCTGAGAAACATCCCTGACATACATACTGTATACTGAATTAGGGTGGAATTACTCTTTCGGTTCATCTTTATCCTTATCACAGCTATATTTGTTTTTCATAAAGCGAAGCTAGAATGTATTTAGGTTTATTAAGATAAGATAACTTGTTAAAAGAACTTGAGGAAAACAGGTCTCATGCATGTAACGTTGGTTTAAAAATACATTGGGTTCTTGAATCAAAAAAAATGTTTGCCTGAATGAGATTTACAGAATATATCTTGTTGGACTTGAGAACACACATGGCGGAGTTCACAAACTGGTTTTCAAGTGCACAAACACTTAAATGTCTATTTGTATTGGTAAATTCATTAGTGTGCACATTTCATTACAAATTGTGGCATAAGATATGTCACAAAAAAGTATTATCATTGAATTATAATTAATATGGCATTTAAGTACAGTATAATGTATATTTTTATAAATTTGTTTTAGTATTGTAGTAGGCATAAGTATAGTTTCAATACGCTCCACGAGCGCGTTTGTATTTAAAAGTTTTGCTACTCTTATCTCTTTCAAAGCTATTTATTTTGGTCAGTTTATATTTATAATGTAAATACAAGCACCTTGTTGCATTTCCAACATCATATTTAGTGTGGTCATCCAACTTCTTTCTAAGAAAACAAATCGACTCAGATCACTAAACGTGGTGAGTTAAGACTCCTGCTAAGTGACTTTAAACCTGAGGTTTCGAAAGCGGCATCACTTCATCAAACCCATCCATCTTATTAAGAATTTATTGAATAGTGAAGTAAATGTGGTAACTATGACTTTTTGCTAGATGACTATAACACTTTGAGAAGCTAGTATCAGTGGACAAAGTTCATACATTTTGTTGAATTAATTAAACTAAAAAGTTTTAATTAGATTTTTTATAGGGTAGGAGCACTGGGGCGAGTTTATGGAATCGAGGGGGGAGGATGACGGCCGAAAATGTTTGGGAACCACTGTACTGAAAGGTCAAAGTCGGCGGCTGATCCGTTCAGTACAGTAACTGACTTTGATCTAAATATAAACAATCCAAACCTACCCTTTAACTGGAAAGATCTGAGGCCACCTTTACGTGAGATTTTTAATCTTTGATTAAAATGCATAAAATATCACTGGCTTTATCAAAACTCGACTTGCTCCATCAAGCTACGAAGGAGATCATAGCAGTCAAAATCAATACCGTCTGGCTATAAAACCTTTCAAGGTTCTAAAGTCAGACTATAGGTAATTAAAAAAAAGTTAACAGAAGCCTCTTAGGTTAAATTGAAATCAGTACGCCTGAAATTTAGCATTTGCCTTAGAATTAAAGCATTTCTTGCGAAAAAAAATTGTAGAATCCATTTTGTTTTCAATTTTAATTACGATATAATATTACACAGCGGTTCTTCTCTTTAGTTAGACGATCTATTAGAAAAGTATCTTTTCAGTTACCAAAACTTTTCAAAGACCTTCATATGGAACTGAATAGGATGAAGGAACTCATCGACACAAGTTGAATTTACTCTGGATTCAATTATCTGAGATATGTGAACTGACTTATTCATTCGCCAACAGGTTAAAATTTCCTTTTAATCTTGATTACATTAAAAATTATTTTCAAATATGAATCAAGTCTTCTTAGTCATATCACATCTAGTACCATATGAATCGAGACGCTGACAAAAGTATTAGATGCATCATTAGGCCCTTCCACGAAACCACCAACGTTTAACGTTCTGTGATACTGTACTGTATTGTGTTGTGGTCTAGGCAGCTAGACAATAACACAACATATCTAGGCACATATCTGCCGTGGTGTTACTAAGAAGCTCTATTTAGCCAAATCAGTCGTGTGTTGCGTTGTTTGTCGTATGACTGGCGAAATTGAACTTCGTTCAGGCACCTCTGTACATAAGACGTAAACATATACTTAGGAATCAGGGAGCAAGCGATCACTTTGAGGATAGATACTACCTGGTTCTCATTCTTAGCCACATGGAGGATGGAAACGTGTGCTATCTCTGACAAGGCTGTTCACTGTCAGGCACAGGCCGGACGATTGGCAAGCCCTGGAAAATACTGTTCAAAAAGAATAAAGGGGTGCAGAGGTGACAGAAAGGAGGGGGAAAGAGATGAAAGCAACTGAAGAAGTAAAAGAGGAGGTTAGAGAGCGGAGACGATATTTTTCATTTACTCTCTAAATCGTTATAAGTATACTTGTATCTTCTACCACTGTTATTGTAATTGTTGCTTGCCTTGCCACAAAAAAAAAAAAAAAAAAAAAAAAACTAGTTATTTTCTAGTCTGGCGGACCACTTTAATAAGTTAAGGATACCACAGGTTGGGAAACACTGCTGTAGAGGGCAGGGTTCGGTATAAATCCTGCAATGACTAAAGGCTGCCAAACTAATGCCAGCTTGTTCTGTTCCCAGAAGACTGCGAAGAGCACGGTTCCAGGCAGAGAGTGTTGGAACTAATTCGTATCTCACTCCTACAGTTATAGTTAGCATGTGGAATTCCAAGACGTGGAAGGGATCGAGAAGGCGTCAGCTGAAATGTACTCTGGCAGAGAGCTTCGTAGTGTTACCAGTTGAATAAATTCCTTCGTGTCAAAATTAACTAATCTCCAAATTATTTTTTTTATTTGCGTGCAATAAGTAAAACAGAAAAAAAAACTATTGTTCTGTTTAATGCTACCAGTTATTCTCTAATAACACATTTTGGACTGTTTATTTTCAAATACGTGGAGGGAGAAATAAGTTAGTTACTGCCGGGATCTCGTATCTGAAAATGTATTGGAATCTCTAATGTATTATATGAAAATCAACTACGCTGAATCCCAGATACACAGAATAATAACGTAATAGTTTTAAAAAGAAAATAAAAATAAAACTATCGCTCTACATCTTTAAGAATAACTTCATTCTTAAACATATTGAGACATTAAAAAGAAGAATAAGAATCAACCCCCATCCAGATAATCGATGTTCCACTGTATAACCATTTCATTATACTACTTTTGTTTCTCTTTTTAGGGTCCGTAAAAAAAAAAAAAAAAAAAGTCTAACGAAGGACCTTATAATGTCACTCGGTTGTCTGTCTGTCCGTCCATCTGTCACAGAATTGTATCTCTGGAACCACTCAACCTATTGACTTGAAATTTTGCACGGGTTTGTACATCATGCAGGCCAACATAACGCCATATTGATCGTCGTTGACAAAAATTTGTCTGAGAAACTGGGGGAAGGGGTAAAATGTGGGGATGACAATAATTTTCAAAGCTAGAGTTGTCCCGGCCAGGAGGTACTCAGAGAGCCAGTGTTGAGACGGCGGTGGTGGGGAGGCGCCTGCGCGGAGTCTTCCACGGCCCTCATCTGCCAGTCTCTCTAACCCTTGTCATTCACAACAACTGAAAAGACTCAAATAGACACCGTTTTCGTTAGTTCCTCAGTTTTAGGCCAAGGCGGGTACTAGAAACTTTTTTTTCAGTTACCATAAAGCTCTCTATTTTGAGATACTACACTAACGACCATTCGTGACTACGGACCCTTCATCCTTAGTGCCCGGCACTCAGTAGTGACCGATTTATTTAAATAATCATGTCCTTCGTGACAATGCAGTGATTTCACCAGTTATTACTTTTGAAAAGGCATGGGTTCAAGGGTCGGTGAGTAGAGGAACTGTTACAAGCCTTACAATATTATTGGATTGTAAGGGTATATGACAAATCACTAGTTGAAACAAAATACAGTTCGTACGCTTTTGCTGCGTTTCATTTAGATCATGAAGATCTTTTTTCTTTCTTCGAAGATCGAGGGCGAGAACTCGATCTATTTAGAATACTGGACTTGCACTAATGTTCAAGAAGACAAATGTTATCCACTGTTCTCTGCCGTAATGAAAATGCACATTCGTTTAAATTGTACACCATCCCCAGATGAGGCATTTTTTATATAAATTTTTAAATTTGAAACACTGCCAGGACAATTTTGTAGAAATTTACTGGCTTCCTATCAGTTTGCGAGTTTTATTAGCGAATGTATGCAGAATTGTGAATAATGAACTTTGTGTAAGAGAACAGAGAAGGGGTATATGATGGTAAAACTTCCATTTAAAAGCATAACTTGTGTACCTTTAGACACTTAAGTTTCGATACAGCTGTCTTCGCGGTGTCTCCGATTTTTAAATGTATAGCAGATTCGTCTTTTGAGGTGATGCTAGAAATAAAAAGACTAACAACTGCTACAGAATCATCAGTGGCGGTGTTTGGACGAATACACTGCTCTCTATCTTCAGCGGAAGCAAAACAAATCCCATGATCGAAATATAACGCAGTAAAGCCTTTAATCAGTTCGAGGTAAAATCTCACACCGTTGAAGGGTTTGCCAGTGGGTTAAAGAAGACGCACAAAGAGGGTTTACGTTACTTAATTGCGACAGTTCTAGAGCAGCTTTAGGTAATAATACATAATGTACAACAATAAATATAAACATGAAGCATACTTAAACAAGGAATAATATTAAATATAATTTTAAAAAAAGGGAAATGTACATGTTTATTTAATCGGTAGCACGCTCTTGTGTCCAGTGTCATTCTAGTATATGCTTGGCAGAAGTGTATCCCTCGATATGGTTAAGTAAGAATGCCGGTTAATAGGACCATCAAAAAACAGGGAACAAACAGATGTCTTGATATTTGTATTAAGCATGTGGTGCGCATTTGCTGTTATTAATAAATAACCTACCTGTCCGACTCTCTTCAAATAGCTACCTATTCCGTTGACCTCTGAATTTCCCTCACCTGATACACATGGAGGTAACTCATTGGCTCAAAGGAAACTTCCTGAAATAATGTAAACCTCTTCTCCCGTAATATGATATTAGGTAATAATTCTAATTTTATTTATAATCATGAAATTTTAATTTCATTCATTTTACTAACCCCTTCAAGGCGCCTTATAGACATCTACAAATTTTGACATCACGCCAATTACCTGATGTCATTTAAGAAAATTAGAAACAACAGCAGTCCCAAAACCGATCTTGGGAACCCCACTTATAACGTTAGCCCAATTATCTCATTCGGAACTAAGTCAAATACTTTGCTAAAATATAAATAAAAAACTTCAAAATTATTTCCCACATTTAACTCATGAATTTAACTCTGTGAAAATAGTGAACCAGATTGGTTAAGCATGATTTTTACTTTTACAAACGAGGGCTCTGCTTCTTATAAAATTCTATCTAAACGACCTTGTTTTGCACCCTTGATTCTCCATAATTTTCCCTATCACTGAAGACAGCTGACTGGTCTACAGTCGTCCACTCTGTTGTTAGAAGCTCTTTTATGTATGGCAATATGTTAACACCTCTCCAGTCCAAAAGAATCTCTCCCGAGTCCATTGTTGCCCTCATAATTAATCTTAAGACACCAAATCATCACCTTAAAGGTTTCTACTCGCTTTTAGGCTCGAAAGTTCTCGCTCATATTATGTGGTGGAATATGCTCTAACTCTTCATTATGATTAGACATACTCTAGAAACAAACATTTTTGTTATTGGGAATTTATCGGAAAACAACCTTCACACCTTATAAGAACGTCTCAAAATCCCTCATTCATTTATTTAGGTTATCAGACTTAAGCTTAAAAGAGATTTTTTTTTTTTTAAGTGCCTTGAGATTTATTTATGGTTCTTGTAATGCTAAGTTTGGGCTTTTTGAACTGATTAGGAGAACCATAAATATAAATTTGGGATACACCCTGATAGGTTCTGTGAAGACAAGCCCTACAAGAATGCAATCCTTAAGAATGATGTACATCTGCTCTTGGACATGACTGACTGGCATTTTTTTTCCTATTTACACATGACAAGACTGTTTTTGTCTCCATGCAATTGTATGTTTAATCCTGTAAATCTATCTGGTCGAGAACGCATTTACTCTTGTATATTGTACATGTGTTCCTCGCACCTTGGTCTCTAAATATTCATACCCTTCTGGCACATTGCCGTCCCGGGTTTAACCACAAGGTTTCTTGTAGTAATAAACAGATTTTAATAATAATATTCCAGAAGAAAACAAGTTAGATACCCAGTGCGTTACATTTCAGATTCATTTTATTTTTTTTATTTTCTGTGGTTAATAAAAGTGAAAAGTAATATTGTACTATAGTTATCTTTTTATTAATTAATTACTCAGATTATGCAACCTTACTATCTGTATAGTTTTATGTTCTCTAAACTTACTCGTTCAGTTTAATCACAACTGTTTGATATTTCTGTCTGATTTCAACGAAATTTGACTTGAGTAGAGAAATCTTTCTAAAAGAACCAAATATGGAATTTGATGAAAAATCTGCCTGTTGGGGATTCAAGACATTGTATGAAGGCAGTGGGTGCTTATGCATGTAAATATGCGAACACCCCTAATAACTGATGTCTCATTTTTGAGAACAATCTTTGCTAATGGAGTAGATTTAGACCACAGGGGACCTACAATTACCTAGTACAGTACGCATATTAGGAATTAAGCCATGAAATCCAACAATAAAATTTAGATTTATAGTATTCATCATCATCAGCCATTTTCAATCCACTGCAGGATGAAGGCCTCCAGCAACTTTCCAGTTCCTTCTGTTTTGAGCACTGGCCATCCATTTACTACTCAAAAACTCATGAATTTCATCTATCCATCTCCGCCTTTGTCTTCCAGGTTTTCTTCTAGCTCCTCTTGGGTACCATTCTGTTATTTTCTTAGTCCATCTGTCATCATGTCTTCGAGCTATGTGTCCTGCCCAAGACCATTTTAGTTCTTTAGTTTTGATAAGAATGTCCTTTACTTGAGTTTGCTGCCTAATCCATGTGTTTCTCTTCTTATCTAACAGTCTGATTCCCAATATAATTCGTTCCATTCTTCGCTGTGTAGTTCTTAGCTTCTCTTCCATTCTTTTGGTGAGTGCCCAAGTTTCACTTCCATAAGTCATGGTGGGGAGTATACATTGATTCATTATTTTACGTTTCAGACAAACTGGGATATTGCTCTTCAGTATGTGACCATATTTCCTGAATGCTATCCATCCAAAATTTATTCTTCTCTTGACTTCCAGCCATTTATCATTATTACAGCTAATAACTTGTCCCAGATAAGTATATGACTCCACCTTTTCAATTACTGCTCCTTCAATCATTATTTCCCTTTCTGTGGCATACTTGTTCATCATTACTTTTGTTTTAGCCATATTCATCTTTAGTCCAAAATCCTTACTAACTGTGCATAACTGATTAAGATTTTTCTCTAATTCTTTGGGATCGTGGCTTATGACCACAATGTCATCTGCAAATCGTAAATGGTTTAGGTACTCTCCGTTCACATTGACTCCTTTCTGCGACCAGTCTAATCTTCTGAAAGCTTCCTCAAGGGCAGCAGTAAACAGCTTCGGAGATATTGTGTCTCCTTGTCGAACTCCTTTCTCGATTTTAAATTTGCTACTGTCTTTGTCTAGTCTAATAAAGGATGTAGCACTCTCATATATTTTCTTCAAAATCATAATATATGGAGTATCTATGCCTTGTCTTTCCAGTGCCCGAAACATTGCCTTATGCTGTATGGAGTCAAATGCCTTTTCATAATCCACAAATGCCAGGCATAATGGTGTTTTATATTCATTTGCTTTCTCCATTAGCTGTGATATTACGTGAAGGTGATCCATAGTTGAGAATCCTGTCCTAAAGCCAGCTTGCTCTTTCGGTTGATTCTCATCAAGTATTCTTTCTAATCTGTTAGTAATGACCCTTGTGAACAACTTGTAGATATGGGATAACAAGCTAATTGGTCTATAATTTCCAATTTCTGATTTATCTCCTTTCTTATGCAGCAAAACTATGATTGCATTATTCCACTGCTTAGGCATCACACCTTTTCTAATGCACTTTGTGAAGAGCCTTGCCAGTTTTTGTGTTATGTCTCTTCCTCCCAATTTTAACAACTCTACAGTAACTTCATCTTCCCCCGGGGCTTTCCGATTCTTCATTTTCTTCAATGCATGTTCTACCTCATCAGGAAGAATATCGGGTATGTCGTATGTGTTGCTACTTTGCAATCCATCTTCCCCACTGCTGGTATCATTCCCTCGCTCCTTGTATAATTCTCTATAGTAGTCTTCTGCTATTTGAATTATGCCTTCTCTGCTGTTTATAAGTACACCATCGCTATTCTTCAGTTTCAGTATCATTTGTCTTTCTGTATTACTGCTCATGGCTGCTGACTTAAATCTTTTGTTTTCCCTTAATGCTTGTTCTACTTTTCTTGTGTTAAATCTTCTTATGTCCTCTCTGAGTCTCTTTCTAATGGCTTTGCATAACTCAGTATACTCAATTTTCTCCCTGTCAGTGTTTTTCTTGCTCTTCATTTGTCGTCTTTGGTTCATCATGACAAGTGTTTCTTGACTAATTTTCTCTTCTTTGGATTTCTGTTTCCCTATAGGTTTCTTGGGCTTTATCACTTTCAGAAAGTTGTAATATTCCTCGTCGATATCTTGGTCCTGAGCAGTCTGCAGAAGCTCAAACTTGTTCTTAAGTTCCAGTACATACTGCTTTTTCTCCTCCTCTGTTATTTCAAAGACCTTTGTATTATTTACTCGAGTCAGTTTTTTCCTTTCCTTTCCTACATCTATATCAAGTGTACATCTTACCATTCTGTGATCACTTCCAACATTTACCTTATTCAGGACGGTAACATCATTCACAATATATCTTCTGTTAGTGAGGATGAAGTCGATTTCATTAGTTGTTAATCCATTTGGACTCTTCCATGTCCACTTTCTGTTCACCCTTTTCTTGAAAAAAGTGTTCATTACTGACATTCCTTGAGATTCTGCAAATTCCACAAGTCTTTCACCTCTTTTATTTCTTTCACCAATTCCAAAATTTCCTATAGTTCCTCTTTCTGCGCTGTTTTGCCTTTTTCCAACCTTAGCATTGAAGTCCCCCATAATAATAGTGTAGTGGGTTTTCTGCTCATCTAGAAGACTCAATTTCAGTGTACATTTCTTCAACCTCTTCATCATCATGGCTCGATGCTGGTGCATAAATCATTATAATCTTTAGCTTGTACCTCTTAGAAATCTTGAGTATTAGTCTTGACACCCTTGGTGATGTACTTTTGAATTCCAAAATGTTGTTTTTAAAATCTTTATGGACCAGAAACCCAACTCCACCTTCACTCCTTTCACTGTTTCCATTAGTGTACAGCAGATTTCCACTTGATAAACTTATAAGTGATTCATTTCTTCTTCTTGTTTCAGCCAAACCGATGATATTCCAATTCACATTTTCTAATTCCTTTTCCAGCTCTAATATCCTGTCTTCACCGATGAGTGATCGTACGTTATAACAGGCCAAGTTCAATTTCCGCATGGCAGCCTGGTCGTACCCAGAGATTCTTAGCACCCTCTGCTTCCACTCTGATCCTCTCGCTGCCGTAAGAGGGAGAGTGAAAGCTGCTGGGGACTGAGGGCCATTTGTATTGTTGTGCTCTCATTGCTGGAGGGTTTGGTCTTTTCCTCTTCACGCTGACCAGGCGTCTTGAAGAGAACCACTCTACACGTTCGTTGCCACCTAAGTGACGTAACAGGGCTTACCATCGAGAAGGTGTGCATGAGTGGATTTTAGGGAGGCAGGCCAACCGGACTTCTCCTAAATCTTCTGTAATAGAGAGATATTGGATCCATCAGTGTTTTAGGCTGAGTGTCTGATAACACACAGGATACCTGTTCCCCTCTAAGTGATATAATACTGATATGTTACATAGGCACTATACTGTTTTATTTAGACATAAATTTAAGAATAGCTTTTTTTTTTTTTTTTTTTAGCACGAGTCCAAAATATGCTTTTCAATCTATTATTCGATTGTGATCGGTCACCTGGACGATCCTGTATATTATGTGATGTGACTGGCTTGGTTATGGGTCGTCACTGAGAGAGCCTCGATTGGTAAATATTCCAGAATGCAGAGGTATCAATCCATCTAGCAGCCCATTTGATAGCATTTATACGACCATTTCTCATGTGATCACACACGTGAGCTTTTATGCTCTCATAAGTATGACTCATCGGTTGAAATTCATGTTTAAATACTAGCCATTTCAAAGCTCATTAATAAACGAATTGTCTTTTATTCTTGAGTGAATAACGAAATATTTATGGTATTTAATGCATAATACATTATAATTGTCCCCCCTCCCCCCAGAAAAATGCGTGATAGCAAATCTATAGTAGTTGGAAACGGTAAAACGATTACAATGTACGGAACATAAACAGGTGTCATAAAAATAATAATATGAAGTTATGATTTTTCTTATTTGGAAAGGTACATTAATAATAGCATGGAGGGATCAGAGGCAATAAATAAAAAAAAAAAACGCAAAGTTTCAGATTGATTTAATGACTAAAAGATAGAGAAAAGCTGCATCGATACCAAATATGGTAACTGAGATAAAAGAATTACACGCAGAAGCACTTCATAATGGTTTCAATTGATGTTAATATTCTTAGAGAAACCGTTATTAATGCTAGCTATATGATTATAGCTAGCATTAATAACGGTTATATATGATTATAATTTAAAATGTTTGTTTAGTGCATAAATTGAACTTTATGACCTATCGTTTTCGTCATGTGACCATTTAGATGTAAGAACTTGGCATTCCGTGGAGAAATTTTTGTTGAATGTTCAATTTCGGATTTTTATAAACATTTGTCCAATACAAAGTCAGCTTTTTTTTTTTTTAAATGCACAAAATTCCAATTATAAATGACACTGTTTTAGATGTTTGGGAATTACTCGACAAGGAAATGAGACTGATATAGAATATACGTTCTTTTAGTCCGGCAAAAGGTTTTAAGGTCAGGTTTAATTCGATATCATCCTCCTCTTAGTCTCCGACGTAACAGAAATCTACTTGAGTTTCTATGTCAAGTATTACTCGGAAAGAAAAAGTCGGATTAGCACCAAGCATCTAGTGTATCCTTCGTTTGTGTGCTGCTTTAGGACCAACTGCGATTTCATTATCTCCCTTTCGGCACTCCTCACAGCAATTATTCGTATAAATGAAAGTTTCTTTCTGGCATTACTTGAGAAGTAAAAGTCGGATCGATAACAAATTTTCAACGCAAGTTTTGTTGGTCCCCGGGCGAAGGAACAGCTAAATCCTTGGGGGAAGTTTTAGCAGTACTAAAACTCTCAAACAGAAACCTATCCCTAGGAGGGGTTTCAGTTCCACTTTCGATTCCTTAGCCTCCCTGCAGTTCTCCCGCCTGAGGAAGATTGCTACAAAATTGAAGAGCAGCTTCGATTCAAGATTTAGAATATGACCTTTGTACCGAATTTCATATTGATAAGTAAAAACACCGCTTATGTAATTGATTATGATACCAAGTAATTTCCATGTCGAGAAACACATCGTTTTTTAAGTTTCTTTATAGTGATTCTGCTTTTGATCAACCTTTTAGGCAGTTATCTCGTTAATTTTGTAGCATTCCAGAAGGTGTCTCACTAACATGGGAGTGTTTTCATGGCCTTGTCTTCACATATCTGTAATGTTCATTCGACTATGTCGTTCATGAACTGCTATTGAGAGAGCTACTGTATTTTCTTATCGCCTCAGAAGTTAATCGAGTAATGGTAGTTCAAAGTAGCGGCAGGTTATCTTCATTTTGTATTGAATCCAAGGGATGTATAAGAATAAACTTTAAGCCTTGCGATTTTCCATCAGTATAATCACAATTTGTTTATAGTTTGGTAACACTTTAAACACCTATCACTTGGTTTACGCTAATGACCTTAATTTAATTATTATTTTTTGAGGCCTCTCAGATGGGACTGCAATTTAGATAATACAAACTGACTTAAATGTATTTCATGATTGGAAAAACAGTTTGTATTATCTAAACAAGTGGGTTATTAAATTAATTCATCGCTACAAAATTCATATAAGTTCGTCCCCTGAACATCCAATAGGCTGCAAAGATGCGCACATAATAATTACAGGATACATTTACATGAAGATATATATTTAACGTATATTTCATATGAATACAAAAAATTTGAATCTATTGTTCTATGGTTAATAAGTCTTTATAGTTACAAGAATGATATCACAGTTCTTTCAGTTTTTACACTGAGGTTTTATTTGAGGTTTTGCAATCCATAATTGGTGCCAATAAATTTATACATATATTCGTTTTAAAAGACAACCCAGCCTCAGTGGGTTGTCTTATAACTTCGAAAAATATCTAAGATTTGATTCCTGTTGCAGGCCGGAAGAATTTTATCAAAAAATTAATTGACTTGGGGCATAACGGTTTTTTCATCCCACATACAAACCAACATAAATACAAGCGATATATTTGACTCACCCATACCATTATTTGTCTGTACGCTTTCGTAAACCTCTTCAACAAAATGTAATACGGATTAGATATCTAGTTACTCGTACCTCTAGGTCTGCCTGCTTCATTAACGTGATTTTGAGGTTTGAAGTTTTTGAAGAATTAGTTAACAAGATCATGTAAGTCTTAAATCTTATAAAAGTACTCGAAAAGGATTGTATCGAGTACTGTGGAATGGAACAGCATCACATAAGCTAGTTTAATCTAGCTTTTTACAAAGTGGCATTAATTGGATTGATAGCTAGCGCTTTGTTATAAATTGATTTAAAGTCAAGAACAAGATTAGTGATTTTCAGTATTTTCACCTTTTCCCACATTCTTAAAAGTTTAAATTCGATTATTTTATTTTCTCACCAGCAGTCGTCTTCAAATGGTTGCTGAAATTGATATTAAGAGTTGTCGAGAGAAAATCCATGGCGCGCAACATATATTTTTTTACAGTAGTTCGCTGCAAAAAATATGTACAATGAATCTTCATAGCATCACTTAAACTTGTTGAATGAACTTTTAAGTTAAAAAAAATATATCCCATTTGGAGCAGCAGGTGGCCCAGATAATTGTTTTTCCTGCTGAGAATCGGAAATCGTTATGTTTTCACTTCTCTGTAAGAAATCCAGTGGAGGTTGCTGATTGAAGAGCGGAGAAAAGGCTGGTTCTTTAAACGAAGGTAAAAGCAATTTTGTAGAGTTGTCAACTGAGTTTGGGTAGAAGCGGGTTCTCTGTCAACGAAAGGGATGAGGAGTCCGCAGCCATTAAAATGATTGATATTTTCGAGCAATCAGTAGACTCATTACAAATCTAAGAATAGAAAGTAATTATTTTATTCTTCACATCGTGAAGCAGTCTACAAACGATCATTTCTATGTTTACTGTGGCATGTATTTTCACACACGAAATCAAATGGCATCTCAGTGACTTAAGATTTTCACCAATTATTTAAAAGGACGTAGTAGTGAAAATAGCTCGTGCACGCACCTGCAGAATGAATGCTTGTACAGTGCCTTAAATAACAAATAGCGAAAGAGCATATCTCATCATTCGAATTTTATTCGACTGATGTCCGGAACATGGATACGCCCCAGTCACTGCTTTGCGAGCGTGGCCGATTCAAGCAAAAGAAGTTTTTTTGTTTTTCTTTTTTAAACAACTTTTATTTTTGATAGTGAAAAAAACAAAGGTTAAGGTTAGTTTACGCCACTAATTCGGTTCGGATTCAAGCAAAAGAAGCCACGCCCGCAAAGTGGTACCCATATTCCGGAGAATAACCTTTTATTCTTTTGATGTTTCCTGATTATAGGAATAAAATCCCTTTCTCGAATTGTATCCAACCGATATAAATATTTTATTTCCTTTAAGTACAGAGATCGTTTTTTCAAAGATTTGCATTAACTCATTTAACGAAATTCTAGTTTAATGATTAAAACTATAGTTCAAATCTTATTTTATGCTTGCTGCTGTAATATTGAGAAGAAATATTTTTAAGAAAGATATTTATCCATTATGTTAGCTGTAAAGAGATTTTGCCAATTTCCCTTCTTCACATTTATTCATATAAAATCACATTTTAAGGTATTTTCTTTCCATTAATACCAGTATAATTTTTTTTGCCCCTTTCTCTTTAAAGAAGAATTCATGATTAACACGGTTATCTGTAATTAACTCATTTCTTCAAACACTTCCAGTTTCTTTTTAATCATGTATGTGCTCTATTCATTAGGTTACTTCGTCAGTCAGACTTCCATAAAAAAATCTCCAACGGAAAAGAAAATTAAAATTGAAGCTCCTCGAGGTAATCCAGATTTCCCCGGATGCTGTGCCTTAGAGTTCAGGGATGTTGACGGAACTTGGCAAGAAAACTCCCGATTTAATTAAAACCAGATGAAGAGCAGAATGCAAATCTACTAAGGCTTCTGACTGGGTAAGAATATACAGTACTATTTTGTTGTTCGAAACCATGTCGCTTTTAATGAACCCGGTAACCGGGTACTCAGAAGTAACTTTAAACACAAACTTAGAAAACGAGGGAGGTCAACTCTAATTAGAACAAATCAGTAGGCACTCTGTGTAAACCAACTTTAAATGGACTTGCTGTTTTTATAAAATAAATTTTAAATGGAACTTGGCTGGTTAGTTTTAATAACTTTATTGAAGATATTTTTTTATAAATTGATTTTTAGTGGGCAAATTGATGTTTAAAATTTTGGAATAATAAAATATAGTTAGAAGTAGCCAGCAATTTATAGGACCGAATTCGTTCATATGATGAAAGAAATTACCAGTTTTCACGATCAAATTAAATAAAGTCGTTTTTCATATTGCCAAGAGACGCAACTTTCCTTATCTTTATGAAATCAAAGAAATTCAGATTAGAGAATTATATTTCTGTAATTGCCAATATTGCGCTATTTTTTTATATTTATCTTCCAGGAAATACTGCCTAGCCACTTATATTAACTAATCTGTTGATCATCGTTCTCTTGAATCGCTGCTCCAACACAATGTTCGTGGAGTTCAGTGTTAATAAGTGGCATGGATCAAACTGCTCTCAGTTCCTGGAATGAAGCTGTCATAGCACTTGTGCTGACTCCTTACCAGTTCCTAGAGATGTTCAATAGAACTGGTCTGGCCAGGGTAGATTCTTGAAGTATTCTTCAAGCTACTTTTTCCACACTTGGCGCGGTGGATGCTTGTGTTGCATTATCTTGGAAGTACCCCTATCCATTGGAAGAAGAATGCAACAGTATGTTTACCGCTGCATGCACCTGATCCACAATGTTGTTCAAATATGCTCTAAAGTAAATGGTGTCGTCCAAGGGTATGCCACGAAACCATGCCCCACCAGGCAGCCTGTAATACCGATACATAACAGGGTATTTCCAGTACACCGTGTGTGGTTTCCTCCATTAATGATGAAGAGCGTAATTTGTGATTCATTGAAAGACATGACTTGGCTCGTGCGCCCAATCTTTGCACTAATGCCTAGATATTTTCCGGTTAGTGTTCACTGAAGCTCTCCTTTTTCAGTAGGAGATTACCCATGATAGTCCACTTCAGACATTGAGCACCTTACTCCATCGTCTTAAATTTTACCAGAATTTTACGAAATACGAACCTTAAAAGGATCGTATTTCATATATCTAGAGGGAAAAAAAAACACATTTCTTTTTCTTACCGCTATGGTGTTGATTCTGATTTTTAAATATTTCCAGAATTTTTCAAGGATAGTAGGTATCGATAAATGCAATTAACTGTAATGTTATGAAACTGATCAAAATACGAGTGAATGTTCTATATGGCTATCTCAGGAGGGCTTCTCGAATTATGCCCCACACAAAACATATAATGAAAGCTTAAATCAGCATCGTCTTGCTGTTTCATTAAATAAACATTGACAGCGCACTTTCTGAAGCATTCTGCGATCCTAAACCAATTTTAGAGTCACAGATTGCTTCAAAGATTTTAGTCATGCAAGTCATTTATTCTTTCCTTTTGTCCCATTTTTATGAATGCAAATAATATTTTATACATGTGTTGTTTTTCTAATTTATCGAGGCAACTAAGGCATCAGTATATTGATGCATGTTAAATTACATGCATCTTCCGATCGGTTTGTTTTACTATGTCCACAATTATGAGCATAGAACTCTCGTTCGACATCGATTAGTCCTGCAAAGAGGTTACCCTTAGACGAGCTAGCAACTGGTATCTTAAACCAACCATAAAAGTAGTGAATTCTTCCCCCCCCCCGCGAAAGACAGATGTAGGACGAAGTTTTTTTTGTTTTTTTTTTAAAGCAAATTTTTTTGCGTGTTTTCGAGTTATTGATGATCAGATTTTCAGGGTGGATAACGATGACTACACGCATAAAATTAAAAAAAATAATAATTTTGTTAAATTATTATTATAATATGTTTAAATAATTTATTCATTGAAAGTCTTGAAATATAAATAATTATCAGAAATGTAGAAAAACGAATTCTCACATGTCCACCATACGTACACGGGAATTGAAATAGTGACATCTTTATTTCATTTGCATTTCCAAATTTGATTTTTACTTAGAATTTGGGCCCTTTATTCACTTGCGAGGCCCAAGTGGTCTAACAGCACCAGGGGTTTTCCCTCATCACGTATTATACCTTGGCATGTGTTACAGTACGCTGTAAAGGCCAGAAATTTAAAAGTGTATCGATATTGTACAGTGTAATGTCATGTACCGTTGTTCATTTAGCCGTTGGATCCCTATTAGGGCCCACCATTGCCAACACTTAGCCCCGTGGAGACAGACCAGGTACTCAGTAAGTTTATTTTATCACTCTGACAGGCCTTGCCACCTAGTTTCCTGAGATTTCAATAGCTAGGGCCTATGGTTGAGAAAAAAAAAAAAAAAACAAGGATCGATTTTCAAGGGTAAGACGAGGTTAGTAGCCAAACAGGGTGATGCAGATTCAGTTTGGAAAGTTAATTTGTTGATTGTGTAGTTTAGGCAGAGACAGAAATATGGGGTCAATAGGGAAGGCGACCCTGAAGCAACTTAAAACATCGTCACCATGTTGTAAAGTCCAAACCATAGTGATTCACTATATAAAAGAGTGCAAATATATAGAGCGTGAATCTTAGGTTACGAACATTAGGTAGAACTTGTATTAGATAGACTTTACATGTATTCATGAGCAGACCCTTGAAAAACCACAGAAATTTGATTCCTCAATGTATATACCCATAGATATGTACTGTTGAACTTGAATTCGTGTATTTTACCTGGATAATGAAGAAAGAAATAAGCAATTAACAGCAGTCATTTTATTTCGTCAGTAGAAAGTTTTTAAAAGGTGTAGTAACAACTTTAACACAGTGCTGAACATTACTGCTGGTAGGTCAAAATTTCAAAGGACAAACAGGAAAAGGTATCTGTTTAGACACATTCCATCTTAAAATGGTCGTTTTCTTGACCTGCTTCATATGAAGGCATTTTATTCAGAAAACCAAATATATAAATTGCATTACACTTTGATTTTACACTTAAACATGCAATTTTTTTAACAATTCAATTCATACGGAATTAAATGAGGCATAAATTAGGAGAAATCCTCAAGAATAAATACATTAAAGAGATGAATTTGGATGAAGGAAGTGAGGCGGTTTAATAGTGATATTAAATCACTATTAAATTTAATAGTGATTCTCCCATAAAATTCTCTGGACGCGCTCATATGAGTGCACATAACAGAAACATGTTTTTAAAAATTCATTAGGTGTAATTCAAATAACCGTGTCCTGTGACGCATATGCCATCCTGTACATTTTTTTGAAAATGTATTTAAATGAGCTCCTTCCTTCCTTTTTGGCCTTTTTAATGGTTATATTTTAAACTATAAAAAAGCCCTCTACTGAAGCTGCTAAGAAGATGCAAACAAAATTCTTGCCGAAACAGATTGAATTTCTCTAAATTTCCGTTTCATCTTGTAATGATTTTAAGCAAGAATTTTGTATCTAGCTCCTGTGTTAGTTTATATTGAACCAGTCTGCAAACCTTGTATCAAATATGAGCACATTTTTGTATATTATACGAAGATATAGATAATCTTCGATGGTAACTGAATATATCTCATCGCTATTTCAAATGAGTAAGCGGAGAGCACAAAATAAGCAGAAATATTTCGTTCTACTCACTTTACATTACTTCATGTGGAGTTTTATTTTCTTTAAATAAGTTCGAAAGCTATATACTTCCCCCTAAAATGGCCTACATTATTGGTGGATTAAAGAAGACTGAAAGAAATAATCTTAGGATGTGCTGAATAAAAGTATATCAAAGACGATCTTGTCTCCTTTGCTATTGCTATAATGGTAAATCCCCTAAGTACAGAACTGTGCCATTCGCCAATTATAATTTTCACGTGTTTTTGCTAATTTCCACTTCCCACATGAGGATTAAATCTGTCGGGTTCGCCGAGTGACCTAAAACAGACTTGAACTTTCCAAATGGTTGTAATTCCCAATTCTGCCACTTTACTAACCGATTGGTCAATTCTCCATGGCAGGCATTCATATCTCTTTTGCACTTTTCTTTGAGCTGGTATTAGTGATGGGCCTAATCGAGCGATTTAAATTATCGCAATTAGGTGATAGACAGCCCTGACGTCGGATTTGTGTAGCAATTTTTTGGAAAGGTCGTAGTGGATGAGTCAATCTTTTGACATGAAATTTGATGAAAGGGTCCACAGGTCGTCAAAAGTATCGAAATACTATTAAAAAATTTATCTCAATGTTTTTTTCGGGGTGGAGGAGAAGAAAGACTGGGACTGTGGAATCGATTTGGGATCTGTGCCTTACATAGGACTCAGAGTAAGCGGAGAGATCTACGTTCGAAACCAATACAGATTTTTGTAGCGAGGGGTGGGGACTAGAGGCTGTGAATCGGAATTGAAACTGAAATTTTAACCAGGAAACATTAAAATATACTTCTTTTTATGTTTTTATAAAAGAAATTATCGAATATGTCTAATTTTAATAATGGAATTTGGGATGGCTTGATAAATCTTGAGAAAAGATCCAAATATAAAATTTCATCGAAATCCGTACATTGTGAACTGATATAGTGATGATAGTTGGCGCAAATTTACAATAAAAATTTGTTGGGTGTTCAAGAATAAACACAGAGTTTTAAGTTCCTGTCTTTTTATTTTGTGCAGTAACACATGTGACAGTATTTATGGCATATGGATAATTCTTAATAATATTATATTGATACGCGAATGGTAATTAAAAGATAATTTGAAGTTTGAATAAAATTCGAAACAATCCCTCAAAGAAGAATAAGAAATCATTCGGATTTCCCGTAGAGTAATAATCATTACTAATTGAGATATTGACGAAGTAAATATACTAACCATAATCGAACGAACAGATTATAACTTCTCGATTTTGCCCATCATTTATAGCTGCTAAACATTAGAATGATTTGTCATAATGAACTCATTCGATATGTCCATTAGTAATTACTGCTTGAAGTGATTCGATTATGGTCATCATTGTCAATTTTGCCATAGTAGAAGTAAAATTGATTAGCCGGCATTTGGAACTTTCGGAATGTGTCCGATACGTGTGACAAGTTATTTTATGCTTCACCGAATTATTCAGTGAGGGGTTGCTCTGGCGCCAGTAGCCTTAGAGGATAGCGCCAAAAATTATTTTATTTTTTTTTTACCAATGAAACTTAATTTTCAGTAGTACTATTTCGGAATATCCATTTCACTTTGTTGAGAGTCGCAGTATTATATTTCATTTGTTACATATTTTTCTGTATTTATTTTCTCCACAGATTTCTGCTCAGTCTTTTCTTACAGGTTTAGTTGTTTATTTAAATTATCAATTGTCATTTCTGCTGGTCCCATTTTTGATTATTTTTTCATTGAAAGTGGGCTGTCTGGGATTAATCGTTGATGCAGTGCTTTCCAATGTCTTCACTGAGTAAATACGTAGTTTTATAGTGGTTTGCATAGTGTCGGACCAAACCCAATCCAGCTCGCGGTGCGTTTAGGGGACTATTAAAATGCATTGTACGGCGAAGATTATTCCTTGTGGTTCCTGATGAACGGGATCCCAGCAGACGAAATCCTTCTTCATTCCATTGTATTTTTTTTAACCTATCGTTTTAATGCACAATTCCAGAAACTTTTAAAAGCACCAGCTGCAAAGGAGACAAGATCGTTTCGGCAAATCTGGTGTACTTTCTTAAGTGTTCCTAAAACAATTTCTTTTAATCTCAGCACAGCGTAGTGTAAAGTGAATAGATATGACTATAAGGATCCACGCATATCTCCCAGAATTGCACGAACATAAAAATCCAGCATCTCGCAACCATCTATATACGCTTTCTGGACAGCTAAACAGCGCTGCACTCTCATATGAAGTTTTAATGGATTCAATCAGGATGTAATCTGAGAGAACCAAGTACGAATTGTAAGGAGGGGCATTTCCCCGAAGTCCTGAGATTTCTTTCGATATCAGATTCATAAGCCATACATCGTCTTGCTTAAACGGCGCCTTTAGTTCCACAACAATTTCAATGTACAGCAGGTAGGCCTTCTCCACATCCTGTACAGTCTGCGCATGATTACTTATTGGCACTTTTACAATCATACGAAAGGTCAACACTAGGAAAGGCGCCTCGTAGCCAGGTGGGAAGGAGCAGCAGTGCGTAGTACACGCTTCTTGATTAGACCGGGGTTCGAGCCCGTCACCACCAAATACGGAGGATGCGTAAAGGTCAGGTAATGACCACCGCATATCCCGAAGCAATATGGCCTTAGTTGCTAATGCTCCTAAAAACCAAATAACAAACAAACAAACAAACCAATACTAGGAAACCTTGCCAAGTTGGTTGCAGAATGATTAGAAATGCGGAGATCGTTTTGGTGATTGTGTAAGAAAAAGTGACAAGCCGAGTCTGGTTAATATAAACCATGTTTGTTCTTCTTTTACTACTTTAATAAATGTATATTTTACGTTTGGTAGCACCTTCGTTAATGTCAGCTAGGAATGTAGTAAAAATACAATACTACCGCAGCAGATTAATTTTTAATCGTGAAATAGTGGTAGATAGTACCACTTTCATTATGCTAAAGTACAGAGGGGAAATTCATCCCTCCTCCAAATCATTCTGCATACACCAGAAGAATTTGATGGCAAAACGCAGCTTGCAAGATATTTTTTGGTAAAAAATCAACTCTAGCAAATGATTTAAAATTAAAGATTACCTATGTCTGAACTCTTCGAGGTTTTTTTATCTGGGACATTTAATTTACTACTAGCAAATGTACTCCATCTTCTTATTAGCGTACGCATGACTGCTCAAATGTAATTTATTTCCTTGTTAGTTGCATGTTTGCATTGCACTTCAGTTTACCTCAAGAATCGATCACTGAAACTGATTTCTGTTGACACAAAATTCTAAATAATATCAAGATACTTCAAAGCGCTCGAAGCGATACATGTCACCTTAGGAGACGTCCATTAGCTCATTTTTACGGATTATGGGGAAACTCTGGTTTATGTCCAAAGAAAACATGCTCAATTTGCAAATCTTCTCACTAAAATTAGCCGACATACCTGTTCGAGGAAACCTACCAGAATGCTTAATTGAGTGATTTTGTTTTGGTATCAGTAGCTTGGCAGAAAATTAGCCTTATCAAATTAACAAAATATGGAAAAGGTACTGTTTTCGCTCAAAAAAATAAATAAAAATTTGTTGTGTGATGATGAGTAGGAGGGTTACTTGAACGGACATATTTACTTTCAGTTTAGCAAGAATGAAGTAAATTACATATTTCCAATAGAAGGATTTCTCTGCCCAGCCTCGTGCCGAGAACCAATTTTCATTATTTTTAGTCTTTTCCCAGCTGAAAGATCTTGTAGTTCCCTAAAATTAGTATTTAAAAGTAATTAATTTAAATATTTTCCATTTTTCGCAGGCAACAGAAAGGGAAAAATATTTTTTTAATTCGCAAAAAATCAGAAATGGAATACCTTAAAGCATTCATGAAAATTTCAACATTAACTTCAAATGAATTCATACATCCACTTCTGCATTTTGTTGGTACCTTTGTAGAATAATCATGGCAGTTGGATTATTCAGTTTCTGCGCTATCGGCCACAAATACCTTTTTCTGTTTGTCACTTTTAGCATTTCAACTAAAAGCTGTTATTACTCTCTTGGTTTCATCTCACAACCATGTAAAAAACAATTTTTGTTTTAAAGTTTCACTAAGAAATCTTGCAAGAAAAAATTAACAGACATTACAACTTGGTTCATGCTTTGGCATACCAACAATATTTTTTGTTACATTTGTCAACACTAACTGTCAGGGGATTCATACTGACACAGTTTCCTTCGACTATGAAGAACATGGCACTCTCTTAGAAATCAAAATCGAGTGTTCTCATTACAAAGGGAACAAGGTGGTGCATATAATTTTAACAAAGGGCTCTGCTTTTTTGGACAATATATATGACAGATTAGAAAACTTTCTACTCTATGTAAAGCAGTGGTGAAAATCATCCCTAATACTGTAGGAACAGAGGGGATGAAGGTTGGTTCTTGTAGTTACTAATCTATTGTAATGCGCTCTCCCTTGACAGAAGAAGATAGAAAGGGAGAGAGAGAAAATGTTCTCGGTAGCTAAGTGATCGTCATCAATTTTCAACGCTTCTGATGACTTTGACGTTGGAAATGGTCTTGTCCATTCAGTAAAAATGTTCATTCTACGCCCCATCGAAGAGATGAAATGATGAAGAAAAAATTCGAATCGTCTCTCTAAAATGTCTGAAGTCTACAGTTTCTCTTCAATAATGGAAAAAAAAAATAAAAGAAATGAGCTTCGATCGACATAGAAAATGCCTATTGATAAGACGATCTTCTGCAGACCCGTTTTAAATTGGCACAGGGACACGAAACGTTTCCACGCTTCGTTAGGGCCCGTGAGGAGATGATAGCAGCACAAGAAATGTTGCTGCTACTGTGGCCAATAGAAAGAGAGCTAATAGAAGGCGGTCACACACCAAAGCAACCTGCTGCCATTCAGTTTTGATATTGTCTTTGCGGTCCTGTTCAGCTATCCTCATTTCATTTTTCTCTATTGTTTCGTACACTTTATTAAGGACCCTCAAAAACTGTCTTTCAAATTCATCTCCAGAAATATCACTACCGCTTGCTATCTCTTTCCGATGACGCAATCGAGGAGAAAACGTGTAGTGTTCGATATGGTCCAGCTCCACTTTTTCGTCTTTCGTTGAAGGTTCCTCTGGGAAATCTTTACCTGGCCCCAGATCCTACAAAAAGTTAAACTGAATATAAATATACACACTACCACAGAAATAATAATAAAAAAAAAACACTTGAATATTTATACGAAGGAATGTATTCTATAAATTAAGTAAAATCTAATTTTAATTAATAACATATTGTTTCTAACAGACTCGTATTAGAATGAGCAGAGATTAAACTTATTTGCTCTATAGTAGGATGCTTTAAGAACAACAATCTGATCGGAATCGAAAACAGTGTATATACCAATCTCTTAAACCGGGATGCCGCACCGTTAATAATAGTAACGAATTAAGTAAAATTTCGATTTACTTAATTTTGTGCATCCAATTTTCTTGTGAGCAGTTGAGCAAGCGTATATAAATTTTTGGTAATTATTCGTTATATCTATGAAACAATATGATAAACAGTTATTTAGTCACTCTGCTCAAACCACCTCAAGAGCAGTATCCCAGATTATCCTGGAGATAGTAAGGACACTTCAGTATATAATGTTTAATTAGAGCAAGATTAGAAATCCTGAATGCTGCCTTATGGCCCGTATTGATTTTGTTTAAGCAGGTGCTGCTAGATTCGCCATGAAGATTACGCAACTTGTTGGCATTAGATATTCTTAACTAACTTTTACTCAAAATCTAAGTAATATCGTAATCTTTGAACCTGCTGTCCATAGCCAGTATAAGGATATCTTTTTTCTTTGCTTATCTGAAACTGTCATGTTGAGCTGCTTTTCTCGCAGTTAACGGAAAACAATGCAGTTTAAACAGTTTTACTGGACTTCAAATTCAATATTCGCGTGAAAAGCAGACAATTTCTTCTTGTGTGTTCTGGGCTTTAGACATCACGTAAAGTTTAATATTGCCTGTGTGGATTATTGTACACCGTTAAGAAGGATTCTCTGACTGCGACAAAGAAAGTTGCAGAAAGAGGTCGTAGGGACCTATTAAACGATGGTATAACAGTTTTGTAGATCGTCATGTGCAACAGTAAAATGCCTCTTAGCTAGTACAAAGCGTTTCTACAAGATATCCTTTTATAAGTAGTGCTTTAAAATTATATTTCACGCTGGTCCTGTTTCGACTACATGCAATGCAATTTCCCACCCTTTCTCTTTCTTGATGCCTTACGGAATTTGCTGTTTAACTCCTCTCCTCCCCAAGTACTGTATAACCACACTGTCAACTGACCTTCTACACAACGTTTCTGTAAAAGGCCTATAATTTTGTTATACAAAATATAGTTGCGTTTTGTGCGAGTGAAAATTTCCATCTACAAGCCATTAGTTAAAAAAATATATATTGGAGACATGCTATTGATGAACACGGTGAACTTTTTTTTTCCCATCGAGATACTGCTAGCATGAAGAAATATTACCAAGCAAGGTGAAAGCAGAGTATGCTGGAATACTATTCTAGACATTGATCAGAAGTCCCTCTGATCATTATAAAAGAAAACGAAAAAAAAGTGATTAAATTTTTACCCTGTTTGTTGTAATTCTTGTTAAGATTTTGTTTTTATCAAATTCCATGAGATGTATCTTATTTCTGGAGGAAAATATCAAAAAGTTTTATTTGACAGCGAATATTAAGATATGTTATTATCAAGTCAAAGAAAACCTGAGATCAACGTGCGAGTGCTATCGATATTGCAGCTTCATATGCTGTTTTGAAAAATAGCCATTACAGAAATGATTTTATGCAAACAGATTTCTTCTAAAAAAGCTTTCTAAAAATATTTTTTCCTACATCGATGCGACGTTATCGAAGGGAAGTAGTTCATCCGACGAGGTGCTCTGACATTATTCCAATCCAAAAGTCATTTACATTACGTAAATAAGCATATAGATTTCTTTTTCTCTAACAAGAATTGAGTTCGCCTGCCTATCCCCAATAAATACAAATCACTGGGTTTTCACCGTTCCGTTGTTCGGAATTCATTTTGGTACAAGATAAGAACTTCAAGTCACAACAGTAACTTTCGTATCAGAAAATAATGCATTTATCATTGGGTGCATCAAAATATAGCGAACAAATAAAGGATCCAACTTGTACAGGGTTGTTAAAATTAAAGCATCCCTATGTAGAGGGTTCTGGAGAGAATTCTAAGGCTCGTACTAAAGAGAAACTTGGACAACAGGTACAATAACGAATGCGCTCGCCATTAATTGGAAGAAAAAATTGTTACAAAATTTGTCACTATATGGCGCTGTTGCAATACAAATCACTTGAACAGCGCTACAATTGTTCAACAACAGTTTCCATTCGAAGAACAGCATTTTCTATAGCAGAACGTAACATGTCAACTGGAATAGCCAGCACATGACGTCTAATGCTGTCTTTGAAATCTGCCCGAGTTTGACATCCTTCCCGATACACCTGGTTCTTCAAAAAACCCCACAACCAGAAGTCGCAAGGAGTGAGGTCCGGTGATCGGAGTGGCCAAGATGTCTGGAAACAACGACTGATGACCCCTTCGTCTGTAAAGTGTTGCCTTAGCAATCTTTGGACACAACGGTGGATGTGGGGTGGCGTACCATCTTGCATGAATATAGTATTCTGAAGGCCTCCATATTGTTGCAGCTTTGGCATTGCGAAGTTTGCCAACATTTCATAATATCGCTGTCCAGTCGGTGTTACCTGTTCAAAAAAATATGGCCATAAATCCACACCACAATGTCACTTTTGGAGAATGCAACGGGACCTCTTGGATAACTCGAGAGGTTTCTGTTGCTCAAATGCGAAAGTTGTGCGTATTCACTTGTCCATTTAAGCAGAAGTGGGCTTCATCACTCCAAAGGATGCTCTATGGCCAAGTGATATCCACAATCATTGGCGCCAGAAACTGAAGTGCGTATGTGAAACGAATATCTGCATCAACATGCTTTAGCTGCATCTTGTAAGGATAGTACCGCAACACCTGACGCATTACTAACCTTACAGTGGAATACGGTATGTCCACTTCACGAGAAACAGCTGACACACTTGCGCTACCACATGGAGATTGACTTGATAATATCCTTGACATCCGTAGCCACATCTTCAACATGAGAGGAGTCCACTCGTTTTCGACCTCCACCTGGTTGAACACCATAGTCATTAGTCCACGTGGACCTTATGCGCTTCTGACGCCGACAGCTGCATTTTTGCTGTTCTGATAGTACAGCTTCCCTAATAGTGCCTCTTCCTGCAACGTTATTGGCATTGCTGCTGTAGTGCAGGCAAACATCTACTGTATGATTTTGAAGAGACTGCTTTGCTTTTATACAGGACAGTAGAGCTGAGTAGTGGCGCTGTGGCAATAACGATTACGTAAGTTATTTGCATAATCGTAACTAAGATAGTTATGTACAGTGAATTTTTTTTCCAATAAATGGCGAACGCATTCTTTATTGTACCTGTTGTCCAAATTTCCAAATTTTGTTGTCCAAAATTAGTTGATATATCAAAACTGCCATACTAGAATATTGCTGAATTTCTCCATCGAATCTCATGAGATTGTTCTTTTTTTAAGATTACAATTCAATGTTATATTTGTCATTTTTAAGGAGTTAGGCTAAAACTATTTTTGTGATCCTTGTACCGATTAATCACTGCTGTTAAATCTAGTAATTAGCACATGTGCTAGGAGAAATTAATTTGAGAATAGAATGTTTCAAAATTGCATTCGAAGAGTTTGCGGTTTATTGCTATTTCATTTACTTAAAAAAATTCGTTGTTTTAAACACATATACACAGCATCATCGATTTTACCCTTTCTTTTCCTCTGCGCTTTGTTCCACAACTGACAAAAACCATACGAGCCAAGCATCCCAAAACCAGTTTTCTTATAAATCTTGGAACTTCGACCCCTCGACCTCCACGATGGTGGACGTTGAGCGTCAACACAGAGAACACAGTGGCGAAGGCAACGAGACAGATTGTAACGCCATAATACAAACCTGGAATAATTAAAAAAAATTCAATATAAATATCTTATGCTAACCCATACAAAGAAAGAAAATCGCAATAACATAAGAAATTTATTATTTTGATCACGTATATGAAAACAGGCTACGATAGCACGCAGATTTACCCCACCCACAGGAAAAGTTCTAGTGCATATATTTGTCATGCAATTTGAAAGAGGACATAGTCATTAATAAAACAATTTATTCTTACATAACGTATAAATATTAAGAAAATAAAAAGTACCTAAATATGTTTTTCTCATAAATTTAACTACATGTAGTAGTGTAACGGCATCGTTAGATTATATCTCATATTGTGGCTACCTTCACAACCAGATACCAGGTATTGCACTACTTCGAATAAATAACGCTTCTCTAGTAGAGGAGACTACTGTTATTTATTCTCAGTGGGCATCACCACCCAGACGCGTTTCGGAGCTTGTTGGCTCAGTTGTCAGTGGGCGGGCAGGTACCCTAGTAATGCAGACATGCCATCACGGTTGCGAAGTTAATTCCACTATATAAGAAATGCCAAATGGTGAAGATAATGATAATATTTTGAAGCTCCGAAACGCGTGTGGGTGGTTGGGCACCACCCATTAAACGATGCCGTTGCACTACTTAAGTAGTTGAATTTATGGGTAAACTATGGTGTATTTACACCGATATTGTATAGTTAATTTCTACCCATAACATATTATGCCTTGTGCATTTAGTCTTCAAAAATGGTTTTCTCTTATCTACCTCTGCCCACTTCTCCTTGCAAAACCAAATATAGTAACTAATCTTGTTGAATCTCGTTCATGGCTTTGTGCTATTAAATCCTGTTGGATCTTTCACTTTGTTCACCAGATGACTGAAAAACTCTTTGGAGGTTGGAAACTGGATACGTGAACAATTCTTGATTGCTTGGACCAAACTTCAAAAATAAAATCTAAAAATACATCGACTCGGGAGCTTTTGGTAACCGAATATGTCTTTATCAATCGTTGTAACACTTGCTTCAAGCCGACCGGGCTAGCCGAGTGGGTAAAGTACCTGCCCGGCAACCCAAAGGTCGCGGGTTCGATTCTCGCCTCGGGCTTGGATCAAAGTACTGCAAAAACCTTGGAAGGTGCAATATGGCTACAGAAGCCAATGCGCCAACAACTACCAAATCAAAAAAAAAAAAAAAAAAAAAAACACTTGCTTCAAGCCAGTTAGTATAAATACTTGGGGGGGGCAGCAAAATGGTATATAGAGAGAACAGTGGCGAGAAGAAGGAAAGGGATGGAGGCAATTCCTTAATGTCCCGAGATTAACGTGAACTCCAAGCTGTTCATTACTTATCAAAAAGATTGGAGGGGCTGGGAAGAGAAACCAAGTGATGACGCATACTGTCGTATGAGAATATATCCTTTTCGCACACCATGATTTCTGTTCGAACTGTGTCTTTGACCTCTTACCAAATAATGCCAAAATTATTGATACTGTACAAGATTTCAAGATCCATAACTGGACAGAATCTGCCCAACATTTGTCGGGCCCAGTGTTTCCTAAAGAGCGGGACTAAAGCAGTGTTCGAAGGATCATTTAACCTTTATTCACCATGTAGCAGTGAAAACAAAATCTACAATATTTTGATCATAAGGGGAGTTATTTAAATTTGTATACATTTTTAAGTTTGGTCGGAGTAATAAGAATTATTCATGTATCAATAAACCATCTGAGCTAGATGCGAATGTGAACAGCGTATTTTGAGAGATATTCGGCGAACTCAATTTTTATAGTTCCACCTATTGATCTAAGGATTCGTTGATTGACTTCCAGATAATATTCAGACTCAATTTACATTGCCTGGCAGTGTCCTGCATATGGTGGAATATCGCGGTAAAATATTTTAACACAGCGCCTTGCATGCCGATCTTAATTTGGATAATTGTTCATTACTAAAGTGTTCGGATGCTTTTGGAAGAGCGGCGCATATTATATATATATGCATCCCATAAAATTAGCACGTAATTTGATTTACTCCAACTCTTTCGGAGTATAAAAATTTTAGAAGGAAGTCTACGACGTGGATAATGATGGTATCGATCATGTGATTCCTTTAGAGATCCAAACACCCACAATCCTGTATCACTCGTACCTCCAATCATTACAACTAATATCTCTACTATTCTCTTATATTTAAGTTTACATTATGCGTGAGAAGGATTAACATACTTGAGCAGGGATGGTATTACCTGTTTTACAGACAAGAAGGTGGGGCGTGCGAGAATGTACATAGTAGCATGAATAAAAAAAAAGAATAATAAAAGTAAAGTAACTGACGGCTTGTTTTGTTCCTGGAATACAATTTCCAAAAACACAGTTCTCACACAATGGAATGTCTTGACTTATATAGTCCTTGCTAATGCCTTACGGTCCCGTTTCTGAAATAATAATTGTCAGCCAGAGATTCCCTGCTTGGATGTTCTTTGTTTGCTAGTTTTCCAAGCGGAAAACTAGCCATGTGGGCCTTGAACACTCCATTAACTGCCATAGTTTGCGACATCGCTGCAGAAACTTAGCCACTAACGAACAAATAACCCTTTCTAGAACTTGGTAATATCATTCTTTCTTAAATTTTCCAGTCCCATGTACTTATTTATTCAGCAGCGCTTTGAGGTACGTGCTGTTGCATAACACGAGGCTTTTCATTACCAAGTCCTTTGCATCCTAAATACTTTTGTATAGTCCTAAAGAAAATATACAGTGGATTTTCTCCATAAAAAGTCAAAGAAAGTGAAATGTGGAACGAAATGAATTTTCACTGCATGTACTGTACTTATTAGCATACCCCAAGTACAATACAGATTCGTTTCGTATTGGCTACTGTATGTAATTTAATATATACAAACACATACTGAGAATCCAGGCGCCTCCGTAGCCAGCTGGGCAGGAGCAGCAGTGCGTAGCACACGCTTCTTGATTAGACTGGGGTTCGAGCCCCTCACCACCAAATACGGAGGATGCGGAAAGGTCAGGGAATGACCACCGCATATCCCGGAGCAATATGGCCTTAGTTGCTAATGCTCCTAAAAACCAAATAACAACAACGGAGAATCCATATGTGAACAATGTATTCTCTTTCTAGATGAATTCGGAAAGATTTCAAATAATTAACATTATTCCTAAAGAAACTAATTTTGTGTCTAAGAGAAGGTCGAAATTTAATTCTGAATGATTACCGACATTAATTTTTTACTCAAATTGCCTCAGGAATCAGTTTTTGAAGAAATTATACTTTAACAAGAATTCCGAGGATGCGGGGGGGACGAGAGAAACCGTTCATAGCTGAAATATGTTATACAGGGTGAATAGTAAATATTTTGGGAGGTTATAGTATCGATTATTCTGAGTAAAAAAAGTTCGTATAAACGTGTGTCCAATTCTCAATGGATACGGAGATACAGCTGTTTGAAACTGGCCCACACCGCTCCCTCAATCAGATGTGACCAAGAAGCAGTTATAATCTGACGCTGTTTGGTATTAGAAGTGTTGTTAAAAATGCCGCATATGACCATATAGTGTTTGTCTAGGGCTTTCTAACCGCAGAATATCGGATTTACTAGTGTTTGCACCAAACTGCGTGAGACTGGTACAGTTCCCAGCGCTCATATTTCTTCTGAACGTGCAAATAAACAAAATGTGGATGAAACAGAACACATTCTCCAGTCGGCAGAACGTGAACACGGCTTGTATCCATTTCACATACAGTGGGTGCAACACCTTCAACCATTAGACGACGCCCAGCGATTAGAATTTTGTCGGTGGGTAAATGGTAATCGCCGATTAATTCCATTAATGCTGTTCAGCGATGAAACTACTTTCACCTGTGACGGCATTAACAACACCCATAACTCTCACAGGTGATCAGACGAAAATCCACATGTCACTATAGAAACAAATTTTCAACATCCCTTCTCTGTAATCGTGTGGTGCGGTATCATCGATAATCAGCTGATTGGGCCTGTTGTTTAACAAAATCGTCTTACAAGGCCCATTTACCTAGAATTCTGCAAAGCGAACTTCCACTTCTTGTTGGAGGATGTTCCCGTGGCTCCAAGGATTGGTATGTACTTTCAGAATGACGGAGCTTCTGCACATTATATCTGTCTGGTGATACAATATCTAAATCAAACTTTCTTTGAACGATGGATCGGTCGCCCGCGGTGGTCCCATTCATTGGCCACCAAGGTCTCCAGACATCACTCCGTTAGATTTTTTGTTTGTTGAGATGGATGAAAAGGTGAATACAAGAGATGAATTGCTCGCTCGCATTTTTGGATACTGCCGCCGATATATTACCAAAAGAGTTGCAAAGCGCATTGAGGTCGGCGGTGGGATTTTTGAAATTTTATTGTGAACTGTAAAAAAATTGTCAATTATTTGTGTTTTGTATCATTCAAAAAGTCATTTATCGTTCTTTAATACCTCATAGTGCATTTGTGCGCGCCAGTTTCAAACAACTATATCTCCGTGTCCATTGAGAATTGGACACGTTTATATGAATTTTTTTACACAGAATAGTCGATACCTCCCGAATCACCCTGTATATCAGAATGAAAAATGGTTATCTTTATAAAGTGCAAACCGCACACATTCTTCTGGCACCATTTAATGTATTTTGTTTTTACTTCAGTCGTCATTCATTCCAATTTGCGGAATAAATATCAGAAGTATACACTTTTCTTAATGGCGCTGTTTCTAGTTGGTTTTATTATTATTTTTTAAAATTTCAATTGCTTTTAGGCGCATTCGCACGCATATGTGCCTGTTTTCATCATGTGCGATAAGTAACAACTTTACTTCCACTAGACAGATTGCCATGAACTTTTATACTTTCGCTTTTTAAAAATATTTGTCAAACTATTCCAATTTCATTATTTATTTTTAAATTTCGACCACTTGAACTATAACCAAGATATACCCGTATTTTTTCTCCATTTTTCACTGTTTGCTCTCTTTGGAATGAGAAATGTAAGTCAAGTCACAGTTGGCGTTGTAAATTATTCACTGAAAAATTAGTCTTTGGAAAGACTAATTGGAAACAAATTCCCTTCACGGCAGTATATGCCAGGGGATTGTTAGCACATGATATTTGGAATATTAAAAAAATAATCTTTCAATATAATCAAAAGGAACAGAAAACTATTATTTCTTCTCAATATTGGTAACGTTCTCTCGCTGCTCCGCATGCTTATGTTTTGGTTGTTAATGTAGCCTGAGAGGTAAACCAAGTTTCATTAGTTCACACCGAAGTTTAAAATCGCACGTTGTACGAAAATCCCGGGGGCTCATATCTGGTGAGTATGGGCTTGGCACACCCAGAGTCCTAAGCAGAATATCACCATTCTTCTCTTTCTTGGTGATTCCTTTACTTCTGACTTTCTCTCTCTCAGGGTAACTTGGGAATTGATTTTTGGGTGGTGCAGCATAAACCTCGGGCTTCCTTGCACCATATAGCTGCTAATAATAATACAGCTACCCTGCAATGTAATGGATAAGACATTAACAATAACCGAATCGCATGCCATGGCTCATCCTTTCAACAAGTAGACAGTACTAATGCAAGTTAGGTTTCAACTTGTATGATGTTCTTATCTAAAATTTAATGGGAGATTTTAGATAATCTCATGCCAATAAACAAATCGACCAATGCTTCTCTCACAGGCCTTAAATGTCTTCATTCGATGATCTCCAAAAGATCTGAATCACTAATCTACTTGACTCCCTATTTAAATTTAAGCAGCTCTGATTGGTAAATCTCGGGTGGGCGTATCTTTTTAAATATAACATCTGCTCTCACATACATTCTGGAAAATTAATTTGGTATTACAAGGAGCCTGTTGAAAATCATCAACCTAATTGTTACTCCAAAACAACTGATCATCAGCCATAAATATTTTCAACAGGAGTGCGTTATAATGCAGGAATCCCGTATGCTGCTGCTGTTAGAGCATTAGCATGCAAGGAACGCTGATTTTGCATTATGAGGACGATCTCAATTTGTATATAACATCGTAAGACGCTGAACAGACTCGCCTCCTAAATTAGCGAGTTCCCGCCTTAATTAACAGTCTCGTAGCTAAACATATCCAAATTATCTCAAATCTCATTTTCGAAACAGTGAACCAAGAATGACATCCGAGCCTATCACAATGGATCGCAGATAAAGAAAGAGGTTTCACACTGACCTCTGGTTGACATGGGATGAGGGCCTCGCATTTAACAATTATTTTTCCCATCATGAAAACGAAGATGTACTGGGGATGTGGGCGCTTCGGTAAGTCTACTGTGCTCAACCATCCTAAACTCCTAATGTCTGCTATTCACCTAGTTGCAACGACTCTGTTGAGTTGTATGCTGCCAAGAGTTTCAACTTGAAGTATATTATGATTTAGTGATCATATATTCTTGATGGACTTCATTTGGTTTATCTAGACTTGCTGTTAACAGTTCAGTCTGCTAAGATGTATCTCATATGGAAAGCACATCTTTTGGAATTCAGTCAGTTAACGCGGATCCTTATTTCTGGTGGCATCTTCATGAATGTGCGCTTTTTATAATTGATGGCGTTTTAGTTCCTGAGTTTTAAATAAGTATAAGTGGATTCATGTATCTAAGTACTGTATGGTACGTGTAAAGTGTATTCGTGTCTGATGGCACCAGGCCAGAGATTTAAAAGTGTAATGTTATGTATTGTTGTTATTGCATGATATGGTGGGGAACGCCTAGCATAATAAAAAAAAAAAAAAGAATTGATGGGATTACTCAACGTGGATGCAGTCGCGAGATACGCCCGGCACTTTACGCATATCTTCTGTTCCACAGTCGTATGCAAACAGATTTCTGGCTGCCAAGTACTGGATGATAATGACATGGATTAATAGGGTCAATGGAAACCCCATGCTGCAGGACTGTCATATACCAACCAAAACATACCGATGGCGCGTTCGCATAGCATCCAGAAATATTTTTCTTTCTCAAATGCTTACCGTTGTTATCTACGCTCCGGGTCTTCAAGGTTTTATCTCTGTTCCTCGGTCTTGACACAGGGATGGCAACCCCTACCTTTCATATTATCCAACCTCTCTTGTCTCAAAGAATTTTTTTCAAACAAAACATTCAACATTTTTAATTCATTGGCAAAAGAGCAGTGAAATAGTGTCGGAGCAAGGAATACAGAATATATCGCTTATCGCAAGCGATAGGCTCTTCATTCAGCTTACTTAAAATATAGAACGGGAGCACCCCAAAGGAAACTCCTCGGATAATAAAAAGAGAACTAGAACAATGTAATAAGCAAATGTTTATACCTGAAATCATGAAACAAAATCATTTTACCATCACTATATTTTTTAAGATACTGTAAATAATTGCTATTCTTACTTTTTTGGTACACCCTTCTAGCTAGTAGTCGGCTTTGTAAACGTAATAATATGATATACCGCGATCTGGACCAACTAAATCTTCTCAATCAGGCCAAATTATTCATGCAGCAGGAAAAGATTTAATATAACGCATTCTCCATATTTGCAGGGATAGTAGTTCATGTACTGGACAAATTATCAGAGAATAATTTACCACTTCGGTTAATCTGACGTATTTCACCATTCATAAGAACCATTAAAGAATACAGTAAAGAAAAAAAATGCAGATGGGCAGAGGCGGATTTAACGGCGCGCGCCCTGAGCCCCGACTTCTGAAGGGCCCACGCAAAACCCCAACAAATTAGTTGAACTAATATGTTCAACTATTAGTTCAAAACTTTGTGATCATTATTATGCTATTATTAATTATATTATACATATATTATATTCACATTTTATTGGAAATAAAACATTAATAGTACATAATATTTTTTATTTATTTAAAAAAATGGTTAACATGTATTTTTTTTCCCTGTCTCTCTCTTTTTTTTTTTAAGGGGCCCAATATTTTCTTCTGCGCCCGGAGCCTCAACCGACCTTAATCCGCTACTGCAGATGAGTAGTTCGCAGGTAGCACATTTTTATTACACAGAAATTTGAAATAATAATTGTGCATTAATATCAAACTTTCGTGTAACCACCCGAGCTTACTGTTCTTCAGGCACCCTGTACATCCTTTATAACAGCTATTCTTAAGTGGTTTCGACACTTACGGGTAGCTGTTATAGCTCGTTTGGAGAGGTCTGGGTTTTGATCCTGATAAAGACGAGAAATTCTTAGGAGTCCCTTAAATCTAGTTAGCTAGTCGATCCTAGACAGACGAAGTAAGATTTTCTCTGATCTGTACGTTCGGGTATTTCAACCTACATCATTCAAAAGGACCAGCAAACACGTAGTTGAATAATTATTATTATGCAACTAAACTGGGTTAAATTAAGATAAATACTATCATAAGTACAGGCAAAGAACTAATTTATAGCTGACTTAATCATGACCCTTCTGAAATATTTCGCACGACGGTGGACAACCCGAAAGGAACGACGATTTCAGTGCATACCAGATGGACATTAGTAGTAACTATCTGCAGGAATAATCTCTCAGTATTTTTTTTTTAGACATAAACAATTCGCTGTACTGTAGCGGGCTTTCCACAAACTACTCTATTTGAGCAAGCCTGACTAAGCATCGTTTAATAAAATTTTGCGTATTCAAAACTGAGTTTTTTACTGTTGGTCTTTAAGGTCTACGAAACAAATCCCTGATAAAAGCAATAAACAACTTTTTTAAATGTAAATCAACTTCAAGTACAGAAACAAATTTAGTAAAAATTAGCGTATCTGTTTGCAGTATCAGTGAGTGAAGCAGAACAATAATCGAGTTGTTAGTGAATAAGCGTAACATATAACACCAAGACATCACCAACATAATGAGCCGACCGGGCTAGCCAGGTGGGTAAAGTGCCTGCCTGGTAACCCAAAGGTCGCGGGTTCGATTCCCGCCTCGGGCTTGGATCAAAGTACTGCAAAAACCTTGGGAGGTGCATTATGGCCACAGAAGCCTATGCGCCAACAACTACCAAAAAAAAAAAAAAAAAAAAAACATAATGATGTCACCAACAGTTGTCAGGGGAGTAAAGAGAATATTATTATTCATGTGGGGACTAATGACATTAAACGTACACGATTTAACGATTTGTTGGAAAAATACAGGACCATGCTTAGGAAATGCCGCGAGCTAGGCCACAATGTCTATGTGTCTGCAATTCTGCCCAGACACGATAACAGGGATTATATGTTAAAAGTCTTGTGGATTAACTCAAGACTTGAAGGGGGAAATTTCTATCAGCATGGCCCACACTTGTAGGTAGAAGGAATTTGTTTTGTAGAGACGGGATACACTTAAACAAAGGTGGTGCAAACGTTTTTGCCAGTATTATTGAGGATACCTTAAAGGTTCAGGGAAACTGCTAGTTAGGGGGGATGTGGGTAATAGTGACACGCGTTTATCTGATAATATTGGTGAAAGTAACTCTTGCACATACCTCAAGAGTTCTTATCTGTTACCCCAACTGTACATATTATCTAGATGTTCTGGGGGCAGAAACGTTTCAAGTGAGCGGGTAGCTAATGCCAGGGAAGAGAGCCTAAAAACCTTCAAGGGTTGTGTTGGGGTTGTTAAATTTACAAGAACAGTAAGTCTTAATTGTTTATACAGTAATGTTAGAAGTGTCGTCAATAAAATGAACGAATTCGAAATGCTGGTTAAAACAAATAACGCGGACATAACAGAGCTTATGGAGACGTGGTGCCACCCGGAAATTGGGGATGATGAGTTTCAGTACGGCTTGTATAATGTATTTAGGAAGGATAGGATAGATACAAGGGGTGGTGGGGTAATGCTTCTTATCAGAAGCAGCCTGAGTGCCACGATAGCTTTCCCGGATTCAGACATTTCACATGCTAGTATAGAGTCTGTATGGTGTGAGATAGTTGGAAACAAAGGTATAATGCGAGTAGGAGTAATCTACAGACCAGGTGATTGTGAAGATTATGACAAAAGCCTCTACATGCAAATGGAATGGGCATTGTCTTATTATGGGTGATTTCAATTTGCCTCTAATTGATTGGAGTAAATGGGAAGGGAACTCGACATGGCGAACAAAATTTTTAAATCAACTAGATGACTGTTATTTGTATCAACATATCAGGGAAAGTACTAGAGAAAAGAATATCCTAGATCTCATCATCACACATGAATCAGATGACATAACAGGGCTGACAGTAGAGGAACCAGTAGCAGGAAGTGATCAAGGAGTTCTACGGTGGATGATGACGAGAGAGGTAGCAGAAGTAAAAGGCAAAGGAATGGGTTATAATTTCAGAAAAGGAAATTACGATGCCTTAAGGTACTACATGGCCTCTATTAACTGGGTAGATATCGTGCAGAAAATGAATACAATTGAACTGTGGTACGCTTTTAAAACATTAATCACAGATGCCTTGAATGCGTATTTACCATTAAAAAAATACTCCACGAGGAGGGTTCCAAGTTGGATGAATAGTGAAATTGTCATATTACTTGATTAGAAAAAGGTGGAATGGAAAGTTTACAGAGCAATAAAAAGTGCTGAAGCCTATAACAGCTGCAAGGTGATCAGTAATAGAGCCACAGAAAAAGGTTCGACAGGCAAAGGCAGTTTATGAGAAATCACTAGCAAACAAGAGCAAAGAGGAATTCCTTATCCCCGATAAGGAATTCTTCACGTATATAAATTCCAAGAAGTGCAGGACAAACCAGATCGGACCTTTACGTAATTGAAAGGGGATAGTATTAAATACACCAGCTGCCGTTGTTTGTTGTTATTGTTATTTGGTTTTTAGGAGCATTAGTAACTAAGGCCATATTGCTCCGGGATATGCGGTGGTCATTCCCTGACCTTTCCGCATCCTCCGTATTTGGTGGTGACGGGCTCGAACCCCGGTCTAATCACGAAGCGTGTGCTACGCACTGCTGCACCTTCCCACCCGGCTACGGAGGCGCCTGCTGCCGTTGCAGATGAACTCAGCAGTTATTTTGCATCGATATTTAAAAATGAAAAACCTTTTGTGGAAATGGAAAATTGTGGGGGTAAAGTTGAAAAATATGTAATTAATGATATTGAAATTTCGCAAGATTATTTAATTAAAAAACTTTCGAGCCTACAGGTCACTAAGGCTCCCGGAGTTGATGGAATATACCCTATAATCTTAAGGGAGGCAGCAAGTGAGTGCGCTGAACCATTGAGGCTAATTATGCGAGCATCACTAGACTCTGGGGAGATTCCGTTGGATTGGAAAAGTGCCAATGTATCTCCCATACATAAAGGTGTCTCTAAGAGTGAAGTAGGAAATTATCGACCTGTCAGTCTGACTTCAGTGGTAGGGAAAATCATGGAGGCAATGATCAAGGGTGGAATTCGGGATAATTTGGATCGAACTGAAATTCTTAAGTACAAATACTCAGCATGGTTTTGTAAAGGGAAAATCATGTTTAACAAATCTGGTTCGCTATTTTGAAAGGGTCACTCACGAGCTGGATTTAGGGAATAATTTCGACATTGTTTATTTAGATTTCAGCAAAGCTTTTGACTCAATCCCACATGAGCGGTTGCTTTATAAGCTGGAACAGGTTGGAATCACTGGGAAAATCCTTAGATGGATAGCAGGATGGCTTCAGGGCAGGAGGCAGAGGGTTGTGATAAATGGCTATTCCTCGGACTGGGTTGATGTAAGAAGTGGGGTTCCTCATGGATCAGTATTAGGACCCCTGTTGTTTTTAATTTTCATAAACGACATCGATAAAGGGATAGAGGGCGTGATGTCTAAATTTGCAGATGATGTTAAAATTGGTAGAGTAGTTAATGATCACTGTCAAGCTGAGCTTCTTCAGAGAGACCTAGATAGACTTCAGGAATGGTCAGAAAAATGGCAGCTATGCTTTAATCCAACAAAGTGTAAGGTATTACACCTGGGAAACAGTAATCCCAAAATAACTTATTCACTTGGTGGAGTTCAACTAAACCCACTACTGGAGGAAAGGGACTTGGGTGTTACGATACGGTCAGACATGAAATTCTCTGAGCATTGTAAACAGGTTGCAAGGAAGGCCCATGGTGTCCTATCGATGATCTATCGAACTTTTGCAAGTAGAGATAGAGACGTGATAATCCCATTATATAAGGCTTTTGTTAGATCACACTTGGAATACTGTGTTCAAGTATGGCGACCGCACCTAAAGAAAGACATCGAGCCTCTTGAAAGGGTGCAAATACGGGTAACTCCCCTGGTGAGATCGGCAAAAGGGCGTGCTTAAGAAGAAAGATTTCGAATATGTGGGTTTCAGAGTTTGGAAACTAGACACCTTAGAGGAGATTTGATTAAGGTGTTTAATGCTCTGAGAGGCATCAGTAAAATGAATGGGGACGAAATTTTCAAGGTTATAAATGATGCTAGAACTAGGGGACATAAATTCAAGTTACGTGGGGAAATGTTTAGATTGGACTGCAGGAAGTGTTATTTTAGCCAGCGAGTTATAAATTACTGGAATAAGTTGCCTACATGGGTGGTAGAGGCTGACAGTTTGGGGAAATTCAAAGGTCATCTGGATAGTACCTCCGGGTGAGGGAAGCGCATAGGATGATAGGTTTAATTTCATTTTCTTTTATTAATTATTATTATTTATTTTTTTTTATCATTGTTTTATTCGTTTTTTTTTTTTGAATGGTGCAGCGTAAGCCATAGGCTTTCTTTTCCCTGCGGCCATTACTAATACATCGGTACATAAATAACATACAAGAAATCGATTAATTTGCAGCAGGGGATGCTTTTAACTACTTACTTATTAACGGCGTCTTTTGTGTAGGCGGTAAGCTTTCTCTAACTACCATGAGAAAGACTGTAATAGACAGTAAGCTACTGATCCCTAAAGTAACTTTCTCTCCAGACTCTGATGGTACGTAAAAGGCCAATAGAGATATAACATTGATGAGCAGGCAGGGCAGTATAAGGTTAAAGACGTAGAACATGGGTCTTCTTCTGAGTTTTATGGTGTACGTAATATCTGGATAGGGTTCCTCACAACACGAATATTTGTGAATTTTCAATGTTGCGGAAAATTCATCGAGGTCGAATTCCCCGTTCGGTTGATAATTGCTGATGTCTCCATGGTCCCTTTCCTTTTCCAGTTTAACCTGTAAAGAATACATGCATTGAATACGTAGTTAATTTTGGTATATAAATGCAACAAAAATCAATTTCTTACGAGCGATCCGCTTAACAAATAAGTACCAAATCTCATATAATAGAGATAACTGAGAAAAATCACCACTTTCTATTTATCAACAATTCATAATCAGAACCGTTCTTGAACACGATTTTTATTTCACAATATTGTCACTGAGGTTTTGTGTTTCTACAAAGATAAATAATACATCATTCGAATAGTCTAAACAAAAAATCGATATATTTGCATATGAATTAATCATTTGTGATTAACTGGCATGCAATTACGAATTTAGAATATAAGCAAAATTATAAAGAGTAGAACCAGTGTTCACAGCTCTACGTTACACTAGTGTAATGGACGTAGAGCTGCGTGCTGGATTGATGTAAGAGGACAAGGTGTTATTGACCCCTCTGAAAAGTGTTTTTTTCTATCAAAAGAATACCCATTCTTTTGATAGATATGAGAAGATATAAATAGAAAAAAAAAGGGCATTAAACAAACCTTACTTTTGATCTTTATACCCAAAATACAGAAACAAATACTTGGATCAAAAACATCATTGACAGTGATGTTTTTGTAAAATAAATGGCTACTTTGCATGTACGTTTTAGAAGTATACGAAATGTAACCGTAGCAATGCTTAACATTTAAAAACATATCGTGAAATATCTTTTGAATGCAGTCAACTTTTCACAAAATTATATCATTTAGACAGTGTTTGAAATTTTCTCCGGTAGAACGCCAAGTTAGATCAACTTGTATAATTGAATATATCATTAAATAGAAATGCATAAAAGAGGAATTTTCTCTTCAGTAGACATTGAATTTTCTCTTCAGTTCATTGTGCGAGTCAAATCCCATCATATTCTGCGAATTAGACAAGTAGAATCAATTTTCTTGTGTTGAGATACTTCACTGTAAAAGCCAGAATTTGTGAGTGATGTGTTTTTAATGCTGTGTAATGTAAGGTTCTGCTGACCTCTTAGTGTAGGGCCCATGGCATCCGGAATCATTACTGTGGCTAGGCGATCCCTGGGGTCTGCTGAGATTCCCAGGGAGAGCCCGCACAAAAAAAAAATCATCGAAAAGAACACGGGGGTTATAGTCAAGAGGTGAGTGGGAGAGAGGCAGCATCCACTTAAAAAAAAAAAAAAAAAAAAAAACCTTTTAATTTAGTATTAAATGGATACTGGGTGATCCTGTGAAAGACAGAATTACGTACTAGCTTACTGGTTAATTTTTATTAAGCTTTAAGTATATATAAAAAAGAAGGGGGAAAAACTGTAGTTAACTGCTAGGTGGAGTACTAAGTAAAGGTTAGATAAGAATCTAAATAAATACAGGCTGACATACTAAATCAGACTTAAATTTAATCTATATGTTTAAAAATAAAGGATCAGGGTACAGCTAATCAGGGTGGTCACGTTCATTTGTAGGCTGTGCGTTTTGCACTACAGTTTGGGTGGGTCATCCTGTGCCTATGGGTTTTATCTTGCAGCACTCATGTACATAGACCGAGAAATATTTCTATTTTTCTTTGTCCATCAGTAACTTGTTATCATAACCTCCTGGAAAGGGTCCCATTCTTGCAATAAGCTGATTCCTGTTGTTATCATAATTTATACGGTTATATAGTATGTGCTCCTATGTTACGTCCGCCCGCAGGAGCACCTTAGGTCCTACACTTTAGTCCCAGGGTATTTAACGTTTTGTTAAAGGGACTGTATCCTGTATGGCATTGTTAGCCCCTGAGCAAACTATGGCTATTAAGGTGTTTAGGGTATCCACTTGAGGTCTGAACCTGTAGGTTGGCGTTTCTCCATCTTTGTTGCCATATTCCAATTAGCGTTTGCAGTATAAATTTCTTCATCGCTTTTGTCAAGTTTATGGTTATTCCTAAGAATGTGGTGGGGATCTGCTTTTTTAAGTAGTATATGAGACCTCTATAGGCTTATTTACTGTTATTACTTGCAGCGCACTGGTAGAGGCAGTCCTGCAGGCTCTTGTGGTTGCTAGTAACGTTATTCTTTGTATAAGTACTTTGCCCATCCGTTTGAACTATATGCTGGCTTTCCTACAAATTACAAACCTATATCTAAAAATAAAGTAATTTGTTTTATATTAAAATATTTCTTAAAAATACTCGGCGTGTTCGGTGAACAGCAATCAGATTAATCAGTGGCTCCTGTCCTACAAATATTCTATTTCACTTTTAATACAAGAAATACAAGAAAATTCGGCTTGGGTAAAGAAAGCCTGCACGAGAACGACGACAAACGTCGGATAACTTACGCGGTAAATTAGTTTGCCGATACGGCACTCTAGCGCTGCTCACTCGGTAAACAGACGGTAGGTGTTATCGGACTGGAGCAAAGTCGAGAACGATATACTGATTGACAGGTAGGCGTGGCAAACAATGAAATGATTGGTGGTGGGCGCGACAGACGACAAGCTATTAAGGTGCTGATTGACGTTATGATACGTGTGTATCCGCATGAGTGTCTTTAAAAATAAAAGTACATTAATAAAAAAATTAATATTTTATTAATAAACAATTTATGTGCTAGTCCACTCATGATTCTAAAGAAAAAAGGTTAGGTTACCCCCTCCATTTCGGGAGAGGTTCAAGCTCCCATGGGATTCAAGTGGAGGTAACCTGACCTATTTTCACCCATTAGGGCATATTATTGAACAAGAAAATAAAAATACGGTCATAAAAAAATAAATTTTTTTATGAATGTATTTCTAAATATGACTGATTCTAAAGAAAAAAGGTTAGGTTACCCCCTCCACTTCGGGAGGGGTTCAAGCTCCCATGGGATTCAAGTCGAGGTAACCTGATCTTTTTTCACCGTTACAGTAAATGTTAGGGCATGTACGATTAAGTTACCATTAGTGCTGCTACAGTGATACTAAACCGATGTTATCGTGTGTTGTGTTCGCGCACCAATCAGCACGTCGTTTGCCACGCCTACCTGTCAATCAGTATATCGTTCTCGACTTTGCTCCAGACCGTTAACACCTACCGTCTGTTTACCGAGTGAGCAGCGCTAGAGTGCCGTATCGGCAAACTAATTTTCCGCGTAAGTTATCCGACGTTTCTCGTCGTTCTCGTGCAGGCTTTCTTTACCTTCGCCGAAAATTCTTCTAAACCTAATGTAGGAAGGCATATCAGGGGTATAGGCAGTGGGGGCTGAATGAGGCTCAATTTTATCATACTTGTTATAGAATAAAAGGAAAATTTATTATAAGAGTATATTAAGCGCTTGAAGAAGTCTAGTTATTAGTGTGGGCAATACTTTATAAATTAATCCTTGGGGATTAATTTATAAACTAGGTATGAATAAAGTAAGACATGGAGAGATAATGAATACAGTGATCGTTAATGGTGTGGATACAGCGGAACAAGAAGGTATGAGGAAACTAAAATAACATACTTTAAAGGAATTGAGAGCCGTTTCTAAGCAAATTAAAATTTCCAAAGCTCCTGGGATCGATTTAGTAGAGAATGTCGCTGTTCTTAAAGCGATTGAACCTAACATTTTGTTAAACTTATAAAATAAATGCTTACTTCAAGGTACCATTCCTGGGATCTGAAAAGTTGGTTTAATTAAGCTGTTAGCTAAGCCGGGTAAAAAATAGAATGACCCACCCAAGAGGGTATAGACCAATTTCGTTATTGGCCAACCTTGGCAAAATGTTTGAAAGATTACTTTTAAGACTGAACCAAGTCATGGATAAAAATGGTTTGACCCTGCCTTATCAGTATGGTTTCAAGAGAGGGCATTCTGCAGAGGATGCCATTAATGAGCTTATGAATTTCAGGAACCAGGCAGAGGATAAGTATGTGTTGGCCATCTTTATAGATTTTACTGCGGCTCTTGACACGGTGTGGCATGATAGTATTCTATCTCCATTAAGGGGGTATGCATTGTCCAGATTTATTTGTATGGTAGGAAAATTATTAAATTTAAACATCTACAGTTTAACAGAAATCTTTCGAGAGGGTGTCCTCAAGCGTCTATATTGGGCCCACTTTTTTTGAAACTTAGTACTTAATTTAGAACAGTCAGCTGAAAATCTGAGTAATATTGCTTATGCAGATGATTTTGTTTTATATTACTGGTAAATCCAGATCTGTGCTTGAAATAAGTGTGGCCCACGTGTTAGAAACGCTAGTGTTATGGGCTGATCTGCATAAATTATTGATATCTACAACTAAAACTTATGATGCTGCTTAAGGGGAAATTAAATTATGCGCGACCGCCAAAAAGATTTAATTAAGGGGAGGCAGATTCCCCTAGTATCTGAAGTGAGATATCTAGGTATAAGAATTGATGACAGATTATCGTTTTATCCACATTTTAATTACTTACACGAAAAGGTTAAAAAATGCTGCAAGTATTTGATTAACTAGATCAGGTTGGGGGTTGAAAAGGTGGGTTTTCAATTTATATTATAAGACAGTTTAGAAGAAGAAGAAAATCTTTATTGTACAGTAAAGATACAGATACAATAATGTGCCCGCCACAGCCAGGAGGCCAGGGGCTTGACAATGATATAGGGTAATATAAAAATATGTACAGTATAAGAATTTGCAGTATAAAAGATTACATAACAATTAAAAACGTAGCATTAGCCATTCAATAGATACGAGTATGTATAGTTGTGAGGCAGACAGTACACCAAGGTATGTGCATAATATTTAAGCACATATTTAAGCATATTCACACGAGTCAGAATTTTTCACAGTGCCAAATTGATGTTCGGTATCGTCTTTTCTTGTGAGACAGTTCGTCGATTTGCCTGCGACGTGCCGTTATGCGCCTCATAGGAGATAGTAGATGGAGTTTTCAGTATGAGTCGACATCAGGGGCCAAACAAAAGGGGAACAAGTTCGGCCAACGAGCGCCTGTAATTGCGATCAGAAGCGAATTTCTGCAGGTCAACTCCGATCATTAGCAGGGCTTGTACTGTAGGAAGTACTTGTCCAGGTAGGAATCTGTCACTGATCTTCAGCCTGTTCCGTTGTAGCTGAAGAAGAGGGGTGGCTCGTAAGGAAGGAAGTGGAACATGCCACTGGCATATATCCCAGAAGTCAGGGGAGTTGATTTTTCCAACCAGCATTTTGACTGTGGTCGCAGTTCTCCTCATGCTGATTATTTGAGGCAGCCGCGGGATTTGGAGTTGGTCGGCCATGCTGGTGGTCCTCTGCTGAGGGGGGAGTCGATGTTTGTGGGTTGCCCACTTCAACATCCAGTATTCTTACATACCCATAGTTGAGTACGGATCATCAGCATGGTACTTCAGAGTTACTAACGCTAAATTTAAACAGAAATTGTTATCGATTCAGCGCTCAATGCTTTGTTATTTCTAGTTTGTGCAGAACAGTCTCAATGAATGCTATGCAGGTTTTGGTCGGGCACTTGTCTCTTGACTTGTATATTGTATATCGGGGCTTTTGTTATTACATTAAAAAAGGCATAGTTGTTTCTTTCATGAACATTACTTCTAATGTCACTATAGATATGTCTAAAGCCAAGAAAAATGTTCTAACACAGTTGATTGGTATATGGCAACAGAGATGGGATCTTAGTGTGACTGGGGAGGTGACTACATTGTTCCATTCCCATAGTTACATTTACTTATGATAGTAACAACAAATGGTGTTTTCCTTTTATGGAAAACGTTTATTTTAACTGGCCATGGCTCATTAAATTTTAAACTACATTACTTTGGTTTGGTCAGCTATCCTTTATGTACTTCTGTTCAACCGGAGACTTGAAAGAATTTGTTATATGATTGTAGTTTGTATGTTGAACATAGAGAAAGGCTAAAAGTGTAGTTTGGTAGTTAGAGGCAGTGAAAGTGATCTTATTGTTAGTCAGGTTAAATTTCAAGCACTGCAAGAGTTCTGTGTAACTGTTTTTCAACGGAGAAGACACTGGAATAATTTATTGCTTACTAATTAAGGTTTTGTTATATGCACTTTGATCGCTTAACTTTCACTGTATGTTTTTTATTATTTTCTGCTGGCTCTCAGATCTGGGCAGCCTGGGAGCGGGATATTGGTGCATGAAGTACTGTTAGAATAGCAGACCCAGGCCCGGTACTGCGTGCCTAGGGGCGGCCATCAGATAGCAGCTGTCGGCTGCTCCCTGGTAGCGAAGAGGCCTGTTTAGTAGCGGTTGTGCACAAATTCAGTTTATCAGGTGGAAGTATAGGTGCCACCATAGACATAATAATAGACCTATTGGAAAGGGCAACGGCGTACCCATTCATTTTCCATCTTCAGTTTTCGTCTTGATGCATACAAAATATCTTGCATATTTAGAGTTACCATTTAAAATCGGGTAATATTATCCAGCAGATTGTTTGTCTGAATTTGTTTTGAGACAAAGCGGAAACACTGATTTGGAGAAGAACTGATACTTTGTTAATATGCGCATGGAAGAACATGATTGTAATGTATGTAGAAATATAGAGACTGTTTGGCAGGCATTCCTGACAATTTTATTCAGAAAGAACCTATTTCACCATTAAGTCCTCCACAGTGAGAGGTTTTGCGGTCAACCTTGCTTGCTTTGGTGAAAGATTTAAATTTTTGTGTATTTTCATCATGATCCCCCAACTCACCCTTCCTATCATTTTTAGGTTGCAAGAAGACTGCTGAATTAGTTATTACGCTCAACCATTTTTTTCTCTTTTTCCTCTGTGTGTACAGTAAATAACAGAATATTTTTTTTATTTCACAACGATCAATTGTACACATAGGCAAATTAAAAAGTATTATTGCAACAACAGCTCCTCAAGGTCTATAAAGCTAAGGAACAAGAGGCGCAGAGATAAACTATAAAATAACATGGATAAAATTAGATATGAATTTAATTTTAATATAGAGTTAAAAAATAACCAGACAAAGGTATTCTTGGCAAAAACTGAAAAGAATACAAGGAGCTATCCACGCGGTTGAGGGAAAATAAAATTAGAATAGGCATTCTGAAGCAGCTGCGATTGCGTTCTCAGTGACAACGGTAAACCCTGTCTTTAAAGTTTCTATTAAAATCGAAGAATCTTTATCTACGACTCAACTGATTAGAAACAGAATTGAATTAACTGCTACTATGGATAGGTTGATACTCTAACTCCATTTCGAAGTTTATATTTGGCATTATTCAAAAAATAAATAATCTGTTTTAATTTACCTTGCGATCTCAATTAAACACTTCCTGCATATCAGTAGAGAAATCCCTACAGAAAATAATCAAAGAGCCTTTAAAATTTCAATGTTTACGTGCAGAAAAAACGTTAACACCAGGCGATATAGCGTGATGTTCTAACTTCCTCGCATCTTCCGCCGGTGGCAGAGTACAGTACAGTGAATTTCCGTTTTGCAGTATCACACAACAGTGCAAACATCATACATTGTAGTTCACAGAGACAACATAGTGTCACTCACTTGGTGAGGTCTGGGTTCGAATCCGGTCATAGAACAGAAGAATTCTTAAATGTCTCTTCCAATCGAGGTAACCGAAGTTATTCCAGTTTTCACCCCAATATGATAAAATTCGTCTCCTGAACAGACATAATAAACATCACACAAACTGGAATACTATATAATAAAATATTTCCAAGAATAGGTATTTATCGTGAATGTTTGTTACTTATAAAAGTATCCTTTTTTGAATTTCACCGCTATCCAAAGGCTGGCAAATAGCTTCAAGAACAACAAAGTAGACGATCTCACCATCATTGTGCCTGAAGTTGAACAGTCAGCACTATCCAATCTCTCCTCCTGGAATAGGCCAAATAAGCTCAGTATAAACCCAGCTAAAACTAAAATAGTGGCATTTAAGCGTAAGCTTAAACTCCGGCGGTCACCTCAAGTGAAAATCGCCGGTAAGTAACTCAAACCAAAGTTTTAGGGGTCACACTTGACCGCATCCATTGTTAGGGTCTCGAGGAGCGACTGGGGCTTTTCTAGGCGAACACTTCTCCTTCCCATCCACTGTTACCTATGCTGCAGGAGCATGGTTTCACCGGGCAGTGAACTGCAAAATGAAGGGCAAACTTAACTCTATCGAACGGGGCATGATCCTGGTCACGCATCGGTACAAGTTATTGCAGGTAGATTTCCATGATTGTGCAGTTATTATGAATATTCCCAACCCCAGAGGCCTATTTGAAGATTTAAGGTAGACTTCCACTAGGCCTGTTTTTGATCTTCCGTGGGCTCTGCTTTAGAATTGGGAAGAGGATTCCGACTAAAATTCCTGGACTTAAAATTAAATTTGACAGCAGATACTAAAAGCGAGAAAAATCGCTGCTTTAATGAACTGGTAAATATATTGGAAACCAGATGGGATAGTAAATAAAAGAAGGCATAGTAAATAAAAGATTCCTCCCAGAGGTAACGTTTGTTATGTTCAAATCAGTAAGTTCCTGGTTCTCCCTAAGTCTCGAAACGTCCTATCTTGTGAAAGTAGGCAGTTAGTCACCCAAATTTAAGCATTTCAAACGGTTTAAGAGAATCAGGAGCGAGTTGTGAAGATATCCAATTAATGAGGAAAAACAACTACACACAAAACTGATGAAGAAACCAAATATATTTAAAAACATCGTGAAATTCAATGCAAGGTTAAACAAGAAATTCAAAATCCTGGTGTCATTTGAACTTCATTTGTCAATGAAAAATTACACCAGCTGGGACTTATGACAACAGACTTTTGCTTCTGTGGAGAAAAGATAAACTGGCACCATGTACCGTTTGATTGTAATTTATATGAAGAGCATAGGGATCGCCTGAGGAGTACGATAGCCGAATTTTTTCCTAATCAGGTGGGACAACTAACATTCGCAGCTGAAGTCCTTGCCCGACGGAAAAACCCGATTGCGCGCATCAACCCCAATTCATCTGCAGGTAGTTGAACCTCCAAACTTGAGGGCTAACCTCTTTAGCAGTTCACTTCTTTTCCTCTCTCCCCTTAATGCTCTACTTTAAATATAAAAATAAATAAAATTTACCTAACTTTTTTTTTTGCACACTGCGGGAATTTTTTCCACTCTGGTGTGGGCTCCCAGAGGAATCTGGATCACCTTTTGGCAAATCAAGTGAGTCAGAGTCTCGAATTGAGACGGCACGAGCTTTACTGGGACCGTGGCCCACCTTCCCGTGGTGTGGACGAGTATCCAGAATCATCTGTCCAGGTGACTGATGCATTGAGTAACCAAGTGGCTAGAACATAATAACAGCACACACACAAACCTACATTACTCACATATCTGGCCCTTTTCCAGTGGTACTGTTCGTCACAGAGATACAAAGACGTGAACTGACGTCCTAGGAACGGCCCTTACAAAAACACATGTCCACACAGTACGGAGAATAGTTTCATTAACGGTATCTTATAATTATTTGCCGAAAACATGCACTCGTTTTTTAGTCAGAAAAAGTATGCGGTTTAAGACATATCAATTACACGGCGAGGCTATCACCATGACTTGTCCCATGGTGCGCTTCTAATAAGTGACTCACCTCAAGAAGAGAAGTGAAGTTTAATATCACTTATTAGTAACATTATTCTAATACTGAAGGCATTTCGCTGTTTATTCTCACTTCAATTGGAATCTTATAAATCATTTGTAAACTACACTGCGCATGTTCCACTCTATTGTACTGATATTAGATGCCCTGATCAAGGGCATGTACCAGATATTACATCGAGAGATCCTTGTAAATGAACACATTGTAAAAAATAAGACAGTCAAATTTAATGTAATGATTAAGTCTACAGGATTGTACCTTTCAAAGTATGAAGGGAATGTTTAAGCAACAGCAATACATTTAGTTATTTTATTTTGTATTGATTGTGTGGTGAAAAATGCTGCAGTTATTCGCACAGATTTGTAAACCCTAGAATATTGATTAAAAAGTTAAATAAAATTGAGCTACAAGGTAGAAAAGCAGTTTGCATAGTCACTGCAACATTATTTGTTTCCAACTAGGTTGAAAAGTTCATAGTAATAAGTAGAGCTCCTAACCGGGTCTCAAGTAACTTTGCGGTTCCAGTTTTTTTTTAAATAATTCCTCGTCATACGACACCGAAAGAAAGCAGACGATTCATTTTATGTGAAAGATTCAAGCAATGATTAAACCCTCCTCCACAAAATCCTTTTTTCAAAACCTTGCAACTGTGGCTGGTTCCAATCTTATGTCCCAGCCAGCGAGAGATTTTTCTTTAGCTGGATTTCTAATCCAAGAAAGAGCAATTCTTAACCCAGACTCTATTGACGAATTTCTTCTTTTTGCATAGTAAAAATGTGTTAAGTTAATTACGCTGCATTATATACAATAAAAATATTAATATGTCAGTTACTTTTTGTTTTTCTTTTGTGGGTTGCGTGGACGGACATTGTGGATTAAATTCAATAGATTGCGTAGAACTCTAGTAATACGAGGGCAGTTGCAAAGACAAATCCATCGATAATGCAAAGTTGCTTTATTGCGTATTTTGATGATGCTAACAATAATAAAGCCTAAATATCGTATACATTTAAAGGAACAACAAATTTATTTCAATGATTTACAAGGATTCTTTCTTCCAGGAAGTTCAGTGTCCGGACAGTTAGGCACCGGCGATGACAAAATTTGTTGCCTTTCCTTATCTTTGAATAGAGGAATTTCTCACTTAACCGCTATTTAAATAAATGTGTTGTATTTTTTGCATCTCTTTCAGCTATATGTATTATGAAGGGAATAACACTAAGTGACAGGGTATACCAAGAGAATGTTAGCGCTTTTATGAGAGCTGTTGTGTATAAACAACGCGCTATAAAGCACAAAATGGGCGACCAGAGCATCACGTGTTTATTGATCTTAGCCGTTCAGCTTTCTATTTTTAACTTTTTATTTCGATCTTTCTTTAAGTAAATGGGCAAATTTAACATAATGAAAAAAGAAATAAAATGCACTAAAAACTATGGGCAGAGGTTTAACAGAAGCTAGTTTCCTTTTATAAAATGAGCTAATGATATCGGAGAACTTAATAGCTAGATAATGAGCCCCATGCTGGTAACTGATTCCATCATTTGTTATCTTCTAATGAATCAGTGGAGGATGCACAATTTTGCTTTGGTTCGGTAACTGAAACCTGGGTTAAATGTTTGCCATATGGGAATTCATTTATTCGTCAAAAACCAGTTAGATTTAATAAAAATTAAAATTTCCTTGTCATTTACGCCGTGATAGAAAAGTAGGCAGTTAGTCACCCAAATTTAAGCATTTCAAACGGTTTAAGAGAATCAGGAGCGAGTTGTGTACATATCAGAACTCTAGGAAGATATCCAATTAATGAGGAAAAACATCTACACACAAAACTGATGAAGAAACCAAATATATTTAAAAACATCGTTAAATTCAATGCAAGGTTAAACAAGAAATTCAAACTCCTGGTGTCATTTGAACTTCATTTGTCCAAGCGTCAGAACTTTTACCCCTCCTAATTTAATCAACCATTTTTAAATTGCAAAAAAGGTCTTCTTGCTGATACCAAATATCCATAACATTTCTGTAGGCTGTTTTTTTTTTTTTTTTTTAAATTTGGTAACATCATTTGATGATATTCGATTATGGTCATTCAAGTTGAAAAGTTCTATTACGCAGATGAAGTTTTTCATTTTAATGCTACTCATTCCTTGGCCAGAGAGCTAAGTTAATGGAAGGTTTTTTAATATAATAAATCTCTATCATTATACCCAGACGTCAGTCCAATCAAAGCCCAAGTTATCCGAAGTTCGACAGCGTGAGGTGATTTTCCACGTAAACAAATAATTAGAGAAACCTACTCGCCTGGAATAATGCTCAGAACATAGTTCAAATTTACCTACTCATTGCAATAAAGTTTTGGCAACTGTTATCCGAATCCCTGTGCTCAGTCAATTGTCCAATATCACTTATTCTGGTGAACTGAAAGATTTCACACATTCACTGTTTCCAACTGCAGTTGGTAGTATTGTCACTAGTTTATGATCTTACCTTAATGTCTCCTGCAGCAAATTTTTTAATCCTTATCTTTATAATTGTTTCCAAAGATTCAAATTAAATGTTGGTTTTCAATGTTTCAGGAAATACAACCATGATTTATATCGCTTTGGGCTTAGTCTAATGTATTCTAGAATGTTGCGCTGTGGAACACGTTTCATTTTTAAGGTTACAAATAACCAAATAGACTTTCCTTATCACCTGTTCTACAATGATTTAAGTTATCATTGCTGTTGTGATAGTAGCATTAATTCATTCTCACTTTCATAATTCTTCTTTATACATATTCACAATTTAAGGATATTAACTATCACTACATTATAAAATAGGCGTTTATTTGTTTGAATATAGGACACTAACAAAAAAAGTCACCATCATTCAGATGTGCACGTATTATGTATAAGCCCTCTCATTCTTTGCTATAGCTATATCACTTCGTTCATTCTATAAGAATATTTGTTAGCGACTGTTGTTGCTCATTAATAAGAAGTTATTTTCCAAAGGATTCCAGATTACCGGTTGGATTCAAATTCAGGGGTGAGAGAGAAGGTGGATGTCGCGGATATTCATTGTTATCTTATTATCATTGCACCTTGAGCAGTACAACTGTCACTACATCATGTTCAAACCCTCGAAATTTGTTTTGCTCTGGAATTGTAAAGAGAAGAAAAGAGCAAAAAAGCAACGACTTTTATGCGATAACCGGGAACATTTCGTTTTCTTGCGTATCCACCACATTTTCTATTCATTCCTCTAACCAGTGTATGGAAAAAACATAATATCCAGTGCTTCAGTTACAATAGACTGCACGCGGATAGCCTAAGTGATAAGCATTTTAATGAAAATCCATCCGTTGAGAGAAGAGTTATTATATGAGGGCAGGAAAAAAAATAATATCCGCTGAATTTCTATTGGTCTAATTTTGAATGGCTCGACAAATCTTTCTAGCAGGACCACATTTAAAATTTCATTAACTGTGAGTGGGATTGTAACATGGCGAGCATCTAAAAAGGTTCCGATACAAGAACTGTCCTCCAGCACCATCCGCTCGCTCCGTCTTTTGCGAATGCACGTGTGTTCGATTGTGAAAAACGAATATGACATAAATTCACATGATATATAATAGCCAACAGCAAATGAAGATGAAGCACGTTATTTAGTCTTTTAATTACATTTTTCGAGTCAGGAAAATTGTATCCGTATCCATTTTTATTGTATCAACATAAGTGTTGTCAATAAAATGGCTCAACTTGAACTCCTAGTTAGAACAACTATTGCTCATATAATAGCGCTAAGAAAAATGTAGTGCCACCTGGAAATTGAGGATGACAAGTTCCAATATTGTAGGTATTTAGGAAAGAAAGAGGTGGGTCGTGGCGCGTTATTCTATAGGCAAAACAGAATCTGCTCATGGCCCCCCAAAATCACTGTTTCAAAAACTCATTGCTGTTTTTACTAATATTTTTATTGGAAACTGAGTTTTACTTGAAGATTATTTTGAAATTTTATAATTGAAAAAATAAAGACTGCCCTGTATGTAACTGGCGCCCTTATTCTTAAGGAAGTACAATAGCAGGGAAAAGGTAGCTACGATCTTATCAACCAGTCTTGAGTGAATGTCCAAGCAGAACTGAGGTGCTAAGGAATAATTGGGCAGTTTTTGATTTTAATGAGTGTAAGAAACATTAAATATTGAGTAACAGAAGAACATGGTGAGCTGAACTAAGTTCCGCTCTTTGTCTTCTTCTCTAACTCAATATTTAATGTTGATGGGGCCTCCAAGTTCCATTTTGCCTTGGGACCCATGCTTCTTATCAAAAGCAGATTGAGCGCGAGAAGCTTTTTAAGATAAATTACGTCTGCCAGCATAGAATCTGTGTTCTGCGAGTTAATTGGAAGCAATCTAGAGACCAGAAAATTGTGAACAGCATGACGAGAGTCTTTACATGCGGATGGAATGGGCAACCACATTCTAAATAAACTAGATGATTGTACCAGCATGTTAGATATAATACAAGTGGTGAGAACAGTGCTTTTTTTTGTAAAAAAAAAAAATAGGTGCCGGTACAAATTAAAACGATATGAAAAGAACTCCAATTTTTTTTTCCTGATATTGTTACTTTAGTAATAACGTTTTTGGAATAAGAACAACAAATTTACTACATTAACACAGTTTATTAAGCATACATTTATTATTCTAGTACTGTATATAAAAATAAGTAAATAACTCGGTCAATTGCTGAGGATGAAGGGTCCGCAGTCAAGAATGGTTGTTAGTGTAGTATCTCAAACAGAGAGCTTTATGGTAACTGAAAAAAGTTTCTAGTACCCTGGCTTGGCCTAAAACTGAAGAACTAACGAAATCGTTGTCTATTTGAGCCTTTTCAGTTGTGAATGTTGGGAGAAGCGACTGGCAGATGAGGGCCGTGCAACACTCCGCGCAGACGCCTCCCCACACCGCTTCCTCAACACTGGCTCTCTGAGTACCTCCTTGCCGGGACAACTCCAGCTTTGAAAATTGCTAAAAAATACTTCTCGTCGCAAAATTTATAAAGGACCTTTATAGAATTATTAACTAACTATTTGTCAACCTTTCTGTAATCAAAAGGAGAGTTACTTAGCACAAAGAAGCGTGCTATCGAAGTGCAGTAAATATTGTTTTTTTTTTCACAAAAAGTAAACGATATATTTCAATAGGAATAGTTTTCCCTTGATAAGCATCGAATAAAGCATAGCTAATGTGATTTTTAAATTTTTAGCTCCATTAGCGACGGAAATAGAGAAGGGGGGGACAAGAAAATTACTCACATTTTCCTGTCCGGCGCCGCCACTTTTAATTTTAAGAATATTTTAAACCTACTCGTTGAGAGCTTTCCAACGGTGTATAATAAGCTATAGGTTTAATGATTTTTCAAATAGATATTTACAGTATACCCAGTATAAAATAAAAATATAAGTATAAATTCAGTAGCTTTCGGAACACGCGTCCCTTTATCAACTGACAAATTTGTATTCAAATTTGTCAGTTGATAAAGGGACGCGTGTTCCGAAAGCTACTGAATTTATACTTATATTTTTATTTTATACTGGGTATACTGTAAATATCTATTTGAAAAATCATTAAAGTATGGACCCCAGTACTCCAGGCCCATTTGTCACTAAGCTATAGGTTATTGACAACATTTTTGTACGCCCACATTTGTGATGAACAAAGCCATGAAAAATTTCGAGTGGTTCCAGAGATACAATGCTGTGATAAACGGACGGACAGACAACCGAGTGACATTATAAGGGTCCTTCGTCAGACTGCGGAGCATAAAAATAATTTCATAATAAAGTTTTTGTAGAATATTCCAAATTTTTATTAAGTTTTCATCCGACACCGTATGCCGACTTATTTTCTTCCGCTGAATGACGTTTCCAAAGCAGCACCGAATCGACATATTTGCTTGATAGAAGCGGGTCAGCGGTGGGCCACAATTTTAAGAAACTGTTTTTATCATCAACCAAGCTCTGGTTGGGCTGACGATCAGGTTCATTTGTGAAAATCCTCGTTCACATTCACACGACGAAATTGGTATTGTACTCAGATCGTCCATCAATTCGGTATTCCCGAAATCCACGAATTGTATCTCTTTCATTTAACTGTAACCTAATTGACAATTTTCTAACTTCATTTTCGCCAAATGATGACAATTCATGTTTAGAAGGATTAATACCTTCGTTGTCGCCTAATTTTTCTCGAATCACTCAGTGCGGTCCCCGAAAGAAATCTAACTTTGAATATGGCCCTTGTACGGGAAAAGTTTGGACACCACTGCAGTAGATGGTGGACCAGAGCCCATTGGGAATACCCTTTGATCTGTTCACTGTTGACCATAGTGGCATAGTGTTTTGTGAAAGGCGCCACCTGTGGTTTCCCACATCTGCACCATGGTACTTTGTGAAGAAGTACAGAATCTCTGTAAAAGCCAGAAAAAGTGTAATGTCTGGTTTCTGTCAGAGTATGTTTTGTTGTTGTGTCTCTGGCTGCTTGGCCGCAGGGCCCCTAGTTGGACCCCACGTTGCCCGCCACCACCACTGGGAGGTGAGCCAGGCTGCCCATTATACTCTGGCTGGCCTTTGCCAGGGTTGCCTAAGCTTCCTGACAAAGGTCAAGTGAAAAAAAAATAAATAATAAAAAAATTAATAATAAATAAATAAATAAATAAAAAATAATAATAAAAAATAAAAAGTGGGGGGGGGAAGAAAACAGAGCAGGAGTACGAGTTATAAGGAACAGAAAGAGGGAAAGGAGGACGGACTGAAGTTAAGGAGCAGTCCGCTCTTTGTGAGGTGAAAATAGGGATCTGGGGGTGGGAGTTAAAGTCGCAGGGGACAGGTGCCCCTGCATGATCACCAGAGGCCAATGGACTCTGTATCCCGCACTCAGAAGTTCTCCAGAGTGCCACCAATCCCGCACCAGAACGGTGCCGGCTGATCCTACCCTATAAGGGGTTTGCAGCAGTATCCCGCACTCGATGAGTGCCAGCAGTCCCGCACCAGAATGGTACCAGCAGTGTTCCTACCCTTAAAGGATTTGTAAGTTGTCAAGGCAGTGTCCTCTAGCGGAGAAGGAGCTAACCCACGCCAGTCTGATTCAGGCCTTGGGCAGCATGATGACCAGCGCGACTTCTCCGTAAGGTCGCGGGTTCGAATCAAAGTACTGCAAAAAATTTGGGAGGTGCAATATGGCCACAGAAGCCGATGCGCCAACAACTACCAAATAAAAAAAAAAAAAAAAAAAACTTCTCCGTATGTGGGACAGGTGGTTGGATAGGTTTTACCAGGTACCACTAAGTTGTAAAATGGTAATCCCTTTAGCTCTCTCAATTCTTGCTTAGCAGCAGCACTGATTTCCTAAGTTTCCTGAAGGCCAGAAGTGCGAACAGTGCATACCCAGTTAAGTCTCTCCTAAGCAGTTCGTTTTATGAAAATTTTCTTCGCTCAACGGAAACTATTTTAAATGCAATTTCCAAGGGGAATTAAAAAAAAAAAATTCTATAAAAGGAGTTCGGTAAACAGAGGTCCGGCTAAGTAATTTAGAATTCTAAAAATGGACAATAGACAGTGAAAAATGCAAATTGAATTAAATAATTTTAAGCTTATTTGAATAGTTGGTAAACATTGAAAACATTTACGAAATATTACAAATTTCTAAGTGTACTGCATCCAGATGTCACACGTCACTGTTAATAAAGATGCCGGTACGCCGTACCAGTTCCAAAAAAAAAAGCACTGGGTGAGAATATTCGTCACCTCATCATTACTCACTGGGCTTAAAATGAAGGAATCATTGACAGGTAGTAATCACGCAGTTGCCGGATGAAGAAGGATATTGCAGTAAAGGCACGGATTTTAATTTCAAAAGAGGGACATTTTGACAGTCAGTTTAAAGCATCTATTAATTGGATAGATTACAAAGTGAGGGCGAATACACACCATTAAGAAAATATTGTAGGAGGAGGAGCCCAAATGAATGAAGAGAGCAGAAAAGGATAACATGGGATAGTTACAGAACGATGAAAAGGACTACAGCCTACAACAGCTACAAGTTGATTTGTAATAGTACCACAGATAAGGTAAGGTGTGTGTGTTGGGGGTTTAACGGCTCCTGGGGTTTCCCCCATCTCCGCGTATTTTCTGTTTCGGGCAAGCCTGAGATTTTTTTTTTTTTTTTTTTTTTTAAATATATATGGTTCATGAGCTATGTGGCGTGTTGTGCCCTTTGTTCATCCGGCCTATTAGCCGCCAGGCCCCTAGTGGGACCTGACGTTTCCACACCCTGCCACGAGGAGGCTGGCCGGGTGTACCCAATGAAGCTATTTTACTCTGGCGGGTCCTGCCACTTACTTTCCTGAGATTTCAGTGGCAAGGACCTAAAAAAAAAAAAAAAAAATATATATATATGTATATAAAAATAAAATACATTGGAGAAGTCGCGAGCATAGTTTAGTAAGTTAAGGTTCTTTTAAACATCGTTTGGGGTTTACACTGAAAGTCTGTAAGGCCTAAAAGGTCGGGCATAAATTTTGGTGTGTCTTAAATTTTGATGTTGGGCTGATCGCTATGTAAGATGACAGTTTTGGGTGGGGAGGCAGAAGACTGGGGGTGGAAATAGGAAGCAAAGGGGTCGATAGAGAAGATGACCCCCCGTTTTTCAGTGGAGCATGCCCATGCTCCACCAGAGGGAAAGAAGGGTGGCAAGGGGAGAAGAGGGTTCTTCCCTTGCGAGGAAATGGGGTTTAAAGAGAATCCTGCAGGTGCAGGATCTGAGAGCCAGATGGCGCTCTACTCTAGCTCTGGGACGCTTCAGTGTTGGTCTCTTTCAGGAATTTCATCAGTGTGACGAGAATTTGTCTTGTCTGTGGTAGTTTTCCTCAAGATAGTTGTTTTCTCCTTTTCCTGTGAGCAGCTTTGATTGGCACTAATGGTGCATTTTTTGAACTGTTGGATTTTCTTCTTTGTTTCTGGTTTGTTTGAATTTCTCCGTTGTTCTGGTTCATCCATTCCTTCTAAGTTTAGGCTTTTCTATTGAGTGTTGTTGTCTTCCTGTTGGACAGATTGTATTGCAATAATTGTTTTCCTTCTTGTAAATAGTTGAGTTGCAAAGTTGGTAAAAGCTACAAACTCCTCTTGTGAATTCAGGAGTCGGGATTCTTGGTTAATTGGATTGTACTGGATGTTTCTAATGAGGCTCGCTCTTATGTCGTCATAATTTTCACATTCATGCATGATATGAGTCCATGATTCGGGTTCTCCGCAAGTACAATTTCTATCTTCTGTTATGCCTAGCATGTTTAGCTTTTCCTTGAACGGACCATGACCCGTTAGTAGATACGTAGCGTTAAGGCCCGGGAAAAACCACAGTGGGGCTTTCGGGTGCATTTTTGTCACCAGTGGAAGAAATTTATGGGTTATTGCTCCTTTGGTGGTTTCATTCCACCTTCTTTGCCAGGTTTCTGTTAGGAATTCATCTATCCTTTTTTGTTCCCTCTTCTAGTCACGTCAAGGGTTATGCCACAGGTTGTAATTGGAATCGCTTTTTTGTGATAATACACTAGTCCCGCGCGAGCAACTTCCAGGTCAAGGGGTAGTGCACCTGCAATGACCTGGAGCGCCGCCGTACTAACTGTGCTACTCGCTCTAGTGATTGTAAGTAGTATGTTCCTCTGAATTGTTTCAAGAATTTTCCTGTTTGTTACTGTGCTGGTTTTTGTCATCCATACTGGCGATCCGTACATAATTACCGGGATGAAGAGGGTTTTGTAATATAGGGAGAGGATCTTTTTATTTAGCCCCCAGTCCTTACGTGTGATTCTTGATATAAGTGCTGTGTATATGCGTATCTTCTTCCTGAGGTAGTTTAAGTGCGGTTTAAATGAGAGATTGCTGTCAATGATAATTCCTAAGTATTTTATCTCGTTTGATAATTTAACTGTTATTCCTTCTACTTTGATTTGTGGTGGCCTGTTTAAGTTTAGTTTTCCTTTCAAGAGGACCGAGTTGGTTTTTTCCGGTGCTAGTTTTAGGTTATTTAGTTTAACCCAATCCTGTAGGATTTGCAGCGCTCCATTTGCTTGTTTTTCAAGGTTGGCTCTTGAATCAGCTGCTGTGATTAAAAGTAAATCATCGGCAAAGGCCTGCGCCTCAACCTCCCCCAGGTCCTTGCAGAGAAAGTCATCGAGGACCAAGTTCCACAGGAGTGGCCCCAGAACAGAACCCTGGGGGCAGCCCCTGCGAACTGCACGTGATAGGCTGGAATAGGGCGCAAGGATCTGCACTTCCCTGTCAGTGAGATACGACTTTACACAGTCAAATAGATTTTTTGGAAGGGCTGCAGCACGAAGCCTCGCCAGGACGCTCGGCCACCAAAGGGTGTCGAACGCCCCAGCGAAGTCCACCGCGATCACCAGGAAGTACTTGCTGGTACATTGTGCAGCTCTGTTAAGGAGATCTCGGATCGCATCAATAGTAGAGGTTCCAGATTTGAACCCATATTGTTTTGAGTTGCTAAGGTTTGCTTCCATATAGTGCTGTTCAATTCTCTTGTGTAGTAGTCTTTCCAGGATTTTGCTCACCGTCGATAGCAAGGCAATTGGTCTATAGGATGTTGGCAGTTCCGGCAGTTTTGTAGGGCTTTTTGGTATTAATTTTAAGATGGCTTTTTTCCATTGTGTTGGAAAGTGACCTTGCTCCAGGCAACTATTGTACAGTCGTAGTAGGAGTTGTGGGACACATTCAGCAGTCTTTTTAATCATCGCTGGTTCAATTAGATCTAAACCTGGGCATTTTTTGTTTTTTGTTCTGCCCGACGCTTCTTGGAGCTCCTCAAGAGTAAACGGCGGTTCTTTGTGGGTGTTTATGTAACTTTCATTTGCGTGACATATCTCCTCCTGCTCCAGTGTCAGTTCTGTTGGCGGTTCCACGAATATTGCTGCAAGAATATTTGCAACTGAGTTTCTCCACGTTGTAGTCAGTGAGCCCTGTGGGGTTTTTGTTGCCACCATAACTTCTCCTCTGGGGAGCTTGCTAGTTATGATTTTGAACACCACTCCCCAGGGATCGGTGTTTCCTGTTGTTTGGACGAATCTCTGCCAGCTTTCCCTTTTGCTCTTTTTGATTTGCTCCGTGTAGTGATTTCTAAGCTGGCGGTACCTGTTTCTCATTTCCGTGACTTCTTCCTGTGGCCAGCTTCTTCTTGCTCTTTGAAATTCTCTTCGTTTTCCCTGTACCATTTTCCAATCCCCCTAGAACAACAAGAGGACACAGAAGACGCCTGTCCTGGGACCCCCCAAACACAAAGCAAGCGTAAAAACAAAAAGCTGTTAACAGCGAAAATAGAGCGGGGAACACGCTCCCAAACTGAGAATAAGGACACTCAGGAAAATGTCAATGCGAACGAAGAAACAAACAATGAAAAGCAGCAGGAATCTCCCCCCATAGATCCCTCCCTACCGGTGGGCACTGTCTATGAAAAGTCACTGGCACTCAAAACAGCACTGGAATCAATATTTAAAGAACCGAATAATAGAATAACCACCCTTGTGAGGTCGCAAATCGTCACAATCTTTAACAAGATGGAGACTATCCTTTTCAAGACATATGTTGAAAATGAAAAGGTCACCGCGAGGCTGCAGGCCTATAAAGAATGTGGGACAAATAAAATGCAACAGCGTGCTCCCACTTTTGCTGAAACGCTGAGGAGTAATCAAAATAAGGGAAAACAAACTCAGCCCGGGCCCCCAAAAAGGAAGCAACCTCTCTTGATGACACCCAACTTGGTTGTGCTTAGACCTGTGACCACAGACGGCCCCCAGGAAAAGAGAACTAGTGAAGAAATAAAGACAACTGTGATGAAGGAACTAAGGGATGACCTCAAAGCTACTAAGATAAAGTCCATTCGGAAAACGAGGAATGTAGGACTCGTTATTGAAACGGAGGGAAACGAAGACATACAGACGATAATGGATAACCCAAAAATTGCCACCTTGGGTTTGACTGCAGAATTGCCAAAAAAGAGAGGACCTGCTATCATTGTCTTTGACATTGACAAAGACCTAACCCCGGAACAGTTAGCCACAGAGATAATAAACAGAAATCTGAGACCAACCCCCCAGCAACTACAGGAACAGCGAACCCTGGTGCAGCCTAGGTACTCCACCAGATCTAGGGCAGGACCAAACAGAAACTGGGTTCTAGAGCTGGCCCCGACTGTCTGGCAGCAATTAAAGAATCAAGAGAGAATCTACATTGAATGGGGATCCCACCGATTCCGGGAGCATGTGGCAGTCCCGAAATGCTTCCGGTGTTGTAAATACGGCCACACAACTCATACATGTACACAAACAGAATCAACCTGCGGTCACTGCTCTGGCAGGGGACATGAATATAAAACATGTCCAAACAAGGAGCAAGATCCAATCTGTACAAACTGCAAGGCAGGGAAAATGGACCATTCGCATTCTATCAGAGACCCGAACTGTCCAGTTTATCTTAAAGTAAAAGGGTTATACCAGTCACGAACCGACTATGGAGAGACGCCCTAAAGAGTACAATAGATCCAAAATTGCAATAATACAGCATAACGCGCAGAGAGCTAGAGCAGTGGCGCAGCAACTTAGGGTCATAGCGGACGAGGAAGCAGCTGACGTCTTACTATTACAGGAACCATATACCCACTCAAAACGAGTGTGCGGATATCCGGCTGCATACAAAATAGTCCATGACGAGAGTGACACCCCTTGGGCTGCAGTTGTGGTGCGCAATCCCAATTATACTGTGACTAAAGTAACACAGCTTTGTGCACCCTGGGCGGCGTGTGCCCACATCTTAACGCCATTGGGCCAAATCTATGCTGTGGCCCTTTACAGCAGGCCGGGCGAGGACATCGCACCCATCACCAGGTACTTGCAGGCCTTGACCGACATGCTCCCTGATCAAAGGATCATAATTGGGGCAGATGTAAACTGCCGCTCACCAGCCTGGCACAGTCTGACCCCAGACAGGAGAGGTACCAGAAATGGACAGATTTTAGAGGACTTTCTCTCGAACTCCCGGTTCACTATCCTGAACAGACCACACCAGATGCCTACATTTTGTAATACCCTGTGGGAGGCGACTATTGATGTCACATTGTCCACGAGAAACCTTGCAGGTTACGTTGATGATTGGATCGTCAGAGACTCGTGGACGACTTCCGACCACAGGGTGATTACCTGCCAAATCAGAAGATTATTAAACAGGCTACTGATACCTAAACAAACACTAAATCGCTTCGCCATCCGCTGGGCGAACTGGGAAAGGTTCAGAGAGTTTTTAATGCCCGCTGCAGCCCTACACCTGGAAACAACAAACCAGAATGGGGATCCAGACGAGAATCAAAAGAGGGTAACGGAAATAATACTTGCGGCGAGTGAAGCATCAATGAAGAGGAGAAATCCCAAACCGGGAGCAGTCCCGTGGTGGACTCACGAGATCCAGCAACTCAGAAGGGAGACCATGAGAAGAAGAAAACTCTTTCAACGGGCAAGACGCACATGGCCTGCTGCTGAGGTCCAGATACTAAAGGAGCACTATAGAGAAGCAAGAAACAGATATACGGATGCGATAAACAAGAGCAAACAAAGAGCCTGGGAAAACTTGGCAGGCATAACAGGAAATAATGAGCCATGGGGGGTAGTCTATAGGATAATCACAAACAAACTCCCCAGGGGGGAAGTTATTTCTACCACATTGACACCACAGGGGAGCCAAACCACCACATGGCAACAGTCAATCACAAATATTCTGGGCACTATTTTCCCGGAGACTGCCATGCCTACTTCACCTGAACAGCATAGAATATGTCAAGAAAATGACATATACACCACTGACTCCCGTGAACCACCGTTCACGCTAGATGACATCAAATCCGCGGCAAATCACGTAAGAAATAATAAGTGCCCTGGCCTCGATTATCTCGAACCGGAAATTGTCAAAAAAGTAACGGATCTGACCCCCGAACTCCTTCTAAATCTGTTTAACAACTGTTTGCATCAAGGCATCTTCCCAAGAAACTGGAAGACTGCGGGACTGAAGCTGATCCCAAAAACACCCACGAAGCCTCCACAACAGCCAACCACTTACAGACCGATAGCTTTGCTACCAGTGATCAGCAAACTATTTGAGAGAATGCTATATGCCCGAATTGACACACATTACAAGAGTGCTGAACTGCACATGTCTACCCAGTTCGGCTTTAAGCCTGAGTCTTCGACAGTAGAGGCACTTAGACATCTGCTGCACGGTGTGGCCAGTTGCAACAGTAAATACTACCTAATCATCTCCATAGATTTTGCCGGGGCTTTCGACACCATTTGGTGGCCAAGTGTCCTGGCAAGGCTAAGGCGGGCCAACCTTCCCTGCAATTTGTATCTCACTATCAAGTCTTACCTTACCGACAGGAGTATTAGTGTCGTGGCACCCTATGGTAGGGTAAACCGCCGTGTCTGCAGGGGTTGCCCCCAGGGTTCTGTCCTGGGGCCGCTGTTGTGGAACATTGTCTTGGATGAGTTCCTGGCCATGGACCTTGGTGACGTCCAAACCCAAGCTTTTGCCGACGACTTAATCTTGAAAATTGCTGCCGACAGTAGAACCCAGTTGGAGGTAAAAGCAAACCATGCCATCAGGATACTACAGGACTGGACCATCTTACACTGCCTAAAAATCTCACCAACTAAGACATCCTCAATCTTACTGAAAGGCTCCCTTGACCTGCACAGGCCACCTCAAATAAAGGTGAACAACACCACAGTGAAACTCCAAAGCCAGCTTAAGTACCTGGGGGTGATATTAGATTGTAATCTTTCCTTCAAGCAGCATCTCACACATTTAAGAACAAAGATAAGGAAGTACTCTGCACTGTTAGCACGTGTGGTTCGTCGGGACTGGGGACTTAAACGTCGCGTGCTCTCCTTATATTATAAAACGACATTCCTACCAGCTATAACATACGCCTCTGCGGTTTGGTATCACAAGGCATCAACCGCCGTAAATAGACGCATAATCGACTCAATCCATAGAACTATCCTGTTAACCATTACCAGAGCCTGTAGCACCACTAGCACTGTTGCCCTACAGGTCTTGGCCGGAGCCCTTCCCCTTGACCTGGACATCATACGTACTGGAATAGCCTATTATATAACCAAAGGAATGCCTTGCACCCACCAAGACTACACAGTGGATAACAATGCAACCCACAAGGCTGAAAAGAACAGGCTGCAGAAATACCTAAAAGAAACCTGGCAATACCGCTGGACAAACACAACAAAAGGGAACATCACCAAAAAGTTCATCCCGGACGTAGACAGAGTATACCCCATTCTTCCAACCTGGCTGCAACCCGGACTTTACACGACCTACCTCCTTACGGGTCATGGGGCTTTCAATGCAAAGCTTACAGCATTGGGAATAGTGGAGGATCCGCGTTGTACTTGCGGGGAACAAGAAAGCTGGGTGCACATTATGTTTGAGTGTGTCCAATACGAAGACCTTAGATGCAGACTAATAACTAGAGTTCACTATTTACCGAGGGATCTCGAGTCACATCTACTAGATACACAAGAAGAATATTTAGCCTTAACTGATTTTGCCCAGGGATTATTTAGCAGGCGCCAAACACTAGCCGCCATATACCGAAGACCTTAACGGAATGAGACAAAACAAAACTGCAAATAGCTGCGAGACGACACAGAGGAACCGACTATACAGACCTTGGACTGACTACAAAATGCACTAGGAAAAGACAAGTGACAATAGATTGTCGAACTACAAGAGTCATGATTACCGCCAATAGAAGCGAAAAAACACCTTTAAATAGTCGTGACATCAGAACAAAGGGACACTGCCCCAAGTCCATGCAGCATAGACCCACTACATAATGACAAAAGGTAGTGTAAGGACTAGCAAACATGACGGAAGGGATAAAACCCCATAATGACAGCCAGTAGACTTGATTATGACCCCAAGATAATGACCAGAAATTAAGCCCCAGACCACATGCAGTCTGGAAGGATGACATCCAGATTTAATCCCCTATTAGTGTCCCACCTAGATGAGACTCAACGGCCAATTTTTTAGGGCCTGCAAACTGATGGAGACGACATACGTGGCACTCTCCCGCCGGAACAGCCTATTTGGCGACCCAAATCCGCACTCTCTTGAGCGGATCTTTCTTTCCAAACTCCTGGGGAGGAGAGGCTTGCCTCTCCTTGCCTCCCCAATTTTTTCACTCTGGTGGGGCACGGGCATGCCTCACTACCTGCAGGGGCCATCTACTCTGTCGGCCCCTTATTTCCAATTTCTTCCCCCCAGTCTTCATCCTCCCCCCAAACTTTTGTCTTGCACAGCGTTTAGCCCTACATGTCAAAATCAAAAGAGAACATCAAAATTCTTGCCCGAACCTATTTGGTTTTTAAAACTCACTTTCACCGCACAGCCCCACGTCGCGCAATATTAATACTAACTTGTATCACTAATATCAACCTCGATTTTTTTTTTTTTTTTTTTTTTTTTTTTTGGTCCTAGCCACTAAAATCCCAGGAAAGTAAGTGGCAAGACCAGCCAGAGTACAAATATTGGTAACACCCGGCCGGCCTCCCTGTGGCAGGTATTGGTAACGTCGGGTCTCACTAGGGGCCCGGCGGCTAACAGGCCGGACGAACAATGGGCACAACAAACTACACAGTACATATCCCACACACTTTTAAATCTCTGGCTTGTCCGATACAGAGAACATACGCGGAGATGGGAGAAATCCCAGGTGCCGTCAGACCCCGAACATACCTAATACCTAATACCTAATACCTTTCCTTAGCCTTTGCAGCTCAGGGGTCCACCAAGGCATTGGCCTTGAGATCGGAGTTCTCCTTTTCATGCTTGCTTCCGCCGCCGTGGTGATCATTTTAGTCATGACTCTTTGAAGGATTTCCGGATTTTCCATCTCTGATTGTATATTTCTATGGGCTTCCATGTAGGCCTGTTCTTGGCTACTTAGTGTCCTTTTGAATTTGTCCCAGTCAGCTTTGTGGATGTTGAATCTGTTCTGCATCTGTCTTAAAATAGGTATCCTTTCCAAGTTTTTGTTTATGGAGTATGTGATTGTCCTGTGGTCTGAAGTCGTCCAATCACTTTGCACTGTCCAGTCGGAGATATAATTTTCAATATTCCTTGTCACCAGGGTAACATCTATGGTCGATTCCCACAGTGTGTTTGAGAATGTGGGAAGGCAATGAGGTTGATTCATAACAGTAAAGATGGAATTTGATAGAAAGTCTTCTAACTTCTGTCCATTTGCTGTTGCTCGTCGATCAGGGGTATAGCTATGCCACTGTGGGGACCGGCAATTTACGTCCGCACCAATAATTATCTTGTTTCCAGCTAGGATTGACTGGACGTTTTCTAGATATGCTGTAGCAAAGTCAATTTCTACGCCGGGTCTACAATATAGAGCGATTATATAAATGGTTCCAACAGATGTGATCAGCTGGGCACAGGCTGCCCAGGGTGTGCAGAGCTGTTCCCACAGATAAGGTAAGGTGAGAGAGGCAAAGAATTGGGGACAAGGAATTTTTCATTAATGTGAATCAGGTTGGACGCGGGAAAGTCTTAGACAACCTCGCTGATGTTGCCGATGAATTGAACAGGTACCTTACATCTGTCTTTACTGAAGAAAGACTTTTCATGCTGAGAAGAGATTGAGTTATACGAAATTAGTGATTTTGAAGTTACGGAAATCTGTTTGTTAATTTACCTTTGAGCATAAAGGCAAGCAAAGTAACCCCGAATTGATGTCATATACTCAGAAATTTTGAGGGCATCTTTGGACTGGAGAAGTGCAACGTATCACTAATACATAAAGGTGGTTCAAACAGCGAAGTTGGTAACTGCAGACCGGTGAGAGGGAATGGTTAAGAGTGCGTTCTGAATAACATACAACATGGTTTTGTTAAGCGAAAATCATGTTTAAATAACTTTAGTACGTTATTTTGACATAGTTTATTTGGAATTTAGCAAGGCATTTGACCCAGTCCCTCATGAGCGATTATTGCATAAGCTGGAACACGTTGGGATTAATGGACATTCTTCAAATTGGTGTAAAGTCAGAAATGGGTCTCCCAGGGATCGGTTCTTGTACCACTATTGTTTCTGATTTTCATAAACGACATCAACGATGCGATAGAGGCCTGATGTCAAAATATACAGAAGACTTAAAGATTGGTAGAGTAGTCAATGATCAGTACCAAGCAGCGCCCTTTCAGGATGACTGGAACAACTCCAAAATAAATTATACACTTTACGGGGTTGCATTAAAAGCAGTAGAGGAAGAAATGATCTGGGAGTTATAATACGGCAGATACGAAGTTTTCTGAGAAGTATAAACAAGCAGAAAGGAAAGTCCATGGTCCCACTGTATAAGGCAAGTGTAAGACCACATTTGGAATACTGTGTTCATGTATGGAGGATTTCTCATCTGAAGAAGGACATTGAGCTTATGGAAACTCCATGGTGAGATTAGCAAAAGGGGGACCGATTATATGGGCTACAGAGATGGCCTGATTGAAGAATTGTCACTGTTATAGAATTCCAGATGTCGAGGGCATAAATTAAAAGTTACAGGGAAATAGCTTTATATTAGACAAGAAAGTTTTCTTTTAACCAGCTAGTCATTGAGGCTGACAGATTCAATAAATTCACAGGTCAACTGAATAGTTGTCTATATGAGGAGGAAAGCAAATAATTTGTATTTTCTTATTATTATTGTATTTATTTATTTATTTATTTTTTTTTTTTTTTGGCCAGTGCAGCAAAAGACTGTGGCTATTACTATTACCCGTTTGCGAAATTCCAAGGGGGCGGGCTCGAAATGATGTTGGTGAGGATTCCTTGTTAGGTACAATATAAATCAGCGTTGAAAGAACCCTCAGTGATGGCGAGCAAACGAATTTGGTGCCATTTAAAACATTACGCACAACAGTAGAACTAAGTAACTTTATTGATTCCTCCCAATCAGTACCCCCATTCAATATATATGTTTCGCTTTGCATGAAATGTTAAGGTCACGTTACTACTAAAATTGTATATATATCTTAATTCGTCGTGACCTAAAAATTAGAATTATTAAACGTATATTAACGAGAGACAAATTCCTTTCACGGCAGCACACGCCAGGCGATTCCAGATAACCAGTTGTTAAGTTATATTACATTTAGAACGTAAATACACACAGATTCATGTTATTGTATTTATTATATATTTGTTTAAAATAGTTTAGTATCATTCACATTATAAAAATCAAACTATCAAACAGTAAGGGCCAATTTTAAAAAGGTTCATTATGCTGGAGGGAACATACACCTCTTCCTTCATAATTTCCAAAGAAAAGTTCGTCTTCTGCAATGCATTCATTGCAGAATAAATAAAACATAAGATGTCATGAATAATTATGAATTAATGGCCACAATCTGTGATGGCAAAAACTTATCACTAAGAATGGCATTGCAAAGTAAAAACTAAAGGAAGTTACTAAATAAATAAACAACACAATAAACAATTTATGTCGCTACTACCTGAAATCCGTCGTACGTCCACGAGGCAAATTTCATGTGGCATGTTTGAACATCGAAAGGAAAATACTCGACATCGATCTCGCATGAGCTTTTGAAGATCCCGTGGGAGAGCCATGTAACCTGGCCTGTCGCATTGACGATCACGTTAGTGTTGATAATGGCCGTGTTGTACTGGGAATCTGCGCTATCGGCAGGAACAAAGAAAAGTGACGTTCAGTAAAATCAATGAAGTTTTTTCAACATGTACGTGTCATCGACATGATGGCTGCTTTCTTCCAAGGAAAGAAAACGCCAAAATAAAAAGAGAACACAATTTATTTCATAAAAGTGTTGTCGATTCTGTTAATTATTTAAACTAGGCCACTAAAAGATAATATTTAGCTTCATAAATCTGACAATACATAAAAAAATATGATTCAGTTAACAAAACAATGAGAGCAATTACCTCAATATAGATTTGTAGAACGTTTCGATGCTAACACTCTCCGTAATTCATATGAATGTAAAAACTAACTGAAATGAATTATCGACGCCCGAAGAAAAGTGAGTGATCCAAATCACCCAGAATCGAAGGTCTAGGAGCTCCAAACCGACTTCAAAATACAAACGAGCGAAAGAGGACATTTCGCTCGTGGATATTTGTTGGTGGTTTGATATATTTTGGAGCCCCTAGACCTTCGACGTTTCTTCGGGCGTCGAGAATTCATTTAAATTACGGAGACTATTACCATTGAAGCGCTCTACATGTCTATATTGAGGTAATTCCACTCATTCTTTTGTTAACTGATATATATATATATATAACGTAGAACTTATTGAGCCTTGCTGCTCTGACACCTATTAATAAAAATATAATTTACAATTTGAATACGATCGTTTTTTAGATAAAAACACACACAATGGCCATTGAAATATCTCTTGTGATGGAGGAGAACAAATTGTTACTTCATAATGAAATAGGAGTTATTCTACCGGTGGAGTATTTGTTAACTGGTAATTGTACCAGAACGGCTAGTTAAAAGTCCCAACGTTATTGCTGTGAAAATATCAATGGCGTAAACAGAAAGAGGGTGTACGTGGGAGATCGAAGAGTAGCAATTTAAGTGAGTACCGCTGGACCAGTAAAAGTGAAAAACTCGGAAAGCATTGCTGGAATTGGATCGGTGCTGTCCACTAGCTGGGGTATAACAGAGGAGAGATGCAAGTGAACGTGTGGTTAATTCTGCATAACTAATGTGGTCTCTCGAATCGACTGCTCTAAAAAGACATAGTAGTCTCTCGAATCACGATTAAAATGACAATATGGTGCTATTTCTTGAACATAGGATCTGTAGTGAAAAGGAGCGTGGGCTGCATTTGTCGCAATTGCTGATAAGCACAGAATTTAGTGAAATTAACTGGAATCGTGTACTTCACTATCTTTACCATGTATGTCGGTGGTACACCAACATTTTGTGACTGAAAGAAAGTCTTTAAATTTGTACGAACACACACCGGTAATGAAAATTTTATCCTGGGAGAAGAATATTCTTCTTGCCGTTGGGTAACCCAGTTGAGAGAGTTGCTGTTTTCTCTTAAGGCACTAATGTGTTCTACCCCGCATTAGAAAGCTGCGGCCGCAGCATCTTTATGGCTTCAGTTTTTATTTTGTCGTTTGTGTTGACACTGCTACCCTGCTTTGTTCTTAATAGGACAATGTGTCTGGGTCGGTCCCTGTGATGGGATGCTTTGGTTGTTTGAGATCTCCCATACGAGATACCCTCTATTGTCTTGGAAGTGGGATTTACACTGAGCTCATCTTTATTGGGGGGGGGGGGGGCTAGCACCTGGATGGCTGACTCGCTTGGAAATAAATCTGTTTTGGGCAGCAAGTTGCCAGTTTTGAACAATGAACTTCTATAGCATCTTTTTCATAGTACCCCATGCCTTTATAATTTTGAGTGATGTCTACTTAGTAATATTTTCTTCGGCAAGAGCAAGCTCAACACTATCTGAGGGGGAAGGATGGTCTCTAAATACGGGATGTCATTAAATAAATTGGTTTAGGGATTACTGTTCTCTCCGTTATCCACTCACTGTGGGGACCATTCCTTTAGAGTTTTTCTTATTAATAGTGTACCAATTTATTAATATAACATCAGTTACGCCAAGATAGTATATCCAAAGAGGTGGTAGTGTTTCTTGAATTCTAAGGGTGGTTTATTTGCAGAAGATCCATTCCCCACCCCCTAGCTCCGATGCGCTTAAGCGGCAGAGGGGAAATTCTCAAACGGTGGCAAGTTGATACCTTATTTCGCCGGTGAAAGTCGAGATGAATTATATTTCTTTGAGAATACACAAAATTATTTTAACTTTCCTGTTTAAAAACAAAGACCAGTTATTAATCCATGGCAACTTCCAGTTTGGAATATAAAATTCGAAATATTTGATGCATTCATTACCGATTAGCAAAAAAAGCGTGTCCTATTGAAGGGTCAAAAATTTCCCAGTTTTGGTAAGGTGACATTAGCATAATCAATCTGTAAGAATTTTAGCAGACATTATTTACGAAAAAAAAAAATTGGTCGGATATACGGCATATGGACTTATCGCTGTATATATCCCATTATTACGAGTATGTCAACCCTGGCAAATTAATTGCAGATCATTTTTTTCAATAAAACATTAATTTGCATCTGTTAAAGCCATAATTGAAAGTAAGATTTCCGCATGCTCTGCTGTGGCTATAAGGACTTTAAACTGCCGACAGCAAAACAAACTTTGCCTTATCGCGCGATCACTGCTATCTGATGAGCGTCAAAGTTCCAAAACAGGTTGTCATATTGACTCATCTCTTAATTAACCTTTTGGCTGAACCAACTGTTTAAATTCTACTGACAGCAAAAATTTAAAGCAGAAGGGTTTTTCATTATTATGAATCTTGTGCATTCTAAGTTTTATCTTTATTTCTATACAGAATTAAATTTTCTCAAATTGGGAAAGAACATACCAACGTCAAAATGGAACTTTTTTATGAAATGCATATTATAAGATATACAATACGTATTTATACATGATATTTTTACAGAGAGAAAGAGGAAGAAAAATTTTGGTGAGATGCCTTCAACAGGACATTTAACCAGCACATAGTTCATCGAATTGAATTTCTAATGTTGCAATGGAGTGGAGATTTTAACTCAGGTGAGCAAAGGAAATGTTTTCTATATGGCAGTTTTAATTAATTTAACCAGGCTAAATATCTCTTCAGATAAGTAAAGAGTGATTTTCATTTAATTTGATCACATAATTTCCTGGGTTTAGTAGATAAGATGATAACACATTGCGATTAGAGCCATGCATTGTGTACGTTGTGCAGTTTAGCTTTCCTCAAAGACTTGTGATTATATAGTACGAAGCATTGACCGGCTCTCAACCATACGAAACTGGGTGACATCACTAGACAGAACCAATTAGGGAAGACAGCCAAGATAAGATGGCAGATAGACTTGTTTACTTTATTATAGAATAAAAAGTTTCATATCACGGTTAAAAAGATCTGCTTTAGCCAAAGGACAGACTTGTTTTAATTTCAAAACTTTGTTTACGAAAGTCAAACAGTGTGAAGTTTTGTGATAAAATTTCTCCTCTTTATCTTGATATTGCTTGAGCTGTTAGTGCAACACGTGCTGCGAATATTATTTTATCCTCGCGTGCTTCATCAGAAAGATTTGTTTATTCTTCTGAAGTCTTCTTATGATGAAAAGTCTGCAACGACGTTAACCAGTGGTTTTCCCATTCGGTCTGAATAAAATTTAACGAATTTTATGCAACACAATTTGTTGCATACGGCAGCCAGATAAACTGCTCTCGCAAGCATATGTAAGGTTAGAATTGAATAACTAAGATTTTGCTTGAAATTATTATTTTTCGTGTGACGCAGCAGTCTAGTTTTTTGAATTCGCTAAAGAAAACTCTGACCACAAAATTAATCGGGGTGTGTACTGTCTGTGTCTGATATAGCATTAGCCAGAAATTCCACTATTAATCACTTCATCTATCAATTTCTTTAAATAGCTAGAACAATCCTTTAAGTTTAGGCAAAAATTGCAAAAGACAATTCTATTATTCAGTTCTTTCTCTCTTTGAATATGTGTTATCCGATAAAAAGTAAATATGTATTCAGTCCCTTAAAAAGTACAAATATATATATAAAATAGGACTGTTAACCTCATTCCGTATATTGCATTTTATCCCTTTTACAGAGACATATATTGATTTTAAGTAACTTTTTTTTATGAATCATTATACACCTTTTGTTGACGCTCTGGTCAATTTCTCTTTATTTAGCCTTAGCCTGCTTAACCCCAAAAATTGCTTACTAATTTATACTAGCCAAAAGATAAATAGTTATCCTCTGCCAGCTACCTTAATTTATATCTAGAACAATACCTCTACCCCGGTATAAGAAAATTAGTGGTTTTTAGAATGCCTTCTTTGAATGCTTGCCATTTAGCTTTTGTATTTGATAACTTTACCTAGTCGATTCCTGAAATGAATTAAAAAGCTTTCTACAGTTATATTTTTGAAGAAACAATGCTGATAACTAGATCAAAGATGTAGCTGTTCTCTGACGTAGATACACAGAAAAACTGTAATTTTAGAAATATTCTGCTCCTAAGTGAGTTATCATTCCATTAATTAATACTTGAAAAAACATTCTGATTTGTTGGTCTATATATATATATACAGATTTTATGCAAATGTTAAGTCACTTAGTCATAATACCCTACTCCCCTTTTTTTGCGATTTTCTAGACTGGCTCAATATTACTCTGGAAATTATTTTTTAAATAGGCATTACTTGATTAAACTGTCATATCCATTCTTTTCATACCCGACTTGTATTCAATGTCTGCATTAGAATGATACTGTTTTTGAACCAATTCTTCAAACGTATCAAATTTATTTATGTGCTCCTAGCATTTTTTATTGTATCTACCCATACTAGCACATGTAATTGTCTGAAATAGAGCCTTTAAATGGGTCTCCATTTAAAACCATTTGGACAGCAAGACCATACAACCACCTCCTTTTCAGTGGAGGTGGTTGTATGGCCTTGCAAACAGCTCTAGTTGTACTATGAAAATCCCCACCCGACGCTATATGTACTTTTCTTTCTACTGCTTGTTCAAAGACTGTTCGCATTAGTGCAAGAATCTGTGTCTATCATTCTTGTGACCTTAAAAAAGATGTCTTTGTTAACATTAATTTAGTGATATCACTAAAAATTGTTGAAAGCTATTTCAATAGCAGATACAATATCCTGTAAAACAATTAATACATTAGCATATGGACAGAGTGTGGCGTAAATGATTTATAATCGTAATGTTAGAGATCGATGATAGATTCCTTATGATTTTTCTGCTTCTCGGTTGATTACATGTTCCCATTTCAAATATTCATCATTCTTTTCTAACAGTTAAGAAAGAATCATTATATTTAATATAAGTGCCCATCAGTTTCTACCAAAGTGAAAATATAGTTTTAATAAATGAACAGTTTAATTAATCATTGATAGCGCAATATATTTGCTAATCAATTAGAATGACAAAGGGAAAAATAATTCCTTTGAACAATATACAGCAAATTAAGATAAAACGCTTGCCTACTTGTTGTACAGAATTACATCTGGCCTCCACACTTGTGACGCCGGTATTCGAATGACGGAGATGCCACCGAAATCGGACGCATTCCATCGAAGATGTACATCTGTCCACCTCTGTCAGGAAAGCAAATCTATCATCAGACAGTTAGTTTTGCTTTTTATTGGAAACTCCATTGCTTATATTAAAATTTATTATAAAAAATGCAACTCGCGCTTGACCGTTTTCGAATATCAAAGCTAGAATTATCAACGATTCTAGCCTTAATACGACCGAATATGTAAACAACTGTATACATATTCAGTTGTATCAAGACTATGATATATAAACACCTTTTTAAAGGAAACTATTTTAAGAGTGTGTTTTTAAAGTTTCGTTAAACTTTGTAACCGGAACACAGTGATGAAAAAAAGTTCGTATGGACAATGGGGGTCTGGAAACGTTACCCTTCCCAGCTATTGATCATTATTTATCCCCCATAGAGGTAAGGATGCCCTTGGAGTTATATATTTTATGCTATAAGGGACTGATAAAAACTTTAATTTCCTGCATCAGAGAAAGTGTTCGAAATGGGCTCCTTCAACATCAATACACTCCTCAGCGTATTTTTCATAGATTGTCGGATTCGGAAATTAGTGCTTTGGAAACCATCTAATCCATTTCCCGCTAACTTGTATATTACGAACCGACGTAATGTAAACAGGAATCTTAAGACTTTCCCATAAGAAATCTAATAGATTTAAATCCGAAAAAGCGAGCAGGTCATACAGATAGTCAACTTACGGCCACGACACTTGTAGTTGAGAAATTCTCGAGCGCCGTCATCCATGAATGGAACTTTTCCATTGAGTGTAGGTGCGAAAAAGTAGACCAGTCAAGTAGGTAGTCGTTATTGATACAACTCCAAATATATCAATGAAATCTCAGATAAGCAAATGATTCTAATTTATCGAATATTTTTGTTATTGATAGGCGCACGTACCTTCAATCTGTGAACAGAGGAAACAGGCTATAAATCGGAAAGTAAACAAGCCCTTTCAAACAAAAATATATAATGTTCCTTTAGAGACGCAATACTGTTGTAATATGAAAATATTGTAACCATTCTCTCCTTTGGTCAATCTTTTATTCCAGTAAACAGAGAATATCTTTATTGAAAAATCATTCAAGGCCACCGATTACTTTGAATTGCGAACAAATTATAGACTTCAATTAAGTTAAAAAAAGAAGAAAACGGACAATGAATACATGAAGCTATCCATTCAATTCAGGTGAAAGGGAGGGGGGGATGGACAAGGGAACTCATTATCTAGCTCCAGCGCTCTCGGGGGTCGAGTGCATCGTGTTTGTATAGTTGACAGCTTAATCACTGTGTGATAATTTATAAAGCAGTTTCCAGGACATTGGCTCATGTTGTCTACACAGTGGTTGAGATCATCTATAATATATCCTAATGGCGAGAAACCAAGACTTGCTATTAAGATAATTGTGGGCGGAGACTTTGGGACGTTACATCACCTTAAGATCGTCACACAGTGAATCACCAGATTCTGTTATAGTCATGGTACGTTGATGATTTAGTATCAGAGTTCAAGCTCTTTGCATCGAATAAACGAAGTGTATTGCCTATGAACAGTTTTTCGAATCTTAAGCCACATCAGAGCTTTTCATTAGGTATTTTCCGACATTATCAAAAGGAAGTACTAGTAAATCAGCAAATAGATGTTGATGACTGACTCATAAATATACGCTTCTATAGGGATTATATCCACTGCCCTATAATTTCAATCCTAGTAAGGCATTAAAATAAAGATTGATTTTAATGAGAGCAAAGAGATCCAATACTAACCTACATCAAAACAACAAGGTGAAGTATATATATATATATATATGTGTGTTTCATTTATTTACCTAAAATACAGACTTTAGTCTGTATTTTAAACTATTTTTAGATTCAAATATGGAGTTTTACAAACATCATTTCAGTATAGCTTCTTTATCCTCTTTAAATTAGAGATAAACAGTGGGAAAGAAGAATTGCTTGTCCCGAATTGTCCACATCCTAAATGGGAACTTCATCATCAACACCAGATTAACGTTTTGTAAAAAAAAAAATATGGCAACAAGAATAGGAAGCTACATTTTGTAGTTCGCCTATTTAATAATACAAAATTCCATATCCATGAAGCATAAAAGATTCAGAAAAAAATTATGAAACACCATTTACTGGTTCATGTACTTTGAGGCAACAGGCTAGTTTGGTATTTTATTATATCGTTATGATCATTATTGATTGAAATAAAAAGAAACTGAAGCTCACGTAATTAATTGTCATTCAGTCATAAAATTAACTCAAAATACAGTAAATTTTTGACTGAGAACGTTTAAGTTATGTATTAAAAATAGGATGACATCATTTTCATAGACTGTGATTATTAAGAGAAACAAAAAAGGAGTACGAATGGCTGAAGACTATGACCCAACTGCAGAAGTTTGACTCATACCGCATATAACTGTGATCGAATGAAAATGCTGTACATCTATTTAATAAAGCTAACAATGTAAAACTATCTTCCCTGTGAAAACAATAAGAAAGGCAGGTTCAAAGAAAAGAGACGGTATTTGATGATTTTGAGTGTTTTATCATTTTTGAGATCCAAGATGGCTAAAAAGCACTTGTTTTTTGACCACTCGTTTTACAAAGAGATTAGTGTATTTACATACTGAAGGTTTCATCAAAGAGCTTCAGATGCAAAAGAAACAATATTAGTCTTTCCATGGCTACTACACCAATCACATTTCTGGCTCTTTTACAATTGATTCTGTTCTCCACAGCAATACGAGACGGAGTTGAACATATTTGTTCCCATTGCTACTGTTACTTCGCCTTAGATAGTGAAGTACCAAGAAAACTCCTTTATTTAGTAACCTTCGTCATACCGAGGTTAGCTACAATACAAAACGAAAAATACACTCGTGTGAAGGAAGTAAAATTTTATGAAGATGTCTATAAATGAATATCTCGAAACTTAAAGACCAATCGTCAACTGAGGATTAAGAGAGTATGTGATCACCGCTCACTTTTACAAAACTTTCATACCAAACCCTTGAACAAGGTTGTGTGTTGCTCGTCAATTATTACTACTACTGCCACCTCTAAAATTCTCTCCTTTCATATCCGATGACATTTATTTGTATCGCGTTATGCGATGGTGATAAATAGATGATCTCTGTATATTTTATAATTACTGCACTTACCAGTTTAAACTGACGCACAAACTAAATAAGTAAAACCGTGTCATGGTTTCATACTTGTGTATTATATTCTTAAATAATCTCAGAAAATAATTAATATTCCTTGTAAAACTGATCGTGGTTTGTCACATCTAATAGATATTTCCCGCCGAGGTCTGCAGTTACCAGGATTACACTGGAACTAAGCAAGAAGTCTTTTATTATTCTCATTAGGTATACTTACAGATGTCCATCTTCAGAAAGGAATTCTATCCTTTTATGTTGCCAAGTATGTGTTTACTGTAGTGAAGGTACTTTCAGTACATCTCATAAAGAATTTTGAGATTTATTCAAAATCCTTGATTTTTTTTAATTACCCGCAGGCCATTGTTTTTTAGGAAAAAGATTGGTCCATTTTAAAGTTCTGGAGAATGAAGTTCGAATTGGTTGTTTTATTACTTATTGTGAAAAATTCATATTTCCATCGAGTTTAACTTGAAGGTTTTGAAAGACTGAATCCAATTTCTAACAATCCCCCCCCCCCATAAGAGAATGGGATCTCAATTGATTCACACGCGAGCATTTCATTAGAACTTGGTGCATGGGTATTGAATGAAAAAAAAAAAAAAAATGGTGTTTTTACCTCAGCTACTGAAACGTATGTTATACAACGGTGCCTTTATGAGGGGGGTTGGTATCATTAGTTTATTAGAAAGGTTAGAACGCGCATTTTGATTTAAGGGAAACAGTTAAAACAGTTGCACAGTAGGCCGCCGTAGCCTAGTGGTCAGGCGCGCGGGTGCATAAGTACACGTGCCTTGAGTGACCGGGGTTCAAGCCCGTGACTGCTGAATACGGTGCTGTTTCTTGTATTCTGTCTATCTCGTGAACTCCTCTGATCATTTGGTCGTCCCGGAGTATAAACAGAAAATTTATTTATTTTATTTTAGATCTGGATTGCTTAAAGTGGCGAAAAGGTTATTACATTTCTGTAAATTAGTTCTGAAGCTTCATTTGTCTGTTTTCGAGTTTAAAATCTTTTCGAGCAAAGGATGCTCTCTAATAATTTACCGAAACGCTAGGTTGAAGGTTTTCCAAGCACATCTATTTGAAACTATCCTTTTTCAATTAATGCCTCTGTGTGTGCCATTCTAGAAAGAATACAATCAGAATTTAGTTTATTTAACCATTTCAAAACCTTATATATCTCAGTTGGGTCGCCACGCTGATTCCCAGTTTCCATAATCAGAATATTTTTGTCTTCTAGATGGACCGTCACTTTACATAAGGAGATATTTATATTTAGAGAATTTTAATATGCTGGTTTTATACAGATATTATTCTGTATAACACAAATGTTTCTTTTTTAAAAGTTTCAGTTGCGTATATTACAAGGAAATTGCCATTATTTCTGTGTCACAAACATTCACTTACAGTTTTATTGAGATATAGTTTTGAAAATATAAAGCAATGGCCACTAGACACGATGAACTGCCGCCGTTTATTGACAGTTATTTCAGTAATGTGTATCTAACACTAGCCATAAATAGGTCAGTAAAAGTTTTATGCAACATTGTGGGTATTCTTGTGGCTACAATAAACAGTGCTGCATTACCATACATTTAGCGAAATCCCCAGTGAAGGTCGTTTTCGCATTTATGCACTCGAGTTTCGTTAAAATGAAATTATATCTTGATGTTTTATTATCGAAGTTCTGTATAAGTTTCATTATCAGATATGGACCATAAAATTGTGTCATCTCCTTAAATATTTCTAGACACTTACTGATGTGTGAAAAAATTATAGAGATTTGCAAAAATACGAAAAGGCTACTCTGGGGGGGGGGGGTGTAAATGATGAAAATGTTTGATTTTATTCTAATATCTCGCTATTAACATGTCTATGCTTCTGTTACCTTAGTATTGCAGAAATATTGTCAACCGTTATGATAACAGCCCTCTCAAAGTCAGTTCTTAATATGATCAGAAGACCGAAGAGGTGAAAGTTATTTTCTTCACAAATATGTGCATGTCAAGATCAACTGGAGCTGACACGCAAAACCATCAATTTAAATTCCCGATCGTTATTCACGTAATCAATACAACTTCAGTTAATCTCCAAATATAAACTACCTCATAATCAATGATGCTGAATTCCAGCCTTACAATATTCATACCTATTCAAGCTTTCATGACACTCCCATTTTATACTACTTGTAATTTTCCAGGAGCCAACCGGGTAAAGTGCCTGCCTGGTAACCCGAACATCGCGGGTTCGAATCCCGCCTCGGCTTTGGATCAGAGTAAATTGAAAAACTTTGGGAGGTGCATTATGGCCACAGAAGCCGATACGCCAACAACTAAAAAAAAAAAATCTCAAGGAACCCAATTATCATTAGAAACAGTATTTTTCCAATAAAACATTAAATTCCTCAGTTGATACAGTATCAAATGCAGTTTCTGATATTTAGGAATAAAATGTCTAGTTGACTTCTGTTTATCGCGAACTGAATCTTGAGAAGTTCCAATCATTTTTGTTTGGGTGGTTTCTCTAGAGATGATTGAATGCAAATAGGAAGGCCTCTGGTTTTTTTCAGTGAGTTACTATTCGTGAAAGCATGACTCTTTCAAAAAGTAGTAAAATGGGTTTCGGGCTGAAAGTCTCAGACTACGGAAAATTTACTAGACGAATAAGTTAGTGCAAAACATCAAAGTAAGTGAAATGGCATCGTTTATATCTCATATTGTGAATGGCTTCACGACGAGTTGCCTGTTATTGCACTACCTGGAATAAGCAACACTTCCCCAGTAAAGAAGACTAATGTTACTTATTTTCGGCTGCATAACTTGTTCGCCTTCAAATAATTTAAAGTAACACACATCCACTGGAGATAGGCTTGAAGACTCGACAGTGTATTATAAGATTCTGTATTATATTTTTTAGTAAGAGTTGTTTTCTTTTGCAGTCAATTAGACGTTTAGAGTTTCATCACGAATGAACTATAATGGCCATTTGGTCAGCTGATTGGATCAGGTAGATATTCGTGGTAATTGAAGGTCATCGGTATCCACTGTTTTCCTGGCTGTGTTCGTTTTATATTCTTTGAAGTTCTCCGCAGTCTGGTTCAGGTGCTAATTTCTAAAGGACTTTTGTTTCTGAATAAAAACATTTTTAATTTCGTTATTGTACATAATACACCCATCATTACCTCCATGTTAATTGCAATTTACATCAGCCTGTTTTCTCCTATAATTTTATCAGTTCTTATTCAATACTACTCTATGAATGACAGTTCTGAGGGCTTACTTCCCCTCCCTCAGAGTTTTTTCTCAGTAGATCCCAGTTTCCATCTAATGCAGGACTACTCTTAATTGCTGAAACGATTCTCTGAACAATTTTGAGTGGAATTACCATAACTGTTATATGGAGATCAATGGCCACTATCTGTTTGGCTTACCTCTCAGCATTCGGGCCATCTGGTGTAATAGGAATCAGCCGACACAATTTTTCAGTTTCAAATCTTCTGGCTAATTAGAACTGGAAACCACTATTCCTGAACACCAAAACAGGCCACTAAATTGCCTCCTGGCATCATCATTTTTCTTCAAACTTTGTGTCGTATTACATAATTTTTTAATTCGCTGTTAACAACTACTACTACTTTCAATTTCTTTTTGAGGCAAGGCCGAACGGGCTTGCTCTTAGCACGATATGCTCAATTTTTAAAACTACTTATTCAGTCTTCAGAATCAACTCCGTCCACGCACTTCAGACACTCTTCGAAACATCATATCGTTATCTCTTACAATTAGTCCAATGAGATCTGTTGCTATAGGATGGCTGCCCTTTTTTATTCGTCTGAAACTTTGACTTTATTATATTCAAATTTCCTTCCAAGTCATTCCCATAAGCAGCGTATGTCCAAACAAATCGCTCATTCTCAAGAACAGTGACAACTGTAATTTTTTTTTTTAAGAAAAGAAGTTCTATATTGGTGGTCTCTGGTAATACTGATACTATTCCTCTCTACTATCGTTTATTAGAGTTTTAACAAAAAACTGCCTTTTCGCAATTTATTGCGTTAGTATGGCTTTTCTTTAAACATTTCTGGGGTACGTTTTTTTTTTTTTTTTTTTTTTTTTTTTTTTTTTTTTTTTTACTGATGAAGACAGCCGCCTCCGTAGCCAGGTGGGAAGGAGCAGCAGTGCGTAGCACACGCTTCTTGATTAGACCGGGGTTCGAGCCCGTCACCACCAAATACGGAGGATGCGGAAAGGTCAAGGGAATGACCACCGCATATCCTCCGAGCAATATGGCCTTAGTTGCTAATGCTCCTAAAAACCAAACAACTGATGAAGAAAATCAGAATTTACAGTTATTCTTGTGTTTCCACTGGACTGGCCTAAACTTCGATTAAATGAGCACCTAATGGGGAGTATTATATTTCATTCGTAATGTCTTTGGAAATCACATAATCCTACAGCGATTTTTATTATATTCCATTACAAAATTAGCGACAGCCTAATCAACAATGCATAGCATATTTGTCGATAAGAAAGTTAAGTAGTAGCTCTTTGAATTAAAATATTATTTGGTTCAAACCTTTAACAGAAACACTGAGTGAATAAAAAAAAATACTAAAACAGACGATTTTAACAGAGAAATCAGTATCGTCATTCAGTAAATAATTACCTAGATATGAATATGAGATGAAAAGAAACTATACCATACGCCAAATATTCATGGATCAATTCAGATATGCAGGAGCCTGCATTTGTTGTAAAATGAAACTTAGGGGAGGAAATTGCATTGTAGTTACGATCATTATTCTTCCACACCGCCATATATTACGCTATGGAAAAGGCCTGGGTTTGAATCCCATCAAGATGGGAGGAATTATTATACCGTGGCTTGCACAGTTTCTTTCTTATGGAAAGCAAAGTTTTTCATCCAGCTAATTAATCAGAAGTTACCAAATACATAACGTCCCATAGGCATAGTTCTTTTGGCTCAAAAACATTGCAGCAACATCATACTATAGAATTATTCGTACGTAAAATAACTCTGTATTTGATATTATCATCAGTGCAAATCCTGGTAATAAAGAAAGTTCTATTATTAATGTTTCTAAAAAAAAATGTGCATTTAGATTCGAAGATTATTACAAAATTAACTTTTATACCTCTTAATAATACCAAGTGAGATAACGGAGACCTGTGTTCAGTTGAAAATTTAATCAGATAGCTATCATTTCCCCCCCAAAAAAAGACGAATACTTTCTCCAAAGTTGTAGTTTCAAATGCAGTATGTGGAACGGAAGTGCGACTGCTACAACAGAATCTATATAAAAAACGAAATGAAAGGAATTGCAAGTTATGTAAATCCCTGAAGCAAGATGAGATAATAATCTTGATTCATCTGTTCAGTGTCAGGTGGAATGGACCGGGAGAACCATGTCAAGAACTGCATCTGCTAGTGGAAAATTAATTTTCACAAACCTGTGAAGCAATATTATTAGACTCCAAAAAGCGCAGTTTTACTGAAGAGCGAAATTGATTTTCTTTCACAGAACAAATTTAAATGTGTAAGATAATTCTGTATTTCCAAATTTGTCAAACATGCCCGAATAACGAAATGAAGTCTTGGATTTTAAAATATTATAGGAGCGACAGCTAGGAGAGAGAGAAAGCAAAAAAATACATCCTGCTACACCATTTGGTTGTGGCTTTGCCCTGCTGGGTAGAAAATATTTTTGTCTTTCCAGCAGAATGAAGTATACGCAATACAATAAAAAATGTCAAAATTCAACCACTACAGATGGTTGTAATAGTGACGTTGGACATTTATTCGAAAGAAAACAGAAGGAAAGATATATTGGTAAATTCGGCGATGCTCCACATCTTGCGTATCTATGTTAATTTAACTTCATAATAAATAATCTAAAGTATAAACTTTCTATAATCGAATTTTGTATTTTTATGATAAAATGTTAAAAAGGGACCCATGTACTGTACCTAATTTTGCAAATTTAAGAGAACTGGTTATTGAATAAGGACGGAATAACTAACATTTGTTGCGATTGGGTTAACCGAGCATAATTGCTGTTATCTGGCCCAGCCGTCCACCATATATGTCTGAAGAATATACATTCCCACACAAGGGAATTAGAACTGCTTTTTTTTTGTATTGATACGTTTTGGCAACTAATTTTAAGCCATGATAACTTCTAATCTTTGTTTAATATGTCTAAATTTCTTAGTAGCATAATAAAGGGAGGAAGTGTCAAAGTCATACTTTGCCTTGGCTACAGAATTCTAATAAGATAAGATAAATATTCTCAGAAACTAATTTTTGCACTAAAAAAATCAGAGGCTTCGCACTGATTTTTTAGCTATTCAGGTTTGAACTCTCTTGAAGGAAAACCTTCACTGAAGACAGTTTAATGAAACGTAATGCGTTCTGAATTTTCTCTTTTTTGTCTGATTGTACTTTAGCAGCTGTTGCCACTTCTATAGCGATCTTAACTCTGACAACTTTGGAGTGAACTTTACTTAAGCAAATGTAAAACAAACACAAATAAAGTAAAGAATACTGCAAATTTATGTGCGTTCTAATTAAGTTGACGCTGTAGAATAAGCTCAATGCACACTATGGTAATATTCACTTAAAGTTGCTTTGCAATTAAAAATTATATATTGTTCTGTAGAATCAAATATCACACTAATTACGTATATGCTTTAAATGCAATATTTCCATTATAATAGGCAGGGTCCACATAAAGACCTGATATACATAATTCTCACCAACACGATACGGAGTTCCTAAAATGCACTTATATTTATACAGATTTTATTGAAAGAGAGAGAAGAGTAAAATCAGTTTTATGTATATTTGTTACCTGAAGGAAATATAACCAAAGACTAGTGGCCAAATGATTAATACGAAGGAATAATTTTCTCTGAACTGCAACTCAGTTGCTTTGGTAGTAGAATAAAATATGTAAAAACATTTTGTAATCTGCTTTTAATTCATTTATTGCAAATACAGCAAGCCCATCACCGCACATGGCTAGGGGCAGATAACAATACAAAGAAAATAACAAAATAATCGAATACACAGCAGGTTTCATATAAACATCAACAATTAAAAAAGAATTTGCAGAACAGGACATCTGACTCCTGTAGGCTTCACAGTAGCCTGTTGCAATGATTTATAAGGTGAAGGGATGCATTGGGGAACATTCTGTCCATTTGTTTGAGCCTCGAGAGGTTGGATTTGAATTTCCCTGATGAGAGCAGCTATTATATCGGCTAGGTTTGGTGAATCGCAGAAGTGATTAACTTCATACTCATTGATCATCTGTTGCAGAGTCTGTTTTTAATTTTTCATAGAGGTGTTGCCTGGATATTCTATGGAGAAAACGAAGAATACTATTGAGCCATCTAAAAACCCAATATAGTAGGGCAACGAATTTCTTGACGAGCACCAGACCAGATTGGGAAAGATGCATCTTTGAATATACTTAATGACTGTTTTTCTGTTCTTGAGCAACATAATAAATAGTGGGCATTAAAGGAGAGATTTTTATCAAAAACAACTCCAAGGTCTTTGTGAGCATAAACATTTAAGATTGGGTTGTTTCTAAAGGGAATAAGGAAGTCGGCATGTCTCAGTAGAAGTGGTTGATGCTCAAAATATAGTACTGGAGTGAACGGCTCCTTGAAGAATGCCTGTTGAGGTTGTGACAAGAATATTGTCAGTACTGGTGGGGAAGAGGAGAAATCTGCGATTTAGGCTATACTGAAATTAGGAAATAATCATGGTGTCAACGCGAAAATGATTTTTTAATATTTCAAAAGCCCTTTTGATGTCAAAGTAAAATACGTCGCATTGTGCCTTATCTTGAGTTTGGATGCGCACAATGGCTTGTCGTTGTGGAGCGCCCTCTAGGACCAAAATTCATGTTGAAGATATCGGAGCATGATTTTTTCAATAATTTTAGTAATCATTGACGAAACAGCAATTGGTCGATGGCCGGGAATTAATCCTGCAAATATTTTTAGCAATCAGCGTAATTCTGAAATTTTCCATTGTCTTGGAAGGAATGGCTGGACAATCTAATAATAAAAGCAGGACGTAATTGGTTAATCAGCTGGGTTTGACCTGGAGACATGTTGCACGCTGTCTGCTTGTTCATAAGAATTAAACTGTTTTTATACCTTCACTGCAGATGTCAGAATTGCTTGTTTCCATTCGAAAACTAGATCCTGCTGTAAGGTAGTTGTTTTTATAGAAAATGCTCTTTTTATTGTCCTTTAACTTGACATAACATAGTTTTTGAGTTGAAACAAAGCTCTGCATACTTTTAAAGTATGGTTTCAGGTGGGATTTGAATCAAGGTTTGGATGCCGACTCTGTGTTCAGTTGAGTCATTTTATAAGAAGAAAGGTGACGTCCTGCATAGGAATATTTTTGTGAGAATCCCATGGGTAGTATTTTAGGAGCTGCAAAAACTTTTCTTTCGGTGATTTCCGCAGCAAATTGTTGTTTGCAGTGGAAAATCAGAGTATACAAGATCAAGCGCTTGATTACCGCTTGTAACAGGAACGTTGATTATTTTTTTTTACTCCTAGAACTAAAAATGAGTCTGACAGGGGAATGTTAAAGTCGACCATTATAAGTATGTCATCAGTAGGTCCGGGTGGAATATAAATATTATAAATTTGAAGCAGAGAATCTTTAACTTGGATTAGTGGGAAATTCCTTCAAAGTTGAAGGTATTAGAGTTGCATGTGTTCAAAACTTTAATATTATTGCTGTCATGTATGGCGTGTAGCTGAGAGTTTTCGGCAGTAGGAAAACATCCATGTATCAACTAAACATGATGTCATGAGATTATTCAACAAATAATGAAATAAGTGTAGAGAGTTTATTTTTTATGCTTCTTACATTTTGAAGAAAAATGCTGAGAATCTATTATTCTCTAGCTATGCAGAGAGAGTTCAGCAGATTGAGAATTACTTGGTAACTTTTTCCTAGAGTTTACCGATCCTCCAATAGCTCCATAAAATGGCATGACGAGTAGACCATTTGGCCAGATATCAGGATTCAGATATTGTTGTAGGTCACAATTCTTTAGCTCAATTATAAATGATGCTTAAATGGGATGTTTGATTTTAACTTTGAAAGCTCTAATAGTAGTTGGTCCATCTGCTGGGAGGTAGTATTGGGGTCTAGGCTATAAAAAAATATGTTACTACTTCTAAGTGTCGAATTATTTCTGTGGGAAACTTAAAACTTGGGGAGTTTGTAGGCAAGCGATTATGGGAAGGCACTTCGGGATAATGCTCAGAAGCACGATTGTGTTCTCGTAGAGAAAGAGGGCTAGATTTTTGGGATCGCGCAGCTGTTTTTTCTGGAACAAATTCTTCAGCATCTGGACTGAGGACTAGAATTGCAGAAACCTGAGGCATCGGAGGGCTTTCGACCATAGCCTTTAGTTCGAGAAGCAAATGATAGAATTTACATTACTGATCTTCTATATAATATCTTCATTTTCTCTAAATTGCTTCCTCTGCATTTGTTCCAGGGAAGCAAACATTGTTTGGGCTGATAAGAAGAGTAAGCTTTAGTTGACTTCCTTGTATGATATGAGGGCTTAGGAGACTAAATTTGCACGAAGAGCATCTAAAGCATCTGAAATTGTTTTTTTATTAATGAATACGCATCACAAAACACCATACTGAAAATTTCCTTGCAGATAACCCAATTCCTAGCGTTTTTTGACATACATTGCATGCTGAAGAGTTAAGAATGACTTTAAATATAAGCAAACGGAATGTAACAAATAAAACAGGTGGGCCGTTATTGACACAGTAGGGAATCGAAGAGAAGAATAATAAGCTTAAAGAAATTAGACGACAGTTCAGACGTGGCTAACTGCAAAATTGCTAGCGGGTTGCAGGACTTTGCCAAGGTAAGCACTTCAGGTCAAAAGTCAATAACGTTCCTGTTTATAGCTATGCTAAACAAAGGCTCAGGGAGTAACGTTATACACTAAAAATTTAAGCTTAAATAAATAGTACTTATCTTGACGAAGAGTTCATAAGAACCATGTCAGTACAAAGATTTTATAAAAATACTTTAAAATCATTATAAAGCAAGAGCTGAATCACAGACGTCTAACACCTAGGCCACCTGGCGGGTAGCTATAAAGCCGACGTATTATTTTGGGCCGTTGTCTTAAATCACATTGATGAAGGGACACAAGGCACTGAATCAAGAATGGTTAAATAAGTGGCAACGATTTTAATGAGCACAATTTGTTTTAAATACTATTTATGTATGTAAGAATCACTTACTTGTGTTACCCAGCAGTTTGTTGTCAATATCTGGTTCCTTTCATCCTGCATAACAATGAAATATAATATCAGCTAAATACTTGTTAAAATAGGTAACTTATTATAAGATTTCAAAATTAAATATATACGATTTACTGTTCACTTTACATCTTGTTAATGCTCCTGTACAGCAGCTCTATATGTGAAAACATAGATATGCCCATTTGAATTTTGAACACGGCTAAGCTCAGAAGACGTTAATTATGTATCTGCCCAAGAGGGTTCATTTCGTTTGGTTGCAGAGATAACACGTGCCCAATGTAGCAGTTCACAATGGAAATGTTGAAAACGGTACTGGCATTAATCAGACGTCAACGACGACTCCTTGATTGCCCGCAGCATTCCAAACATCGGGACTACAAACCTTGCACGGATTTATGTTCGTTCCAGAAGTCGACCTGTGTCCGCGCTATATCATTGTGGTCAGGAAAGAGCTGATCGGTGTAGGTTTCATTAATAATATAGTACACGGGAAAAAGTGAAAAAAAAAAAAAAAAAAAGACAGTTAGGTTGATAGTAGACTGTTATTTGCAAATCTTATTCCTGTGTGCTTTAAAGTTGAAAAATCTTTAGCAATCAATGTTATGAAGATTTCTGAGAGGAAGGGATGCATTTAGAAACCTTTGTCCATTTGCTTGAATCTGGATGGTTGCAGAAGCACGACTCCGCACTCGTTAATGATCTGTTGTTTGCTATTGGGCCATCCTGTTACCTGGTCACTTCAAATGCTTCATCTTTAAACATTTTTTCCGCAATATATAAATAGTAGGAATTAAAAGAAATGTTTTTTAAAATGCTGTTAATTGGTAATTCTATACATCTTTAAATTCGCTTCATCGCGAACATTCTGGAGAGTAAACCTTGAGAAATGCCTGTTGCAACAAGAATATCATAGATGCTAGCAGAGAAGAAGAGATATCTGCGATTTAGGCTGTACTGTAGATAAGAGAAAATGATTTTTTACTATTTCAATAACTTTTGATGTGTATATAAAAGACCTTGCATTATGCCTTATCTTGAAACGCATGAAGGTATGTCAGCTTGATTTTATCAATAATTTTAGTTATTACTAGCTTTCCTATTGGAATAAACAATTTTAACTCCAATAGAACTAGGGATCCCGTCAGGGCCTTTACTACTATCAATGTGTAATTGGTTAATTACACTAACCAACACAATTTTTACCTTCAAGAACTTAAATGCTGTTCCATATCACGCCGAAGTTATTAAATATAGAGGGAATAGTAACGAATGGGTCTGGTGTACTGGAGTCCATGGTTGAGAAAAAAATAGATACATACAATGATAACCCAGTTTAATGTAATATAATAAAATGTAACAGGCAGTAGCTTTCAAGACTAACGAGTCTCTTTTTCAACTGAATTTAAATACAACGGATAAGTGCAATGAGCTGAGTGAGGCACGTTATTCATTTGCTATTGTTGTTGCAAGGACGTGCGCTGTTTTACTCCACTGATCATCTAGCACGGGGTGTAGACGTTTGCCTTTGGATTGTTTAATATGTTAAGTGACTCTAGCCATAGGCGGTGGTGAAAGTGTCGTGAGTGGTCTACTATTTCAAAGTCACGTTTGGGATCAAGATCGTGGTTGGTGGCCCAAAAATGTTCCGCAAGGCGATCTTGATGTTTCTCCTATGTAGCAGCTGTCACAGTCTCTACAGGTGATGCGATATACTACATTGCTGCGTAAAAGAGGTGTGACGGGGTCTTCACACTGGAGACAAGTGAACGTAGGTTCCTGCAGGCTAACTGCACGCATTTGATGGTGTAATTTCTAAGAATTTTCGAGATCCGTCCTGACACGCCTGGATAATAGGGAATGTAGGCGGACGGTATACCGTCTTTGTTCGGTGGGATTTGAGTTTTTGTGCCTGTAATAGGCACCTGCTTAGCACATGGGATGGATAACCACATTTGGTTAGGTCCGCCTTCACACGGGAGATCTCGTTACGCCTAATTGCATCAGTGCTGGAATGGCTCCAAGCCCTGGAGAATAGGGTGCGTGGCCGGATCTGTAGTTAGTGAATTGTCCGCACAACATAGGTTTGCGGTATACCGAAGTCTCTAGATGTGGACCTACGCGATGCACTAAGACATCCAGGAATGGGAGTGCTCCGTTGACCTCTAACTCTATAGTAAACTTGATGAAATTAGATAGGGAGTTGAGGTATTCCAGTAAAAATATCGTCAACATATTGTAATAGGTGCAGATGGATCTGCTCCTCCAGATCTTCCATGGCGATGTTGGCTACTACGGAACTAACAGGGGCACCCATAGCAGTGCCATGTACCTGCTGGTAGACTGAATCCTCAAAGGTGAAGATGCTGCTTGATAAGCATAGGTTGAGGGCGGTGCAGATGTCATCAGTGGATAGTGATGTTCTGGATTGGAGGTTTAAGTCGTTCTCGAGGAGCCTTCTGGCGCAGTTCACGGCCTATTGGACGGGAATTGAAGTGAATAAAGAAATCACATCAAATGATGCCATGACGGTGTTGTCAGGTCCTTAATGAGGTGGATGAATTCACTGCTATTTTTAACGGTGTCTGAGGAGGCGCGCGATATGCTTGGACAGTTCATACGTTGGGGCACTGTCGCACGAAACTATTCGTCTGAGGGGAATACCCGGTTTGTGGATCTTTGGCAATCCATAGAATTGCGGTAGTTGGCAGCCAGTAGAAGACGCTGAGTTGTAGTCGAGATCTTCTTATCTTTAAACCAAGTGTGGACGAGTTTATTGACATGTGTCGATCAGATAGAGGTTCATATACGTTTGGGTCTAGTAGTAGGGCCAGGGCTTTCTCTTGGTCTAATACAACGGTCCGGCGCCCTTTATCAGCAGGAAGTACGACGATCGTTAAGGTTTGAGTAAGTTTGCCGAGTGCTGCGGCAGTCCTGAAACAGATCTTGTTGGCAATAGTGGCTTCTATACTCATAGCGAGCTGTGTGAATGGAGGTTTAGATGGTATGACGGCGAATTTCATGCCGTTGGATAAGGTTCGTAAATATGATAGGCGAGACCTTACCTTGCAGATGTTGTAGTCAGCGCTCTTGATTTCACGGTGGAGATGGGTTATCCACAATTTTAATGTGCGTAGACTGAAGTTAAAACAGGCATGATCCATGTGAGGTTAAAACAGGCATGATCCATGTGAGAGTTGTGGAACCCTTTAGGTATAATTCGATTGCTTTTGCATCTATGTGCAAAGCGTACATGTTATCTGTTGCGGGCTATTGAAAAGGACTTTTGTAACTGCACACAATCGTTGTAAACATTATAGCCGTAAAGGGAACGAATAGGCCTGGTGTACAGGTTGAGAAAAAATAGATACGTACAATGATAAACCCAGTTTAATGTAATATTAAGTAGCATTTTTGGGCCACGATCTTGATCCCAAACATGACTTTGAAATAGTAGACCACTCACGACACCGCCTATGGCTACTTAACATATTAAACAATCCAAAGGCATACGTCTACACCCCATCCTAGAGACAACTGTTTTAGTGCTAGATGATTTTAGTGCTAGTGGAGTAAAACAGAGCACGTCCGTGAAACAACAATAGCAAATGAATAACGTGCCTCACTCAGCTTATTGCACTTATCCGTTGTATTTAAATTCAGTTGAAAAAGAGACTCGTTAGTCTTGAAAGTTATTTATTATTATATTACATTAAGCTGGGTTGTCATTGTACGTATCTATTTTTTTCTCAAATATAGAGGGAGTTACGTTTTACCAAAATATGCCAATTTCGCATGACATACTGGTCTATTTTAACAGATAAGCTAATTCTCTTAATTTTTAGCAATAAAATCTGACCTCGGTTTTCTTGTGATAAACATAATCGGACTTCTACCTATTGTTCTTAGGTTCAAATTCCAATGCAACAATTTGAAGAGAGCACACTTAGCATTTTTAGGCCAAGGTTTTCAGGGTTGTAAATCTAACCTCCAAACACAAACAGCCCTTCAAGAGTAGGAGGTTGCTGCAGCAGTAAAATAATTTTCTTTCAGTGTTTTCACATGAGTAGAGCTTGTAAGTTGCCTTGTCTGTGTACTGATAAAAACTAAATTTATGCTTTCAGAAATTCATTTAGTGGTGCTACGAAGAATAATCAGACACATAGGAAGGGTATCAATCATCTAGACAATTTTTTATTTCGTTTACCTCAAGGAAAAATATATATGACATTACGAAACTTTCATATTCTTTTTATTTTGGGTGTAAAACTGGTGATCAAGACAAATTCAAAGCGTTACCTTTCGCAGTTTCAATGGCTTTTTGGGTAACGGGAAAGAAGAAAACTATGAAATGTTGCTGTCTAATTTACTCGAGTGCTACAAAAACAAAACACGGGCTGTTGAAAATTCATTTTCTTCATTGCCATTTTGAATTTTTCCTGAAAATCTGGAGCGGTTTCATCAAGATATTTCCACGATGTAAAAGCGGTACTAAGGCCTCTGGAATGATGGGGGAATAAACAGGAAATTCCTTACTAGCAAACGTTTTTAAGGGCAATTACAGGCATGCCGATTATATATAATTGAAATTTAACTAAGATTTATGATAATTTTCTCGAAGTTAAATGAGTTATAGAGAACGTATAAATTCCTTTATTTTAGCATTAAACCTTGGTACATCTTTTGATATACCAATGTTTAATGCTAAAATAAAATTTAATGTAGACGTGTGACAAAAATATTTTTTGTTGGATAGTGTTATCTGCTATATTGTATTCTTGTTTACAATCTTATGCTTGTAAGAAGAGTCGCACCTTATATTTTATTTTTTAGCCTGAACGCTTGAATTTGTTTAATTCAAATAATGCTGTGATTTGACTATCTTCACATTCCGATTGGAATGTGAAGGTAGTCTATAGCTCTCTCGATTATGTTTAGGGCATTCCCTTCTGCAGACACGTATAGTATCTTTTGTAGGACGGCACCTGAACGAAAGTTCAACTTCGCCTTGGTACACGGTGTGAATGCTGTTTCTGGTCATTTTGTCGCCAGAAAGGCGTCTTCGCCTAAAACGTGATTGAAGCTCCCTGCTGTGTGGTAATTTTATTAGTCTCTGTAATACTTTTCCTTGGTGAAAGAGCAAAGCTATGGGGGGCGGTAGGATCTGGCATTGTAAAAGTCACGCCAACCTATAGCGGCTGCATTCTGTTCATCGTTAAGTAGTACTATCCCGAGACAATCGTGCCTGTTATTGTAATCTACAAAAATCGCAACTGTCTTCGTAATTACGAAGACAATCTTTCCTCCTTTCAGCGGAGTGAGAGTATTGGTCTAGTACCACAAACATGATTCTCAGCAGATTTTGACTTCAAGATAAAAAATATTAATTTGATTGGCAAATTCACAAGACCAAAAAAGTTTCCTCAATTTCTTTTTATTATTTTGTAAGCAAAAATCTATACTTTTACCAAATAACGTAGCCAAGTGGAACGGGGTTCAAACCCGTGACTGCTGATTACGGTGCTGTTTCTTGTAAAAATTCCTCTGACCGTTTGGTCGTCCCGGAGTATAAACAGAAAATTTATTTATTTTTTAATACGATTAATTGTAAACTCCACTCAACTGGTGGTCATGCCGAAGTATAAACATTTTTGTTTGATTACTCAGTCATGCATATCTTTTGTGAAAGTTAATTGTTCGTTATTAAGGTTCCGATAGAGAAAAAATAACTTGTGTATTACTTCCCTGAGTGCCCATGTTGAGTCCAACATATTTGACAATATTTCTATAAGATCTTAATCACCTCTCTTCAAAAATACAAAGGACCTACTGTTTCATAAAGTTCAGTTGTATTCTTACAGACAGACAAGTCACTAAAAATGTGTCGATTTAATCCCCGCCTCCTATTTAGTTGTTGGCCTGGTGGGATTTCAAAACGAAGCTGGACCAAAAATACTTGGTAACATATATCAAGCCTATTACTTTTCAGCTAAAACACAGTTGAATTATCGAAAGAATTATAATATTTTCGTGCAATGCATCATTCTAAATCAGAGAACACTTTCAAGTTATATTTAACCCTCTAGTAGGATTTTGCAAATGCACTTATAAGGAAATTGAGTGTTCAACAAGCAATTCTAATGAGGCGTAGTCTCCACTGTGTTGCCCACTTTATTAGGTACACCTACCTAGTAGCGTGTTGAGCCTCCTTCAAACAGCCTGAATTCGGCGTGCAGGAATGGAGTACCATGCAGACATGAGTGTGTCGGCCTGCAGCGAACAGCCCTTTCCAGCTTATCCCAATGATGTTCAATAGGACTGAGTGGGAAACTGCAGCAAAGCAAAGTCATTGTCATGGAACCATTCAATAGTGATTCGGGCTTTGTGCACCGGCGCGCATTATCCTGCTGGAAGTAACCATCTGACTGAGGATAAACTGTCAACAACAATGTGGCATTCATACGTGAATCTGCGGGTATCAATGGACCCAACCTGTGCCAACAAAGCATTCCCCACAGGTCCATGGATTCATGTTGTTTTCGCCAAATTCTGAGCCTTCCATCAACATGATGCACCAGGAACTTCGACTCATCAGACCAGTGCTGGAGTTGCTGTGCCCACAGGAGGCGTGTTCTCTTGTTCTTCATTGATAACAAAGGTACGCGATGTGGCCGTCGGCTGTTGTAGCCCATTCGCGACATTTTGTTCTGTCTGTTTGTACAATTCTAGCCAACCTCCACTGACCTCTCGCAACAAGCGATTTTCTTCCACAGGAGTGTCTTTGAGAGGATGTTTTCTGTTTGTTGCACCAAGTACCATGCCACCTTCGAACACTCCTTTTCCTCATTCGTGCTCCGATTTGTACGCTTAACTGATAGGTTGTTCTGCCGCATTTATATCCACAACTGTGGTCATGTGACTTGCAACGTTGTGTGCACAGTGTATTTTAGCCGTTTCAGGATGGCGAATCAAAACGCTAGTCTAGTAGAATAACCACACAAACAACGATATGGATAAATAGGGTCGAATAAAAGGAAACATAAATTCAGAACCATCTAGTTTCGTTGAACCCTCGGCGCAAAATTGTTCTGCACCAGTTTACCTTTTTGGAAGTGTCACCGCACTGTAGCTATTTTCTTATCGTATTAAAAATAAACTAAATGCATACTGATAAGACACAAAGATTAACATTTTAAATCAAAATAGTACATTTATTTTACACTTTCTGTTTCGTACGCACTTAGCAGTATGTAAAGAGAAATAAACTTTTCCACACAGATTAATACTTTGTTTTCTGTTCGGCGTATTATCTTTTATTAAATCCAATTAATTGCAATTGTATGAATGTCACTGACAGTTGAAAGAAATTGCTTTAATGAATTAGGAGACGACAATGTTATGAACTTAAAGAGAGAGAACGTCTTAATACGGAAATAGTTTTACTCTGCGGGACTTTCTGTAAGGTCAACGACACTTTTCCTGATGAGTAGCGACTCGTTTCAAAGGTTAACGTTCACCTGTCATAGTGTCATCATCATCTGAGAGATTAATTGAACATTGTTTTGGAAGGACAGATTTTCTCTGACTGACTCCAATCGAGTTTTCCCTTGAGGTTATTTTCATTCTTAGCAAGTTAACGTAATTGTGATGAACTGAAATGCATTTTTTCTGCTCACTCAATGCTTTTCAGAGGTTGATCCTTGCCCTGTTAGAGCCCTCAATTTACCTGCTGTTTCTGAGTCACTAAAGATGGCATTTTTAAACAACGCCCCAGTCTTTTCATTGAAAATCATCAATATGCTTAAAATCCAACATTGATGTTTTTTATTTGATCATACGCCATTGCTCAATATTGTAATAAATACGCGAGGATTAAACAGCAGGTTAATTTAAAGTAAGGCAAGGCTAAAAGAGCCTCCTTGCACTACATCGTTATCCAACGATGATAAAATTCGTAGAATGGCGAATGTTTTTTGAATAGTATAAATCTCTTGTGCAGGGTTCAATGATCGATTATCCATAACTTTCTGTATCATTGCAATAATAGTGAATGCTAGTATTTGGATTTAGTCATTTTAGCATCCCAGTAAATTTCAAATTAATATAACGCTCTAAATCTTGATGATTTCAGCTGCGATTACGAATAACAGGCTTCTTGGTGCATCGACTGAAAGAGTCACAGTGCTACCTTAGTTATTGGTCCCAATACTAGATGACGTACCCATCTAAAACACACACAAACCTGGTCCATTTTTAGTGATACTGTACTTCACAGAGAAACGAGGCAGAGTTGAACAGACGTTCTAGGTGCCACCTGACCCTAATGTATGTGTTTGAGCTCAGGTATTCCGAATAACTTACGTAGAGTTCATTTAAAGATATATCTCCCTCAACACGTTACAAAACTACTATATTGTACATGAGTATCACAGCTACGAACAATTCTCACATGATTTGGAAAGAATTACTTACCATTGGTATATTTCTCTTAGAATTTTTTAATTGAAGAGACGTAATTTATGTATTAGGCGCGGACATGACATTTCTATTAAAGATAGATGATTAAATTACGAACGAAAATGTGTGATGAATACAAGAAAACTCCTTTAAGGAGTTTTACGTACTTGGCGGTTCATCCTGTATAGTTCCTGCCTTTTATTAATCATAAAGGCTAAAAGAAACTTAATAATATCACAAAATATTCGCTTACCACATCAATTATTTGGTGTAAAGAGAGGTCAAAGAGCACTTTCAGAGCTAGACTAGCATTTTGCGAAGGTCGGACGGCAGGATCATAGTTAGACATCAGGTAACGGGTAAGGCGGTATTCCTGTTCGTCACTTTGCACGTAAACCACTAGGGAAAAAAAAAAAAATTATAAAAGCAATATGAACTTGAGAAAACAAGTTACACTTCACATAAATTTTGCTTTCGAAAGGCAGTTTTTATTCGTTCCATTTCTACTCTCTTCATTTGCCGGAGGCTAGTAATTTGAGAAGTAACAGATAATAACAGCAATATTGAAATACATTACGTATGTATTTATGCTGATAAAAGTTGCATGAGGTGAAAAGAGGATAACTTATGCTTTTTGAGAGGACCATGTAGAAAGCTCTGTAGTCGAGAATCATGGCCAATAGTGTCCTATAATTTTAGATTATCAGTAAACCACTGTGCAAAAGGAGATAGCATAGCTTCAAGATCTCATTCTTGAAGCTATGCTATCTCATTCGCAAAAGAGATTAACATTTGGAAATGTTAATCTCTTTTGCACAACGATGACATTTATTACTGTCCGTATTTTTGAGTATAATTTAACTCATAAAAATCACAGCTTTTGTGGGGGGTGGTAAGAAGTGTTTTTTTTTTTATTGTATCTTCTTTTATTTATTATAGATAAATATTTATATATATCCTCTTTTTTTATTAATTTATATTTTATATAATCCCTCCCACTATTACACCTGACTTGATTGATTTCAGAAAATCCCAGACTCACGGGGACCCCAATTATATTAGGTGTTCTTCCACTGGACTGGCTGAGTTTCGGAATGACAGACACACACACATGAATGTAGAATATAACATTGTTTATTGACATATCATATATAAGAAAACTTGCAATAACATTTAATTGAATACAATATTTAGTTGGAGACTTGTTATCTTACTAACGTTTAAATGTGTATATATCGTGATATCAAATAAATCATTTCGCCAACGATTATCCAATTCTAATACATAATCATATATATATTATAACATTGTGTCTCTTCATGTTCTACATAGGCTTCGATAGGTCATGGTATTCACCTCACACAATCCCTCGCTCTCTACTCCTAAACAGTCCGTATAAATGAACGACCAACTATCAGCCAATGAGCTGGCTAACAAAATTGTAAGGAAAATACATTTATTCAATCAAACATTTCCTTATAGCCAGGTTAACAGTCAACATTAATCAACCAAATTAAATAGTACCCTTCCGATCAATTAATTCACAACTCCTTAATTGTCTACCAGTTTAATCAATTCCTACTCCAATCAGATATCCTCACAATAAATCAAAATTCAACTTTTAACTCTACACTAGTTAGGAAACCTTTACCCAGACCTACCTACCCATATGCAGTACTTTGCATTTGTCAAGGTTAAACTTCAGTTGCCACTTCTTAGCCCATCTGCCCAAATTATCTAGATCCTGTTGCAGTAGCACACTGCCATTAACAACCCTGCCAACCTTTGTATCATCTGCAAACTTCGACATTAAGCCTGATATACCTTCATCAATAAGTATACAAAACAACAGTGGACCTAACACCGAACCCTGTGGGACTCCACTAATAACATTAGTCCAAGAAGAGCAGCACCCATTGATTACCACCCTCTGTCTTCTCCCACTTAACCATCTTTTATCCATTGTAGCAACTTACCCTTAATACCATTCTGCTCCAACTTGTACAATAGTCTTCCATGCGCAACAGTGTCAAAAGCTTTCCTCAAATCCAAATATATGATATCACAATTATTTTTTGCATCCAGTTCCTTTGTAACCACATCATAATATCCTATCAAATTTGTCAGACAAGACTTTCCCTTAACAAACCCATGCTGTGTCTGAATTATTGCTGCAGTCTTGTCTAGATGATCCTGCAATGCATCTTTAAACAGTGACTCCATTATTTTACCCGGAACAGAAGTTAAACTAACTGGTCTGTAATTACTCGTGTCACCCTTCGAATCCCCTTTGTGAATTGGGGATACATTTGCACATTTCCAGTCCGTGGGAATCTCCCCTGAGTCCAAGGATGCTCTCATAATTATGGCTAAGGGTTTGCTTAGTTGCTTTGCCGCCTCCTTTAATATAACTGGATAGATCCCATCCACCCCAGGTGCCTTTCTTACGTTTAACTTCAAAAATTTCTCTTCCACTTTGCTCTCAGTTATTACAAGATCATTAAGCACCCTGCTACAATTTGATAACCTTCTGCCATTTTCAAACCTTAATAACTCCTCATGTGTGAATGTAGATGCAAAATACTCATTCAGTTTGTTTGCTATCTGAGCAGGATCATCAACAGTCGAACCGTCGATGTCAAGTGGACCAATCAGATTCATCCCCTTCCTTTTAGAGTTTATATAAGTAAAGAAATCTTTGCTGTTTTTCTTAGCATCTTTTGCCAAGGATTTCTCGTAATCTGCCTTTGCCTGCCGAACCTCCTTTGTGACCTGATTACAGATTAACGTATATCTGCCATAGGCTTCTGAGTCACTTGATAATTTATATGCATCCCATGCATTTTTCTTCTCTGTTACGAGTCTCATTAGTTCATTTGAACTAATGAGAAATTGGTAAATATAGTTATGAAAACCTTTTGTACACTTATTAGGTTGCATAAAGCTGACTTAAGTGACAATTTTATAACACCAAAATGCGAAATTCTTAAGTAGTCATCCTCATGCAAGCGTTAAATGTCATCACAAGTTTGGTTAAGCTATTTTGATATCCCTGATTAAAACTGTTCACACATATAATTGGTTTTATTATTTTTGTTTAATAAGGAAAAAAAAAACGAGGTGGGGAAGGAGGTTGTCACTGTTGCTTAGGGTCTAGGCGCATCATGTCTATAGAAATGTTTGTGTGCCAATTTGCATACCCTCATGGAGGAAGGGAGTCAGCGTGTTTTAAGCGTCATGTGGAACGGCACCTGGACGACAGTTCATCTCCGCCTTCGTACACTGTAAAAGACCAGAAATGTGGGTAGTTATGTTGTTTCTGGGCTTTGTCACCTGGAAAGTCTCCCCACTGTCCATGTACAACACAGGGAGGTGGGCTACAACTTTCTCATGGGTCTACTATTTCCTGTGTGCGCTGTATTGCACAAATCTCGCACCCACCATACCCGTAAGCATCAATAAGTTGTGTGTAGTCGCTTTGTTCTATTGCTGGACAATAAACCCGAGCCTCGAAAGTACAATGATTGACAAGAAAACAAAACAGGAGTTGAATTATGTGGTCTTTAATAATTATGAAATCTTAATAAGGATGTTTGGGGACCAACACGTTTGCCTGCCCAAAAGTGAAAGTTAGAAACAGTGCACGAACATTTGATACTCGCCAGTTTTTTTTTTTTTTTTTTTTGTGCTGCTTGTTAAATAAATTGTGTTAAGAGCCGCCTCTTATAAAACAAACCTTTTGTAATTTTATATACCTCTTTGTTTGGGACCCTCAGCTTGAACACAGTCTTAAAAAAAACTGATGAAGTTTAATCCATTTGCAAAATGATAAGCAGGCGTTTTTTTTTTCCATTCTCCCTAAAAATAAGGGCAAATTTCCATGGTGTTTGCTGAAAATTTAAATACGATCTTTATGTAGATCGCGAATATTGGATACCTAATTATCCAATATTCGAAAAGAAAGAGGAAACATACCGTTGCTGGCTTCTGAGTCGATCTTATTAATAGGCTAGCCCTTAACGTACCCAGCGATATTACGTTTGGTTTGTTTTGTCGAGCAGAGCTGTACAGTTTTCGTTGCTTTAAGTTGAAAACCATGTCAGGACAGTTATCACTTGCGTTGTATTTACTTAGATCTCTATTATCCGAATCTATAGACGTGAGACAAATTAAAACAAGTTATTTTTAATCAGTGAGTGCATGAAAGCATATATTAATTCCTAAAAACCCTTTTTCGTGTAGCAATGTAAATGTTTATTCTAATGACAGTGAAACTTTAAGCCATATTAAATAACCATTTTTAAGAACTAATTTTATTTTAGTGACAGAAAGGGTGGATAACTTGTGATCGAAAGCACACTCCTTTAGAAGGAGGCCTATAATAGTTTAGTGTAGTGACTCAAGTCGAAGACAAATAGGGTCTTGCCAATGGGATCAAGCCATAAATCACCACGTAACTTGGCGAGACAAAACAGATTTTCACAGCCAGTCAATGGCCTCCGTAACTCGCTTTATAGTCGTTTAGTGATTTATCGAAATCTTACACGCCTGACTAATTCAAAGTTGCCACTTTATAAGAAGAAATATCGTTCTCAAGGCATACCATGCCTAAAACTCATTCATAACGAAAATGCCTTTCTTTCTTATCTTTAGAAATTTTTCTAAAGTGAGAAAATAGTGGTGTTTGAGACATACGCTATTCTAAGGAAGCAGTATCTTTTTTTTTAAAGTGAGGCTGTTGAATATTTGTTTGATTTAATTACAAGAAACTGAACTATATTATTGGAATTCTTTTCCAAAATGCGTATTATATATCTTATGTTTACTAACTTCACTATTGCTATACAGGTTGGCTCAAAAGCTCCTTATCCATTTAAAATATAATCCTTGGAAAGCAAGTTTACTTTAGAAATGACTGTACGGATTCACAACCAGTTATTCTCAATTTCGTAATGAGGATAAGCGCAGTGAACTGACACGATCATTGAAAAATGCTAAAACATTCACTTGGAGGAAGGCGATCCGTGATTTTTGGCAAGGAAAATATAGTTTCAATAGGAGGGGTCACACACAGAGAAAAAGTATTTTAACCCTGGAAACACATGTACCCCAGAAGTTGAAAAAGGTTCTGAACCTCACGGTAACAGAATAGTTATAACCCTCATGTTCACAAGATAAGGACCTAGAAAAAGTGCTGAAACTTCTTTTCGAATCAAAATCCAATAATAGTATATCTAGGGAGGACGCGATTATTCCTGACTTTCAAGGCAACGAGAACAGTGCCATTAAGGAAATAAGAAATGAAGCTAAATTACTCCACTAATAGAATCAACTCGAAAGAAATTCAAGCTTTAATTGGAAGATGTGCCTTCTGCCCAACGGCTAGAGACCGGCAGTTACGGTTCAATGCACTATATGCAAGGAGTTCATTTGTTTCGAGCACCAAAATAAAATTTTCCCAAAATGTGGGAGACTTTTTATTGTCAGTTTTATTTAATTTTGGGGTACAGCTGCACCCCAAGATAGCCTTTATGTTAAAAAATCTTTTCCAAAACTGTTTCATTTCACCTTTCCGGGACATTAATTGACCGGCCTGTTCTCTTGATTCATCAGCCTCAGATTTCTTTTTTGAGTTGCCTAAAAGCACATGTATTTTGTTAATAACTAGGCTTCTCACTACTCAAAATGGTTGGTCGAATCTCCCGTGGGATGCCTTGCTGCTGTTTTTATTAACAATGAAGTCTCAGGAAAGAGTTCTGTGGAAGATCAAAACCGCAATGTATTCTTTTCATGTGAAAATTGTGGCTGAACTACTCTCAGCATACTAGCTGCTCCGAATCAGTCCGATGACGTCACTGAATTTCGTGGAATGCTTCCTTGAGTTAAGATAATAAATTCCTCTCCGTACACAAGAGTGAGATGGAAATTTCATACAATAATCGACAAAATTAAAAGAACGTGTAATGTACCACAGAATAACGATGAAACAGCGACAAACTTCGGAGAGGTATAAAGGGCATGTATAGTGGTTGCATAAGAATTACCAAAGCGTTCACTTTTTTTTTTTTTTTTATGAAAACCCATAGTACTTAGTGCCGTGCATGGGGGGGGGGGATGCCCGGAAACTTTGCTCTAGAGACTAAACATGGGTTTCATCACTTCACGCCTCCAATAAGCAAAGTGTTGGGATTTCACCGGTTGATGAAAGTCATCTACCAATTGTGATCTCCGCTAAAGTAAGAAAATATAAGCTTCTATGGCAAATCCTATTCTTTCACCAGCGCAGACCTTAGCTCACCAAGGGATTACAGGGTTCCCTCATTCGCCTTTGTGTGAAATGCTAGTATATGTGATGGTGCGATGTTTTGAGTGGCCGCCACAGTTGATTTCCCCCCATGGAAGTAGTAGTTGTTAAAGTGATAGAGTAAGGTGCTGGAGATAGACTGGCATCCATAAGTATGGATGAAGATATCCTACCCCAGTGAGTGTTTATTTTCTTGCTGCCTTAATTAAGATTAGGTAGGTCATTGTGATCTTGTTGTTGGAATTTGTGTGTCGTTGGCGCTGCCCTACGCTTGAAGAGAACATTAGGAAACCTATAGCCGAATTCCAGTTAATTCCTGTGGGGTCTAACATCAGTGTCCATGTTTAGGTAACCCCAGGATTCCCTATTTCTGCAAGGCCCATGCTGTGGGGCTTTTCATTGATGGCCGGTAACCAGAAGACGGCATAGAGCACTGGAGTGAACCATTACCAACTGCAAAAACCTTTTGCAGTTGTCAGTTATTACTGGTGATTGCACTGTGCTGTTCCATTTTTTTCCTGCCATCAGGAGACTAACAGCATTGTCCGGTAAGAACCTAGAGTGCAAAGGTGGAGATTGACTCTGTGCCCTCGTGCGTTGTTGGAAGAACAATACATTTGTAATATGAATTTAAGTTACGAGGTGTAAGGGCCCATTCCTTCTTATATACGTCTTGATTGACATGTTGGAGGAAAAGATTACTCCAAGGTATATTGTGCTGGACACGGTTTTAATGGATTGGTCTGGGGTCTGCCACCTCTGTACTGCTCCACAAGGATTTTTACGTCATTTCCTCCTCGAGATAGAGATTTTAGATGATTATGTTTTGCGGGTAGCTTTTTAAGACATTCTGGGTCCTGTTTAGTTATTATATGTGTCCCAGTCTGCTTTCGCAATTTTGTACCTCGGCAAGCTGTTTATGTCTATGGCCCACTGTATATTAACTCTATTCCGTTACTTTTCTGCTCAGAATTTGCATGTTGTGTGCCTATTATCAGCTTTTCAAATAATTCGTCTTTGGGGCATGTATGTTCACTATTCCACATGGAGTTTGCATTCGCGTCAACTTCAAGGAGGAGGAGGAGGTCAGCCCCCCATATATTATTAATACCACGATCCAAATACGGAAGTCATGACACCTGAACACATGCAGCCCAAATTCGGCCATTGCACATCAGTGGGAAAACACTATGTCAAGATATTTCTCAACCACTTGCGCTCTATGTGCAGAAAATCTGGGCCGACAGCGACTCATAAAGAACATGGAGAGGTGTGGCCGTCGATAATTATTCCGAAAGTGGCCCTTTATCTGATGTTACCGCATTCCTCCTTGTATGCTAAAACGGGAATCATAAGAGAACAGACTTGTATCCCAGTCACAGCAAAACATCGTAAGGTGCGGTCTGTTCTGGTTGACGTAGCTCAGCTATTCTTGAAACTGCTTCCACAGAGCCGAGACGACACACTAAGTCATCTATCTGTGGTGCAGGACTAGTTTCTTTTATTTTCAATCCGTCGTAGATGACACTGTATTCAATTAAAATTCGTTGTTTACTTTTGTTTGGTATTATCCGCATTCAGAAAATTTATACCTTCATAATCTCATACTTTATGCACCTGTACAATAAAAGTCATCACTAGAGAAGATAGTTTGCCATTTTCTTTCCATAAGTTAATCTATGCCCAAGGGAAATAACCATAGATGGCTGCAGTGTTACTTAGATAAAATCGAATAAAGCATCCGGAAATGGTCCATAGAGACCTAACACGGGTAATTTCATCCAACATAATCCAGAGAAGCATCTGTAAGATATGGAATCTTATAAAAATTCTTGCCGCTATTGGGATAAGATGGTAATGTCGTCTATTTCACTAATAAGATTATTCAGTAAGAAATAAAGGCAGGGTCCGTGCTTTCAACTTCCGTTATGCTCGGGGATATACAAAGAGAAAACTACGGCAAAGCAGCATGGAGTCTGGCGCAAACAGGAAGTGGGTTCTTGAGCAGCACATAAATTTCCAAAAATAGGTGCTGTGGTCGTTTTTTGGATAATCGGTAAACATCAAAGGGCAGATCTGGTAAAATTGAAACATGTGCTATTCGGCAGGGATCTTTTAACAAATGAAAGGAGAAAATCCGAGGATGAGTATAGGATTGGAAGGAGTCGGGAGAAAGATGACAGAGTTGAGCAAGTTCTGACCAGTTTAAGATGGAGTAGTTAGTCGAGAAAGGGTAGATAACTTTTAAGATGTATTAGTCAGTCAGCCAGTAGCAGACAGTTTTTTTTGAATGACGGAATGAAGAAAAAAAAATCGTTGGACAATAAAGGAAGCCCGACGTATTGTCAGTAAAGAGCAGAATACGGTAGAAGTTAGCTCATTGTAGGATCTTACACACCAATTGAGAAGGAATCAACTCCTGTATTAATAAACAAGATGTCTGATGCCGAACAGAAGGGAGAACAAACCTGCTGACCAGATGAAATGAATCGCTTTTAAGGAGCAAAGGTACCCGAGACCCAGAAGCAAATCCGATAACTCCTGTCGAACTGTCCAAGGATGTGTGAGATGCGTTCCAGATGGAATTGACCTGCCGCAGAGCTCTTCAAGTTAACTAAGTATTCTCATTCACACAAAAGACTGTAGATACCCTGATAGCCGAATTGTTAGAACTTTTAAACAGAACACTGAGACAGGTATAAGAATTACTCAGTTGTAAGGGTAGGTTATTGTAGGATTTGTGCTGAAGGACAATAACCAGAGAATGTTAATAAGTGTATAAAAGTCTTTTAGTTTATTCGGCTACAATTAAATATGTTTTGGATGGGAATTAGAAGTGAGTGATACCTGTTAATAATCATTGTAATAAGTATTGAATTTTGGAAAGGAATTAAGAGGGAATAAGAAAAACGACGGTAGTCATCAAATGTTCAAGTTGTTATTTGTAGAAATTGGCAGTGGCATGATTACCTGTTATAAATAGGGGGGGGGGAGGAAGGAAAGAGAGATAAAACAATTCTCCAGAAATTAAGAGCATAGAAGCTTAATCTAATTTTGGAGTAAGAAACAGATTTTTGAAAGTTATTTGAGCTCAGCTGTAAGAAACATTATCAGTTCTTGAAAGGGGAATTTTGATAGATATAAGTAGATGAGATTAATTTTTCATGTATTTATGTAAATAAACTAAATTTTATATACAACGTTTGTTATTCTGAGCACCAGCATATCCGAAGGGCATTAAATACATCTAAAGAGCTTTTCCCCTTGAACCTAATAGTCAGATGCGCAAGTGAGGAACTAACCAAAAATACCCACCCCCACACATCGTTTGGAAAGATGAAAAGTTTCGTGGCATATATATTTTAAAGAAAGCCCGATTTCCTTGGAGTATCTATGTAGGCCATGACATAAATACTACCAGATACCTTAATTCTCTTATTTTATGTAATTATAAAAAGTCTTTATAGCAGCAAGTCTACTTGTCTGCGCAATTAACTAAAAATACGCCTCGACTATTTGAAGTATACAGTATAGCAAAAAATACTATGATCAGAGCTTGTGTGCAGCATTATTTTGAAAGTAAGCAGTCTTGCCATAGTAATGATCTTGGGCCTGATTAATTTTAATTCCCAGGGAGTCCAGTTAATGTGTTGTATAGAATGCTTCTTGAGATTGTTAAAAGTTTTCCGAGTGTCCTGTTTAGGATCCAGTATTCCATACTAAGGAAGCACTTGCGTCGATGTCGCAGGTTACTCCATTGAGAGGAAGGGCATGTAGAAGGACTGTGATGATATTCTTAAGTGACAAGGAAGTTATTGGGATTGAATTCTAAGCCATTCTAGAAGGGCAGAAATCTGTCATGTTGGTTTTTACCGTACCAGATGTGCTATATACTGAGTGATCACCATTCTCACGGATAACAGCCACATGTCCATAAACTTACTTCCTGTTCCAAAGAAGCCCACAGGTGTTTAATATCTTCACTGTGTTCCTCGAACTACTAATGCGAGCCCGATTGACACGGCCCATTTTCGTTTCCTCTATGATTGTTTGCACCGTTAAGATGTAGAGGTGGACTGAATTTTCCGTTTATTGGTAATGACTATTACATTTTTAGCATTCCAATTAACCCTAATTTTAAATCTCACTTGAAAATTGCCCCCCACTGAGAGAAACTAATAATTTCCACAAATTGAAGTATATTCTTTGATTTCCTACCGTTCATCAGCCATTTTCAATCCACTGCAGGATGACGGCCTCTGAAGCAACTTTCCAGCACTCGCCATCCCCGCTTTTGTTTCCAGATTTTCTTCTAGCTCCTCTTGGGTACCAATTTGAAATATCGCTGAATAGCTTTTCCTTGAATGAAAATGACTACGGTTACTTTCCTTTGAGTGACCGCATGTTTTCGCCTTGTACATACTTCCTTGCAGTCTCAGTAAAATCATCAGTAGTCCTCCTTTATTGTAATTCGTTATGTCGGGGGAAACGGTTTTTGCTCCTAACTGATGTAGTACTTTCGAATTTTCGCAAAGTGGATCATCTGAACCCAACGTAAACAGAGATGATAATTAGTGCCACTGGTGGGTAGTATTCCGACTAACAAATTTTCTGTTGGAATGCTAGATAGTAGATCCCTGATCCGACTCAACGTGCGAAGATCCTAACCACTTATGGGTGCCTCCGTAGCAATATGGCCTTAGTTGCTAATGCTCCTAAAAACCAAATAAACAAACCTAACCACTTCACAGGAAAAGAGCTCCTTATAATACATATGACGAATAAAAAATTAAAATCGTTTTATACAAATCATATACTGGAATTCGGAAAAGATTTTTCTGTGTTGGTTTCCTTCCAATGTACTTGATGCAGGAGAACAATATTCTTGTTTTATATAATTTTGCTCATAAGCTTTTTTTTTAGGAGCATTAGCAACTAAGGCCATATTGCTCCGGGATATGCGGTGGTGACGGGCTCGAACCCCGAGCTAATCAAGAAGCGTGTGCTACGCACTGCTGAATTGAGCCGCCTCCGGTCAATATGTAAATATCATTACAGAGTAATGATATTTACATATTAACCGGATAGCTTTAATAGTCTTGCTTTCAAGGGGAGAATCTGTTTTTCGTGCTCTCATCAATGAAAAGCAAATTTACTGTGCGTACAATTGCTTAACTACATTTTTACAATCCGTACTTGCAATTAATTTATTTAAGGATTAACGAATTTGGTTATAGAGCGGAACAGGGTCGTTGATGAAAGACTAAGGTGCTACGCAAATTCGATTTGTCAGTCCTCTAAATGGTTAAGTCAACGTAACCCAAAACAGTGTGTATGTCCTAATAATGACATTCAGAGAACAGCTTGATGTCCAAGTTATACGGGTGTTTGTTGCAAAACAGAATTCGATTATTGCTGTAGGAAGAGATGAAGGCAAACAAATGAGCAGATTAAATGAGGGAAATCGATATGTTTCTGGCACGGAACACAATAAGTTTGGCGTCGGGAAGACAACCTCTGCTGCCAACAGCTACATCACTTATCTGAATGTTCGGTGATTGCTGAAGCAAAAGCCTTCCAGCATTTTGTTTACTACTCTTTCCCACAACGCAGAATGTTAGATAAAAGTTTTTATAGCCTCTTTTACGGCGGGTAAAGTTCAAAATGATCTGTGACACAGAAAACGTAATTCCGGTAAATGAAATATTATCGCTGCTCTGTGTTAGAGCACTGCTTCACTTGAAAAATGAGTAACTAGATAAAATAGCTTTCGGGTCGGCCAGAGAATATTCGAATATTAAATAATAAAGGGGCCTTTAACGAGTAAGCATATTAATGGGTTCTGCCATCAAATCATTATTTATTACGCGAAAGTTGTAAAACTGCTTTTTTTTTTTTTCTGTGTTGTTTACAACATTGCTTAAAATGAACCAGTAAAACGGCTCATTACAATGAAAACGCTAACATCCTTCGATTACTTCGTAAAGGTCTCAAGAAAAATCACTGATATTGCTCCCCGCCATCACTGTTCCCTTATGCGCTGTTATCCATAAAGTGAAATATCCTTAGGGTCGCGTCATCTGATATGGTAAAATTTTCGTGTTTTAATAAGTTTTGTTGCTTGCCACAGACTGCAGGAATTTCTAAAGTCCTCTTCAATCGAAGTATGATGCCTTTCCCGCGTTACTCCGGATTTTTCGTTACACACAGCAACGAATGCTCCCAAGCTTGGAAATATGATTGGTTCGATATAAATGCTTTGCCAGCTTAAATTTCCGACATTCCTAAACTTCTTTGGGTTTTAAGGTTGCATTGAATTCAGAAAGAACATTTTTTAGGCTCGTTATCATATATGCTTAAAACGCCAATAGGAAGAATGAATTTGTTAAAATGTAAGGCACACAGCGTAAGTTAAACTTCTTTTTTTATTTCCTGTAATGATATTCATTACAGGAAATAAAGGATTTTCATCCTGTTTTGGTTTCGAGGCTTTCATAACCTGCATTCAAGTTACATTGCGAATGTGCCATCAATTTACAAATTTTTTGATAAGGTCTGCTTGCTGTTAAAAAAAAAAATGACCATCTCCAAACGATCCTCACTTGTTTATAGTCGTTATTTCAGATTTACTGTTGATTTTTGTCTATACTAGAGTACGGCCCAATTGCGTCAGAGGATTTTAAGAACATTACGATATATATATTTATCAAGTAACTCTGTTTGCTTCTCAAGAAGGCATCACTATCCTCCTACACGAGGTGAATATGTTCAGAATCATGTAACTTTTACTAGTTCTCCCAACTCTCCATGGTTTTTTTCTCTCAGCAAACTGACAGAAGAATAAGCGCAATCATAGATACCTCATAGCCTTAGTTGCTTTGACGTTTCAAAAATTAATAAACTTATACCAATCCTTTAATTCAATAGTATCATCTGTGTGACGGAAATTAATAACGTTTAGGGGCTAGCATTTGTGTCATGAGGTGAAGGCTGTTTGGCTAGGAAAACTTTACAATGTTATTCTAGCCTAACAGAAGATTCTCACTATGCAAATTAAGGCTACAACTACTGTAATGGACGCATCACAATATTTGGAGTGACTGATATGGCAACCAACAATTAAACTAGGACAAACGAGCTGCTATTTATTTTTGAATTACTTCCATGACACTTTTACATAGCTGCTCCCATTCTTTATACAACTTGAGTCCATGTACTTTTAAAAAGTACAGCATGACTCCGAAAAACAGTGTCAAATCAAGCGGCGAACACAATGTATAAACATACCACTTAAAGAGAATTTGCGCCCTTGTTCATCAATCGAAATCTGTAAACAAGCGTTTACAATTGGATAACTCTATCTGCAGTGACGGCTTGTTGTTACTTTTATTAATGATGTTTGCAGTGCTAGCGACGTTTCAGTATATTATTGACAGCCCAACAGAATTGATTGGGAGTACGGAGGGATCTGTGAATAATGTATCATGAAGGAAAATAACCATGTGGCACGAGCCATTCAGTAGATCTAATGATAAACATCAGCAATCGATGTTCTCGTCTTCTGGGTCAAAGATTTATGTATCGTCTTTGCATGAAACCGATGACTGGTCATTAAACTGGAACTTTTAGTAAAGTTTCATTAGCTACTTTAGTGGATTAGTTAATCATTTGTCTCCGAAAAGGCTTAGGGAAGTCATTAATGCTGTCTGCAGACTAATTAAATTAAACTTTTCCTTGCCGCTTAACTTTAATCGGAATGCTAATTCGCCTTAAATCAACCCGTATAACTCACTTGACTTTTGTTTCGAGATTGTAGCAAAGTTACTATAGTGGTATGGAAATGTTCTTATAATTTTAAGCTCTCTTTATTCGTTAAATGTTGTCAGTCAACTGCCAGATTTCAGCGATATGCATATGATTAATTCGTTTAGTTAAAATAAATAGGAATATTCAAGGTCTGCGGTTGGATTTTCTGTTCCATCGCGTGAAATTTATTTAGCCACCATGTGACAACAATATACATTTCTTTCTAAGAAATGCTTTCAGAAATTCAGCTAGAGGAATTTTTTGATAGTGTATAAAACAAAAATTATGATAGCGATGGTTGTTCTCTATTTCTCATTGCATAACTTTTGGAAGAACGAGAATTAATTCTTTGGTGTGAACTTGTTTTCAGTCGCTGCACAAACATCTAATATAAAATTTTTTTTTTTTTTTTATCAGTGGAACGAACCTATATGAGGCCAGTCTTTATCAAAATACATTACATATAGTAAGCGACACCGATGACTGGACGCCATTAATTTTTCACAATGTGATTACAAACTGGAATGGAACCTTACGCTTTTTATAAGTCCCCTAATTGAACCTCGTAAAGAGGTTGAATTAGGGGACTTATAAAAACAACCTCCTAATAAATGGCGTTCTCTGAATGGGAAAAGATCATCTCAGTGAATGAATTCTTAGGGTTAAGACCTTATGTTGATGTAGCTCGAAATAGACCCACGCTGAAGGAACAAATAGCTAAACCTAGTGAGAATGTAATGGTACTTAAAGTATTAGAGAACAGCAATTTTAAAACTTTGGTAACAGTCAAATTAGCACGCAACAAATGATTCCTTGTTCTGTACAGGAGTTTCTAAAAAAAGGTAACCCTTCCATTATTATCAACGACGTGCCCAAGATCTAAGTAAGGAGGACAATAGAATAACTGTATAATAAAAATCTAGCTGACTAGGACTTCACAATGGAGGAGATTAAGAAAGAAACCTCATTCAGATTCACAACTAAGTCAAGGTCCTTGTCATTGGGTAATCCGTTTTTCCCCAAAAATTTACAGGTGTATTTCTTCAATAGACAGAATATTCACTAAGTGCTTTTTTGTGCTTGGGATATGGGCACACAATACGGTACCCATTGCAAGAGGCGTAAAAGAGACTTTCGGCACTCCATCGATTAAGGATCGCTGATGAATGAGGCAATTCGTGACTCCAAATGCATCAGTCTTTGAACTTAGCCTGCTTCAACTGAATGTTCAGCGGTCATGATTGGTGGCCGAAGATATTATAGCCTCACAAGAACCATACCATGCTGAACAACATACGGCCTTCGTAATAGTCGAGATAATTAGTCTTACCAATCAACACGCTGTCTGCATAAGTGTGTCTAACTTTTTAGTTTCACTACACAGCCCTCCGACATTACACTTCGTCTTGCCTACCTCGATAAAGTTATTTCTTTGGTAGGTACTGCCAAACTCAGTCTATGGCACTCCGACTATACCGATAACAAGAGTTCACTCATAGACTTTCAGGTGTGCTGACGGTTCTAAATAGCGAATCAAATATAGACATAACTGCCACTTTTTACGCTGTTTCTTCAAACATTAGACCATCGTGCGATCACCTTCTGCGTGACTCAATCAACACCATAAACTTCATCCATCACTTTGCAGTTCCCATGTTAATGATCTTCTACCTTCTGAATCTCCTTTATCAAACAATTCCACTGTTATCTGGAAGACAGCTCTTCTTAAACCTTCAAACACCCCGAGTGGCAAGTCCTTCCGTCCTGTTATCGCATTTCGCTAAAACACTCACTTCATCTTGTATCAGATGATCAATATGGTTTCCGAAATGGACGAGGAATTGAATTCCTTATGCAGACGATCTCACCCTGCCAATTTAGTCACTTCAGATTTCTCTCAATGGTCCACATCTTCCACGAAAACTAAAATGATGCTGGTTAAGGGTTCGCTTAATATTTCACGGCCAAACTTCAAAAACAAATCACTTTCCATGTTTTCTTCTCTGATCATTGATAGTGAACTTGTGTTTAGTAAGCACGTGGAAGATCTTCAGAAAAAGTAAAAACTTACGTTTTCATTTCTGCGGTTAAATTACAAAGCTGTGTTTCTACCATGTTAAAAAGGTTTCAGTCCGGACTAAACTTCATAGCATTCAACGTAAAATGCTTCTCCATTAGGCAGGTTTTTCCTATTGATTTCGCTGTGGGGGTATGGATGATTTATGTATATATATATCTTTGTATCCTTTAGTTTAGTTCCCCTTTTTAAACAACTCCCCACTTGGGCATCTGACTATTGACGTCACAGAAAATTCTAAGTTCAAGGGGAAAAGCTCTTAGATGTATTTAATTCCCTTGGATAGGCTTGTGCTCAGAACAACAAAAGACACAAATGTTGTACATCAAAAAATTAGTTTATTAAACCCAAAATAATTAAATCATACATAAGACAACATGATTTAGTCTCACCTACATGTGTATATATCATAAATCAGTTAAAAATCATTACTAGCTGATATCAATCCTGCATCAGCTAAATACCATTAACAAGAAATGTCAATTCCATTCCACGTTATCATATATCCAATAATTTTCCCCTTGGTTAATCACTTTCCTTCCTGATTCTTCCCTAAACTATCTTTACAATTAGGTATTTCTAGTACATATATATTTAAAAGTCCTGCTGACCAATTTACTGGGTTCCTACAGTTCTTTGTTTATGTGAAGGTACTACTACAATCTAGCGACTTACTTGTAGAACTCGGTGGGGCGTCTTATTATTCTCGAAGAATTTGGAACGGATAGTAGGGCTGCCAGGTAGGTTTCGGCTTCATTTATTCAGCCCGCTTGATGCACTTCTCCTGTCGGTCGGGGTTCCGATTCCATCCGATCCAGCACTTTGCTTTCCAAGATTTGATTCTACCCTTTTCTTGTGAGAGATTCGTTTTATCTTTCACTCTTTCTTTCCAAAGAGCCAACATTGACTATGTTCCCCTTTCTCCTCGATTCCCAGTACACTACAGTACTACCCCACTTACTTTCTTAAAATCATCTCTCTTCCTCTCTACTCACTCCTTCATTCAAAGAAAACTCCTCCACTATGTGTCCCTTAACAATCCTTTCACCTTGCTCCCGATTTCGCCACGCCTATTCTCAGTGACTCCATCCAATCTTATATCTCCTTTTGGATATTTGTTCATTCCATTTGTTGGAAAACTTTTATCCGCTGTCCCAGTAGTACTTGATCAATACTCCCCTTTTTGTAACCTGCTGCCATCCGGTGTGCCCTTTGATGTTTGCCGAACATCCAGAAAACAACTCTTCTCTCATATAACGGCTTGTCTCCATAGCGTTCCAAAACCACAAAAAATGACATTAGTGACCACAGCATCTATCTTTGGAAACTTGTGTGGTCTTTAAGAACGCACTTCCTGTTGATGACCCATGCTGAAAAATTGTTATTATTGAACTCAGACGATATTACATTTTTATTCACTAGCAACAGGATCCAAAGTCTTTATTAAAAAAATTTATTTTTTGTAAGATTTCGAATCTTACAGCCTTGTTACTTTAAAGTTCATCCCTCACGTCACCTTTGCCACGTTAGAGTCCACTCAGAAATAGTTGCACCCTGGTCAAGGCTCCGTTAATGCCAAACTTTCAATCTGTTTAGCGCCGCAAAAGACTGGGAACATATTTTATTTCACTGTCATCAATACCTAGATCTTCGACAGAACCTTCTTCCTTCCACTAGTATCACTGTCCCTGGAAATGCCTTCTCACTCAACTACGGAATCTTATTATTTACTTAGATAAATCAGAGGGCGACCGCGATACATGCGTAGTTGTGGCCTCCTGCATAAGAAAGCGGAATCGATGAAAAGTACTTTATCGACCATAAAACATCATTTGATAACTGTGTTGTTTCTATATCTTCAGAAACATAGGAAGGCATTTTTTTGCGATACTCTGGTCTATAGAACGTTCATCAGTGTAAATGCAACTGGTGTATTTCCATCCGATTCACCATACTTGTATAAGTTGACAAAGACAGCAGTGTCTTACTTAAGGTATAGTACCGGATCATCTGTCAATGAGGGATTTTATTTTCCCAAAATAGTTCCTATAGTAAAGTGAATGTTAGTCATTCAGTGGGGTTTTATCCCAAGTCGAACTACATGAGATTAAAACGTACGTATATTTCCTCATGTGGTTTAAAGAACATTTCGTAAAAACTTATATGTATATATATTTGAAATCTAAAGGGAAAAAAAATCCCTGTCCTGATTAATGTATGTTCATTGAAATGGTCGTTTTGCATACAAATGAGTACGAGACAAATTCCGGTCCCAGCAAAAGGACAATACTCAGTTTTCACTAGGAATGTTAATCGAACATTTACTAACTACAGTCATGCCATAGGTCATCTGTGAAGTACGAAATTTCCGGTATCAAGGAGAAGATTCTTTGACAAGCACTTGAACATGACAGAAGCTCAGATTACATCCAAGAAAGTCAACACGTGATGATGCAGTGCAGTAAGCTTCACAGTACTGTTTTTCAACAATATTTCTCTCTCTAGGTTAGACAAAGTTGTATCACATATCGAGCTGTTCACTGGAAATAGACAAGCAAATAAAAATATCATTCTTTTCTAATTTGCTACCCACGACATCACTGTGTTAAGTTTAGCAAAACTGGGGTGCGACAACTAATTGCTGTGGACAGGTCTCATAGTAGGGACGCCTTCACAGTTTATTCAGACATGATAGCCATTGATTTTTTTTTTTTTAAATTGCCTGTAAGTGTAGAGGTGTTATAGAATAATAGAACGCACCTGAAATGTAACGTAGTGCTATCTCCTTATCAATACTGCATTAAATCTAGAGTATTTTTAACATTTAACCCTGAGTAACTACAATACACAGTGTGAACAAAGCTTTTATCGCAACGGCCAAATTTCATGATACGTAAGATTTTGGACCTTTTTCAAGTACTTCAGCTATGATGGCTACCATATACTATTATGATCAGTCGCCTCGACCTACGTGATAGGTTTCAGGGTCACCGTAATTCTACAGAGTAAATCATTTTGACTTCTCCTTCACAAGTTAAAGATACAGCAGTGCCTCGGAAAACTGCATAATAGCTTCTTGTATCTGGTAGAAGCTTGTAAGATGTGAAAGTGAGATTTATTTAAAGTAAAACTTATAATATGGCAATGGGGGGAGCGAACCCTACAAGTCACGAATATTACTAAGATCACTTGCAAGGGTTTAAATTAGACAACGTCTATACAAGGGGAGCGGTAAGTGAAAAGGCTATTAGCAACCTAGGTACACTTCGACTCCCAGCTTACACAGACGAACCAAACAATAGAAACGAGTAGCAACTGCTATTAGTAGAAGGTGTTAACTCTGGTAAACAATGGCGCGGTGGGATATTTCTTTAATCGGTGACAGGTAGTAAATACAGAACAAATGCTGGGAATTAAATTTAAGATTGGCTCTGGCTGGCTGTCAGTGATGGCAAGTTTTATAGATCGTGGGGAATGGTCTGCTAAAGTATAACTACAAGTGGCTGACTTCAAAGGTACAGACAGCCTGAGAAAAGATAACATGGGCGAATTAGAACAGAGTGGAAGTTGATAAAATGAGAAAGATTGGTTAAGACTCAGAACCCAAAGTTGAGTTTTTTTGTTGGTGCTAGGAAAAGAGAAGGGTAGCGCCCTGGGAAGTTTTCTTCTTGAACGAGTTCTTAATAGGTGGAGAAAGAACGCCGGTCCCAAAAAAAAAAAATTATCTGTAGTAGATGAAGGAGATCCTCAGAGAGCCAAATGGAAAGAAAAAAGTAGGTGAGATATTAACAAGGACTGTTAGTGAAACAGTATAGTGATTCATTTAAAAAAAAGGGTAGCACTAGAAGTAAATTGATAGATAAATTATCTATATACTAACAGAGTTATTGTAAAATGCAAGAAAAACGAAGGATGAGTAATAGATTAAATTGTTGTTCAAATGATTATATGAGAATCTTTGAATGTAGTGTTTGTATTAATGAAAAATTGTTGGTTCATCTGAAAGACTAATAACAAATAGACTTAGGAAAGTTAAGATTGGTGAGAACACAGAGTATAATGATGAAAGTAGCATATTGATTGTTAATATAAGAATAATTTATGCAAAGTATCCTTGATTTTGTAAGAACTATTCTTACACTTATTTTTAGAATTTATAGATTATCAAATTTTAATAAATAACTAAGTTAAAAACAGTGAAGCACTCAGCAGAATTGTTTGTGCTGTTTACTCTTCGAAAGTGAGAGATTAGTGTAGCAGCAGGAGGGACGCTGACCAGATTATGATACAATGGGTAGGCCAGTTTGACGCAGTTCGTGCCTGCTGACGGTAACGGGGGACAAAAGAACGCCCACACCCCTAAAGTGGTTCCATCTCCATCCAAAAGGAAGACCCAGATCAGTAAACAAAGTACAAACAGGCCGACATGGGAAGCACTCAATGATTTCACAGGCGATGTCTTGTAAGGAAGCGTGACAGAAGAGGTAAGTGAAATGGTCATCCCAGGATAATTTCTAGAGATTGGTTAGAGCCCGGATGTTGTACCTATCAGACGCGGAGAGAATGAAATTCAAGATGAAGAGAGAGAGAAAAATATGATTGGATGGAAAATAAGCGAGAGTTGGAAACAAAACTCGGATGCGAGAGGGAGACAGGAGACAAAAAAAAAAGGAGAGCCCGAAGGTCAGAGTCCCGAAGCGGAGGCGCTTAAAAGTGGCTGAAGGAAATTCTGGGAGTGTGGGAAAAGAAAATAGCAAAGGAGGAATGATCTGAGTAAGGAAGGTCGTCCGAGTTACCCTTGGAGGGCTAAACACAATAGTCCTGGAAAAAGATTCTGTGCGCAGTTGGAACGTCTGAGGTCGAGCCTGGAGCACATCTAGCGAGTTTGCGGTGACCAAGCCAGAGAGGAAATAGGAAGAAACAAAAGGAAAAAAGAACTCATCCAGGTGGTAGAAAAGGAATGCAAGTAAGTTTATATAGAATTATTATTAGCAGAAACGGTGTTAGAAATAAATAAACGAAAGAAAAAGTAATTGACAGGACATTTAGTAAAGAACTGAAACCAGGGGAACAGAATATATTGTAAGTGATAGGAAGTAGAGTCAATAACTTGGGAGAAAGAGAGTGTGTGTTACTCATCTGTGATTAGAAGTGTCTGAGAACAAGGAAAGTTGTTAAGCCTGAAAAGGCTCAAATGATTATGAATTATAAAGTGTGTGTAAAATAAATCTAGTTTGTTGTTTTATCTTGAGCTTATGTGTGATATTGACACCAACTATCAACAATTAGTGGTATGAACTATCCAAGCTAGAGTAAAGAGAAAAATAAAGTCCTTAGAACTTGGATCTTCTGATAAAATTAATGGATAATATATATTATGTGTAAATAATTACATATACAAATAGGAAAATAATTAAAATATTCTCATCTACCCCCCCCCCCCACAATTTAACTTTGCATGCATGTATGTTTTTTTATTCAATTGTATATATATATGTAAATAAACTTTGTTGTTTATTAATTTGTGAGTTTGTTATTCCTGAACACTCAGCCTTTCCGAAGTTCCCATGAATCTGGAATTCTCCTGTGAAGCAAAGTCAGATGTGTACGTGGGGGTGTAAGGAATAGAGGTCTATATAGTTATAAGGGAACAGAACAAATAAGAAATATTTAATAAAGCATTATTATTATACATATTCAAAATAAAAGTAAAGACATATGTATATAAATTAAGAACTTCTTAATTTCATATATACACGGACAGAAAGACTCTGGTTTTAAGTAGACATTATCTAATGTAACCAGAAAGGAAGTCTGCACCGAGAAAAGGTACCTGAATTACTCGATCTAAGAATTGAACAGTGAGAAAGATACATCTAAATTTGTGGCAGCAAATCTGATAAACGGTAGTCCACAGCTGTATGTTGCCTATAGATACATAATGGAGGAGTACCTTGGTTAATCAGAATTTCTTTCGTTAGATTTGAACGATAATGATTCCTTCTTAAATAAGCTTCATCAAGTTTGTAGTACTCTTTTTATGAAAACCGAAAACACGAGAGGTATTAGAACGTATAGTACCGTACTAGGTTTCAGAAGACCAGTGCGTCTATGAGACAGAGTCATTAATTAACCTAATTGCCCTTTTCTGAATGGAATCAAGAAGCCTGAGAGAACAATATTTCATGGTAGGGCGGATTTGCACAGAGTGAGCAGCTGTTTCGAAAAAAAGTAACGCCGAGAAAGCAATAATTTTGCCTAGGAGCAGAAGAGTCCTTTTTGAGAGATATAAGACAAGACTGAGTTTTAGAAGGATTGAAATCAACTAAGTTGTCTTTGCCCCACTGGAGAATTGGTAGTGGATATTCGAGAAGTTGAAGCTGATTGAGCAGGGCAAAGTTTCTCAAAATGGAATGCATTGTGCTAACATCGGCAAAGCTATGGATAGGATTTCTAGTCAATGGAAATTGTTTGTTATTTGGTTTTTAGGAGCATTAGCAACTAAGGCCATATTGCTCCGGGATATGCGATGGTCATTCCCCGACCTTTCCGCATCCGGTGGTGACGGGCTCGAACCCCGATCTACGCACTGCTGCTCCTTCCCACCTGGCTAAGTCAATGGAAGAAGGTCATTGATATACAAGGGGGAGACCAGCATTAGTGGAGAAGTTAGAAAGCTATTTACCCTAACCCTCAGTGAGAAAACTGGATAACCATAAAGATGGAAGTTTGTTTAGAAGACTTTTATGCTTTTGATATGTCGCCAGCAACTGCTTGTGTTTCACCGATCTTTTCAACTGAATTTGTCCATAAATGGGTAACATAATCCAGAATATCGACACTGTCGATCGTTAATCAGACAGAAGGTTTCTAGGTAGTTTACGATTTGTAAGATGTAAAAATCTTACAAATATAATATTTTGTGGAGGAGGGAGATTTATTTAAAGTAAAACTTATAATAAAGCAATATGGGGGAGCAGAACATTACAAGATCACTGGCAAGGATTAAATTAGACAACGTTTATGAAAGTCAGCGTTAAGCTTGACAAAGACTAATGGCAAGGAAGGGGTGTACTTCGGTTCCCAGCGCATAGGAGCATCCAAAATAATGGAAACTGGTTGCAACTGTTATTAGTAGAAGGTGTTAACTCTGGTAAACAATAGCGCGGTGGACCATGTGCTGTCCGGACATTTCAATACAGAACAATGCTGGAAGTCTGGCTCTGGCAAGTTTTTAGATCTTGGGAAATTAGTCTGCTACAGTATAACTATTAGCGGCTGACTTCAAAAGGTACTGACAGCCTGAGAAATTTTACAAATCTCTTAAAATAAGAAGTTAGATTGGGCAATAAGGAAACAGCGTGAGAAAATGAGTAGATTGGTTAAACAGAAAGCTAGGGCGTTTTTGACATATGTAGGCGCTACAGAAAAGGAGATGAACAAAAAGTGGGTCCTGTTGTAGTAGGAAATATGTGTCAGTTAACAGTGGAGTGTTTGGTCGTGGTGGGAAAAGAACGCGAGTCCCAGTGCAGCAAAGAGTTCCTCAGAAGGTACCCTGAGAGCCAGGAAAGCAAAAGGACAATAGTAAGTTACTGTAAGTGAAACAGTATAGTGATTAATTAATGAAAAAAAGGATACACTAGAAGTAAATTGATTGATAAATTATATATACTAACAGAGTTTAATTAATTAAAAAAGGTTATTGTAAAATGCATGAGAAACGAAAGATAAGTAATAGATTAAATAGTTGTTCAAATGATTATAATATGTTAGAAGGATAATAAAGTTTATAGTGAGAATCTTGGAATGTTCTAAAGATAGATAATTGAATATAGTGTTTGTATTGATGAAGAATTGTTGATCTAACTGAAATACTAATAACAAATAGAGACTTTAGGAAAGTTAAGATTAGTCTTCAGTGTATTGTAACAAAATGGCGAGAACAAAGATTATAATGATGAAAATAGCATATTGATGGTTAATATAAGAATAATATATGCAAGGTATCCTTGACTTAACCTTGTATGCATATTACATGTTTTTTTATTCAATTGTATATATATGTAAATAAACTTTGTTGTTTCTTAATTTGTGAGTTGTTATTCCTGAACACTCAGTCTTTCCGAAGGGAATTATAATTAATTGAGAAGTTCCCTTGAATCCTCCTAGGAAGTAAAGTCAGATGCGTAAGTGGAGGAAAATAAAATGGACAAACACATAATAGGGAACAAAACGAAATAAGAACAATAACTAAAAAAATATATATATCATCATTCTTTCTAATTCCACCCCCCCCCCCCACAAATTAATTGATTTCTTCATTACGTTAGAAAGAGAAGTAATTGCCACCCTTTTTAGGAACTGGGTGGATATGAGCAAATTTCCGAGCAGAAGGAAAAACCACAGGAGGCATTGAATGGAGCGTGCTAGGTGTTTTACAGAGATCATTAATACGCGAGTTGGAAGAAAAATGGGATGCTAGCAGGTCAGCCTTGGCCGAAGTGACAACGTAACCATCTGGTTTTGACAGAGGTGGTTAAACGTTGAGGCTAATAGCTTTGCCAAGAGACCAGAATACTTGTATTGTAAAACAGTTATTAATCAGTCCAATTGTTTAGCAGCCGACTACAATATGCAGAGTTCTTATCTTGAACAGCCTTAGCACATTTATTGGAAATACTTCTATTGAGTAGAATTAGATTAAAACAGTTTAAGATGTCTATTATACGTATTGAAGAATACTACAGTTGCGACGAGGATGGTTGGGCACGAAAATTGATATTATGATGTGTATTTTCAGTGCTATCAGAAGAGCATTTAAGAAAAAAAAAAGTAGAAAGACAAGAACTTGAAATTTTGCACTGTCATGGTAACCATTTACTTGATTCAAGGAAGTTGAGAGACTTGCAACTAACGGGCACAAATCTAGTAGTTCATTTCCCCCATTAGCTGAGCATAATCTTTTAAAAAACAGTGTGTGTTTAGATGAAATGGGTCCACTTTATCAATATAAAGTTCTAAACGCTTTCGTTACTCGCAACATGTGATATTTATATATAGAAACGGCATTCGCTTGGAGATCTACATTACTATGAGACCGGAAGTGCATGTCCTCTTTACGCTACTTGTGTCCTTTTGGACACAAGTAATCGTCGTATTCGAACTGTTAGGGACCCTGATGTCCAAAATCTGTCCCTGAGGAATACAGAAATCTTGAATTTATGCAAAGCTCTAAACTGGGGAACCATTTGTTCGAAAGGGAACGCACGTCAATAAATATGTTATTTTTAGCAATCGATTAGGTACACAGTCATTAGCGACGCGAGGGAGAACAAAACGCCTAACTGTGATTGCAATATTATGTCGGAATAAAAAGAGAAGATATCAACAGCCTTTTCGGGAAACTGTTATATAGATTACAACTTCCGACTGGAAAAGAAATGTTGTCCCGACAAAAAAACATTTCACATCCATCAAATGCAGCGTATCCCCAAGCTAATATTAATTTAGGATTCCAGTTCTGAGTGACCTGCAAGCAATAATTGTCCTTGACTCATTTATATTACAAGGTAGGTAATGTACGCTATGAATTTCTATCTGAGCAAAATATAAAATTTCATGTGGACGGAAACAGGAGGTTATGTATGTCTTTAAATACAAACCTTCATGGAAGCCTCAGTGGACAGTGTTTCCAAATTAATGTTGGAAAATTTTGAGGTTAACAACAAAACTCAAATATTACACCTTCCTCCAGTTTGATAAAGAAGCCATAAATGGTGTTTTCACCTGTTGTACATATCCGTTAATCTTTCCTCAATTTGAGATAAAAGTTAGACAGCATCGCGATCTATAGGTGATGTTATTCATAAATAAATTATTCGCAATAAAAAAGAAAGCAAAGAATTAAAGTTATGACGTATCTGCATTTCTCCCGTTATTCCGCGCTTTCAAGTAGCACCTTAGAATCATAACTTCCTCATGGTATTTTGTTAACCATTGTCATTAAGCAGCCACCCAGATATTTCAGTGCATTTTGCTACATTCTAAACTTTAGATATCGCGTCCTGGTTTTTTAAATGTACTGCTCAATATGAACACAGTGTTATTCCTGTCTTTAAAACTTTGGCCTTGCTATATACACATTTATCAGCCAATTTCTTCAGCAAGATTGCCGAAAGTGATCCTATGGCGAGGAGGAACACTCCCATAACTAATAGGGTTGGGCTTATGCTACTTTTCTAGGTTCTTAGACAAGGGGTGAACGTTAATTTCATTTAAATAGAAATCTTCAGGATAACGGAGGTGATAAAATTTTCACGTCTTGTGGGGCTTCCAAGTTTAGCGTTGTGAATAAATTTTATACGTCGGGACACCCTCATATAAAATTCAAGAACATTACCATATTTAGTAATCATGTAGCTCAAACAAGATACGATTCTTTTTTTTTTTTCTAAATGTATGGTTACTATGTCCGTGATGTTATTAACATCACGGCTACATTACTTACTTGCCACTAATAAGATATATTTGCAAAATACATGCAGACAACGAATCAAATAACTTTTCTGTGTACTTTCAGAGGATTATCTATACGTAAATCCAGTTATTGAAAAAGACTACATTTGAAATTATCATATACTCGACTTGTCGTTCGTGGTGAGGATTATCCTGTACTAATATTTCATGGTATTTACAAGGCTTATTAGTCTCAGAATCTTATTTAAACCGCCACTGATATCATGCTAGGAAAGGAATCTACCTTTTTTTCCCCCAGATGATTCGAAAGAAGAGAAAACTGGTCTTCTTATATAAAGAATCCCAGTATCTCATGTACAACGTATTTCTCCTTGAGATCACTCTCTTTACCAGAAAAATTTTGTTGATGGAGTTTCGAGAACTTCTCAAAAACACTGGTTGAGCTTGTTTATGCTGAAAACCTGCTTTTCTGTTAGAATGGATGTAATTTATTTAAGGAATTTTTGTGAACATTAAAGTATTTCAGTTGTTCTTTGACATGTGTGCGAGAACTCAAAGAATACTTGAAATTTCATGAAACATATTCCCGAAAACCAAAACAGGATAAATTTCATTGAAATCTTTCTGACTCGACGGTTCTCTCTAAAAAAAGTATATTATAACTTCCGGACGGCAGCCAATAGGGCTAAACGCAATTTTAAAATTGCAACATTCAAACTTTAGGTTGTTCGAGATTAGATGGTGCTTTTCAGGTATCATGTGCAGTAAATATTTTCGCACTCTGTTAACCCCCACAACTATGACACCTTATTCAGAAATACCCTATATGTGGCAGTCTTTCATATCAATTGTGGGTAAGAAGGTTTGTAAATATTCGAGCGCATACAGTCAGTTTCAAAACACACAGTATTGGTTAACAATGAGAAAATTTCTTCGCAACATCAATACTCTACCACTAGTTTCACACGCTGCTTCAAGTAGCTATTGAATTTAAAACTGTACTTCTTTCGTACAGAATTCCTATGAGAATTGTTGTATTGTGTCTTGACAGGTTTGCATCACGATGAAATATGACGCCAAGACTGATTTAAATAAAATTGGCAATCGAAGCATTCTTGAACAAAAGAAAAGAAATCCTTTCCTACTTCTAGAATATAAGGAGATAAGTTCATTCTTCTTCGCAGATCTCCAAGTTGTTTAGTGTTCACCGAAGTAGAAACATACCGTTCTTCTTATGGGATGGATTTTTGGCTACCGTGGTGTCTGCACGAGAGACAACAGCTTCCTCCTGTTTGATTAATGGTTTCGTTTCTTTTTTAAATGCAAGTAGGAGATGCGACACGTCTTTCAGTGTTCCCTGTTCCTAATGAAAGGCAAAAACAACCTTGTTTTCTACAAGCTAACGTTTTTCTGATTGCAGTCAAAAAAAGACTTCGCTCGAACAGAGGGAATGTATATGCACGGAAGCACAATGATCAAAAATATGTCAATAATTGGCTAGCTGTCTTTGAAGAACCTAGAAAAATCTTTTAGTGGTAGTCAGCGGTATGTTTAGAAAAGATACAGATTGAGAAAGATCGATAATAATCTTTTCGCCTGTTTCTTGAGTAACTGGGAGGGATCGAGAAACTCTAGACTTACAAAAAAAAAGTCCTCGTTCATAGAATTCGTCCAAGTGTAGTCACATCGGGAAATCTATGGTTTAGGCTATCTTTGTTGTTCATCTTGCAGTTAAACTCTGATGTCTCTCTCTCTTGTCCCAGGGAGTTCATTTTCTTTAGGCAGAAATGTATCTGGTGGGATATTTTGGAGGTAGCAGCAGAACATTCTCAGATCGACATACGAAGCTCTGTTAATAGCGCAACAGAAGAATCGATCTTCAGTGTCCATATTAGTGGTGACGCTCTGCCCTTTCACGGACATTTTTCGTCGAGATGGGTTACTACCTTCATATAAAACCAATTTTGCTTTGATTATATGCAAAAATACCTATTACAAAGTGCAGACTCGGCGAGGGCTGTGGTTCTACTTATGTCTGTAACTAAACCTTCCTCAATTCAATGAGTTGTGTTTATTATTATACATTAATCTAATTTTATGTTGTATTTTTCAGGATTGTTCATCTCAAGCAGTTGAAAAGAAGCTTAAGGAATGGATCGTCATAGCTGTTTTGTGTTAATGATATTAAAATGTTTAAGCAACTCAATTTCACACAAAAAGATTCTGGAAAAAAAAAATTTTCCAGCTCCATCCTACGTAAACTTTCGGTGATTTCCTTAAAAGGTCTGTATGAGAGTGGGCAAACCATTTGCACCGTAAATAAACTAAACCTTCATTAAGCTCTTCAACTTGTCCCGCCCTATCTCCTCTAAACATTCAGGCATAGTGAAAGGTAATTTATCATCCACGTCTCAACAGAGAAAACAACTTCGATTTCTCTTCTTTCAAATATGTAATGTCAGGACTTCAACAACATTCTGGCATGTGCAGTGATTTGAAAAAATTCACAGGTAATTTGGGAAACCGCCGGTTTGGCATATTTTTTTTACTGAAAATATGGCCCCGAGTGCCAAGCGAGTGATCATAGCGATATTTCCAAAGTGATTTGAAAGCGTTTTTTCTCTAAGCGACAGATTGTAAAAACCCTCTTATTTATAAAATTATTTAATTTTGGCTTTTTCTAAATAAAGAACTAAGCTTCATATCAAGGAAGGAAAGACCCTTTCTTTTATATTTATATAACCAATTTCTCTAACACACTAACCACTAATCTCTTATCGCTTGGTCACTGGTGGCACCGCTCTTGCCTCCACGTGGCGGGGCTGGTAGTCTGAGTATTAATCTAATACTCAGGGCGAAAAGGAGCAAATATGGATCCATTAATATCACCAACTGTAGAGCCTACGTGCTCGCATGAACTTGAGTCATCTCAAGCAAAAAGAATCAAAAAGATGATTTTTCACATGACATACCTGCTTTTCTAATTTTACACTCTTTGTCAACGAAACCTCTTAGTAGCTTGTCGCCATTTCTTGTGCAGAAAAGCATAGAGGCTGTAGCAGGTACTCCCAAAATTGTCAAACGCCTTCGCTCAGGAGATCTTTATAGAGACTTCCCATCCCAGTCATTCTAGACAACTCCTGAAGCAAACGACCTTCGGAGGCCTTCCCATTTCGGTAACCCCGCACAGAAGTTTAAACACCTCAAAGGGAGTCATCTCGGAATGGGACCTCCTTAATGTTTCTGAGGAAGAAATTGCCGAAGAACTTAAAGCACAACGTGTTGTCGGTGCTAAAAGAATTATGACCAAACAAGATGGTGTCCTTACACCCACAAGAAATGTTATCCTTACCTTCAGCAGTCCGAATCTACCAGAATCAGTAAAAGCTGGCTACCTTTCCTGTAAGATCCGACCATATATACCAAATCCACTTAGATGCTTTAAATGCCAGAAGTATGGTCATTCTCAAACAGCATGCCAAGGTAAGACAATCTGTCCCCTGTGTGGCTCATCAGACCATTCCCAAACTGAATGTACAGCAGCTACGCCAAAGTGTCCCAATTGCCAGGGTACTCACCCCGCATATTCTAGAACTTGCGAATTATGGAAAACGGGAAAGAAAATAATGAAGTACAAGGTAGAGAAAAATGTATCTTACCAAGAGGCACGTAAACAAATATTAAATGTGATCCCTGCCAAAACATATTCCAATGCAGTTAAAAACACTAAAGAATTTTCTACACAGACTTATATTACTATTCCTCCTAAATTATCTCTTATTCAATGGGCTAGATCCATCCTTGCGGATGGTGAGACACTAACAGCAACAAAGACAAAAAGTCCATCAAATTCTACTAATACAAAGCCACAACAAGACGTTCCAAACTCAGGCACATTATTAAAGGAGAAAGATGTTCATCGTACACAAAATAAACCAACTGAACGAACCATGGAAACCGATGAGAAATTAGACAATGATGATGCTGTTCTCATGCTTCATGCTGAGATGGATATTACTCGCCCAGTATTTTCAAAACGAGAGAAATATAAACAGGATCGAGGGAAAAACAAACGATCAGACCAATCCATCTAACCTAAACCCAAATAATGCAGAAAATTATTCAATGGAATTGTAGAGGACTAAGAAGTAATCTTGATGAATTAAAATACCTAATGCACCAGCATGATCCTGCATGTATTTGTCTACAGGAAACTTATTTATCATCAAATTATAGCCCACACTTCTCACGGTATACACTATATAGACGTGACAGATGTTCCGATTCTCCAGCAAGAGGAGGAGTAGCAATATTAGTTCGTAGTAATGTACCATCGAAACCCGTTCAGCTTTCCACTAATCTAGAAGCAATAGCCGTTCGTATTGTTTCTTGGGATTAATCTCACCCTTGTCTCCATTTATATTCCACCAAACGTTTCATGTTCCATTGCAGAACTTGATAATTTACATAATCACTACCCCAACCTGTATGCTTTCTAGGTGATCTAAATGCTCATCATCCTTTGTGGGGTTCCCCGAACATGGATCGTAGAGGGAGGATGATCGAAACTCTACTTGATAACCATCACTTAACACTACTGAATACCGGTGTGCATACTTATATTCACTTGCCTACAGGTTCTAGCTCTGTCCATATGTTCCTCGTCCATTTATCCTAGCTTTGATTGGACAGTATTAACTGACCTTCACAACAGCGATCACTTTCCTATAATTTGTGAAATACAGACGGATACAAACTATACATCTAACCAAAAAATTACGTGGAATTTTCACAGAGCTAACTGGGAAAAGTTTTCGAAAACAGTGCAATTTGATAACCATTTGATTCTTTCTGCATCTATTAATAATGCCACTAGACATATAGTAGAACAATTACTTGAAGCTGCTACCAGCGCAATACCGAAAGTTAACCTTACGAAACAAAGGTACAATAATTGGTGGACAAGGGACTGCTATCTTGCCAAAAGGAAACAAAGCTTGGAACACTTTCGCCGAAATGCTACAATGGAGAACCTTATAAACTATAAACGCTGAAAGCTGAAGCACGCCGAATTCGTCGAAAAGCTAAACAGGATGCGTGGATTCGATTCAGTTCTACCATCTGCAGAAACACTGACCCCAGAATAATTTGGAGAAAGATCCTTATCCTCAGTGGAAAGTGTCAACAAACCAAAGCCCCAATCTTGTCCTGGAAAGGAATAGATATTTCTTCTCCAACTGATATTGCAGAGGCTTTAGCACAAACATTTGCAGTCACTTCATCATCTCAATCTTATGAAGACTCATTTAGACGCAAAAAAATTTCCGTGGAAAAATATAAAATTAACTTTGTTACAAAACAATCTCATTCTTATAACCTTCCGTTCACTATGAATGAACTCAACGAAGCTCTCCAGAATTCTAGAAATAGTTCTGCTGGACCAGATGGCATTTTCTATATAATGCTTTGCCACCTGAACTCAAACTCAAAATCTATATTACTGAAATTTTACAATAGAATCTTTGAGGAGAATGTTTACCCTGATACATGGCATCAGTCAGTTGTGGTAGCCATAGCGAAAGCCGGGAAAGATGCTGCCTCTCCCAATAGTTATCGTCCTATATCTTTGACCAGCTGTTTAGGAAAGATAATGGAAAAGATGGTACACAAGAGACTTGTCTGGATTATTGAAGATCAAGATGCTATATCATGCCACCAATTTGGTTTCCGCCGTAACAGGTGTACAACTGATGTCCACATCAAGGTTGAAGCTCACATTCGAAATGCTTTTCTTAAGAAACAGCACATGGTAATGATAACATTCGATATTACCAAAGCATTCGATACAACCTGGAGATATGGAATCCTCCAAGACTTATACAAACTTGGACTGAGAGGTAACCTGCCTAGATTCATTCAGAATTTTCTTCACCTCAGGACCTTTCAAGTAAGATTCCAGAATGAGCTGTCCAAAATTCACACACAAGAAGAAGGAATACCTCAGGGATCGATTTTAAGTGCCACACTCTTTGCATTACGTACCAGTAGCATTATAAGAGACATCCCAGCCGCGGTAGAAGTTTATATGTATGCAGATGATCTTGCTATTTCCTGTCAATCATCGAACATGGCTACCATCGAAAGACAACTACAGATAGCAATAAACAAAATTGAAACTTGGACAGAAAGCAACGGCTATCAATTAACCGAGGGGAAAACAGCAGCAATACACTTCTGTAAATTACGATCGCTTCATCCGGAACCTGTATTAAAACTGAAAGGCAGAGAAATACCGATGACAGACTGCATAAGATTATTGGGTCTGAATTTAGACACCAAATTAAATTTTCGTAAACATGTGACCTATCTACGAACTACGTGCCTCCAGAAACTAAACATCCTTCGTGCAGTATCCTCAACATCTTGGGGTGCTGACAGACAGTCACTGCTCAATTTATATCGTGCTCTAATCCGGTCACGATTAGACTATGGAGCCATAGTATATGCATCAGCTAAAAACAGCATCTTACGGTCTGTGAACACCATTCAACACAGTGCCCTTCGATCAGCACTAGGCGCCTACAGAACCTCGCCAGTTCAAAGCTTGTATATAGAAGCACACGACCCTCCGCTTTATCTTAGAAGACAACGCCTACTCTGCCAATACGCTGCTAAAATAAGAAGCTTTCCAACTCACCCCTGTTGGGTATATCTCAACCAACCTTTATGGTCAACACTTTATGAATCCAAACCTAATGAACCCAGACCTGCTGGAATTCGTCTTCAAGAAGTAATAAAAAAGTGGAAACTCGATCTCAATAAAATTGCGGAAAATGAAAATATGCCTTTACCCCCACGGAATAGACATCATATAAACATTGATCTTTATTTTGCTCAGTGGTCAAAAAATACCATTCCACCATGTAATATCCGACAGTTGCATGCCAACTATACTTCGCAACACACTGGAAAACTCATAATCTATACGGATGGATCTAAGAGCCAATCACATGTAGGTGCAGCAGCCGTGCTCCCATCGCATGTAATTTCAAAATCCCTTCCAGTTGAGTGCAGCATTCTATCTGCAGAACTATATGCTATACAGCTTGCATTAAGTGAAATATGTCAACAGTCGTCCCTCTCTGTCCTAATATACTCGGATTCAGTCAGTGCTATTTCAGCCATACAGGGTAAACGACATTCTCGTCATCCTTTCCTACAAGAAATTGACTTTCTAATCAACATCTGTCAAAAGAAACAATCTGATATAACCCTTTGCTGGATCCCAGGACACTGCGGAATAGAAGGCAATGAAAAAGCAGACATTGCAGCTAAGTCAGCATCAGAACTGCCAAACAGAACAATGCTAGTACCACACACTGATTTTAGTCCAATAATTATTAGAGAAAGTGAAAATGAATGGTCCCAAATATGGAAAAATGAAATCAACAATAAACTACATGAAATAAAACCTAATCCAGAAATATGGAACTCAAGCATTAGAGAGAGCCGCAGAGAAGAAGTAATACTTGCCAGACTGAGAATTGGCCATACTCATTTTACTCATTTTCATCTATTGGCAAACAAAAATCCCCCACTCTGTTTTCAATGCCAAGTTCAACTTACAGTAAAACACATTCTTTTGGTATGCCCTCGATTCAGAAATTCCAGATTCCTTTGTTTTCAGAGTTTATGCAATAACCAGAATCAAGTTACTCTTCAACAGATCTTAGACAATTCTGCGAATATAGATGAATTATTTAAATTTATTCGGCAAATCAGATTTGATAAACAAATCTGAAAAAAATGTTTGATTTACATTAAAAACTTGGAAAGACACATCTTGGCCATTGATGCCCTTGTGTCTTTAAACCCTTAAACAACAACAAACAACTGAAATTATATAAAAAGTTATTCAGTTTTGTCTGGGACTAGTAATTCCCACGTGTGTTGGCCTTTAATCTCAGTTTTTTTTTTTTTATAGAATAAAATTGTACACTTGTTCTGATGTGAAAAGGATGATTTTAATATCTTTTCTTTATGAGAATTGTGCAACTGGTGTCACAAAATAAATTATTGATTCTATCTACGTGCACACTAAAGGCTTGGCATATTTTAGCAATGAACGTGTTTTACACAGCGAAACCTGTTTGGCCAACTTATAATTATTTAATGTTGAATGAAACAGCGCCACCGATTTTGGTTTCTACAATTTTACGAACGAAAAAGAATATTAACCCGTATTCTGTGGTCATAAAAATTAAAATGTGTGTCCGATTATGTAATTGTAAACAATGTTTACATACGACGTATGTAAATACTTTTCTCAAAATAAGAGAAAGTTCTCTGTTTACGTTCAGTTGCAACGAAGTTGGCATCCAAACAAAAAAAAGTCACTTCATGAACAATCTTTTAGAATGGATACTATTAATTCTCATAAAGGAGAAAATAGCGGGCAACATGAAGTTCCTTCTAGTCAAGTCCTGCTGATTAAGAATACAGTTCAGTAAATAATCAACCGATTGGGCTATCGTCCATTTCACCAAAATCATGCTGCCATATGTCGATGATTTAAAGTTGTTTCTTTCCCTCCTCAAGTATTCTTAGATGGAAAACGAAGTTTCCCCATACAATAGCTTTATGAACACAAAGGCTTGGCAGTCATGCTTCCGCAAGCGATTCACCAAACTTAACTAACAACACTTCAAATCCAACCTCTCCAGACTCAAACAAATGGACAGAATTTTTAAAATGATCATAGATATAATTCACTTTATGCATATCGTTGTACAGAATTTCTGTCACCTAGTGCTGTAATTGCAATAAAATTTTATTAATTCGTGGTATCGTTTTTCCAACTATTACATGAAGGTAATAACTGCACCTGAATGTTGATGAGATCGCAGTTGTGCTGTTAAAATTTCAACCATAATCCTGATCATTAAAATACTCTATTGGGATCTTCCACGAGTAAAAGTTCACTCCTTAATGCTCCTGCTGAAAATTAAAACTCAAATATACAGCCTTTCGTGGAATGGTTGGTTCCCACATCAGTAACTGACCTGGACCTCCCAAAGATGCCGGTACTCTGGATTAGTGCCCAACTTTTATGTTATCCCTTTAAACACTAAAGCAGCAAAACTGTTTTGTTGCAATTAAGATCTACACAAAAGTAGACATCCTGATAAGGGATTGGAATTAACGAAAACAAAATTTAGAGGTACCCGCATGCAGTTATCTCTGGGCGGATTTTTTTACATATGCTAATTAAACACGGTCCTCCCCACACCGGGTTCGAATTCCGTCGATCTCAGGAGTAGATAGCAAGGTAGATGAATTTAATTATTCCGGTGGCCTAAAAATAGTAGTCTTACTTGTGCCACTTTTAATTTTCCTGTACAGTATACCATCATAGAAAACAGACATTGGAAATAAAAGCGATCCGTTTAAACAAATTACTTTGTATTCGAGTGGAGTTGTACAAGCCGTTACGAATTTTAACTGAAAAAAAGTGACTAATAATTATTATTCCCCAGCGCTATGGCAGAATTCAGTTTTTTAGAGTTGTAAATAATGTGTTAGGGAAAAAAAAATTGGGTAACGTGTTTTAATATTTGTCTTTCATTTAATTGAAATAAGAAATGAAAGATCTGATTCATTGTTTATAATATCGGTCGTAATTATACGTGTTCAACTGTCAAATTTATTATTTTGTTAACGACGTGCCAATAATTTATGGATAACAGGCTGCGCTCCAGTGTTACAAAGAATCGTGTGTCTGAAGATTCTCCAGCATGAATTTACAAGTACTATACTTCAAACTAATAAAATGGATGAGCTAAATTCTAAAAACGAAACTTTGAATTATACACTCTTAGCAAAGATATTATCAAGACGGTTTCCAGGAGTCCATCATCCACTATATTGTAAAAATGTATTTGGTTTTTAAATAGACAATTTGAGTAAACTGCTAATCGCGAGATACGTACGAAACAGAAATTTCGGTAACTACATATCAGGCATGGTTTCACTGTAAGAAAGATCTTTAATTCTCTCTTGAAACTGAACAATCACTTTTTCCACAACACCAACAAGGTTTTAATCACTACCCGCTGTTGAGAGGGAATATTAAAAAAAAATCTGGTTCTCAGCTCGATAGAAGTAATGAATTTTTAATATTTCTTTTAATTTAAGGAAATAAAAATTGTATTTTGAGCTTACTACGTACACCATACAGTTATTAATCAATAAATGTTTAGCTATAATACTCCATGTGAATCTGAAATTTCCTCACATTATCTTATTGGCGAGTTTTGTTCTATTTCTTTGAGATAAATGATACCGTCAATCCTCATTTGTTCTTTAGCAATTTTCTGATGCTATTTATTTCCGACGACTTTATTCTCCTCATATCTTCAATGCTGTTACCAGTTATCCATTCCTCATTTGGTTCTTTTTGGCTTCTTTCCAATATCTCGTCATAAGTTACTGTAATTTGTCTGAAAGACATTAACTTGCTCTCTGCTTCACCCTAAAAATCCTTTTCTCGAATGTAGGTTTCGAATTCTTTGTTAGCGTCGGTATTATTCCATCGTCTCAGTATCAAGAAGGTTGTCGGAGACAATTTCCAATGCTCTGGGCCGGATGTGGTTATCCGATCATTGATCTAAGCGTTTCACCTCAAATTCCAGCTTACCTGTAGATCTTTTGTCATATCCATCAATCTTTGGTACGCATAATTTCCTGAATGAGATGGTGTTTCACCCATTTCGGAAGAAATTCAGTAAATTTTGACTTTAACAAACAAGCCCTACACCCAAACTTCGCTAATGCGAGGTTTCCCTGTACTGACATTTAATTTTAGTAAAGCTTACGATTTAAAAAGAAATCTAAACTGATATATTGATGTTATTCGTTGATTGAGTAAATTTGTTTACCTCATTTATTTCTTCATACTCTGTGCCTGTGGGCATATTTTCTCTGAAAGACAATAACTGACCTTGGTAAACTTGTGCTTAGACCGAACATATTCTCTCTCTCTCACTCACTGTTGTCATGAAACAAAGGAAACTTTAAGTACATAAAGGGAGGGGCGCCACCAATTTATTTTTGACGCATATACAAGTATAGTGTTTCAGGATCATAAATGCTTTTAAAGCATTGGCCTAAAATATATTCTGGGAACATCGCTCAAGCTGCAAACTCATATTTTGCATCTTCGTCTTTATTATCTGAAACTAAAGAAAGTAGGAATACAGTAACCGATCAACTCAGTGAATATTTAAACGCCATATCGAGATTAACCTAAATCATGTTCCAGAATTAAAATATATTTTTCCCCTCTGTGCTAATTCATCCATATCTGATAAGTCAGTTTCAACGTCTTTAATCGAGAAAAAAAAAAAAAAAAAAAAAAACTGACTTCCATAAGCTTCACCAGCTTACTTGATTTTTTAGATTGCATTATATTACCGTTAACGAGATACTGGATTACACTCCCCAGTTCTGATCCTACGTTAAGGAGATTTTAATTTCTAGTTGAGTCCAGCTATTTTTATGCTTAATGTAGCAGATACCTAACACCGAATTCTGTATACCGTCCAGTTTTCAAACAAAGTTACTGATGCACTAACTCTCTGGAAAAAAAAAAAAATAAATAATAATTTCCCATACTTAATATGTCTAACATATTAAAACAGCAATTTTTACTGTTAAATCTTATCTGGGTCATTACATTCTAAACTTGTATAAGAAATCCCTTGTATAACATTCCCCCCTCGCCGCAAATGGGCTGTCATCATGTTGCAGCCACCCACACTAGGAGAAAGAATGAGAAGTAAGTTTGGCGAACTGCTTCCAGACTAATACTGCTGACTAACGATCCATTATGGGTCGTTTTCAAACTTCCTTAAGTTCACTCTGTACGAAGAAAGGAGGCAGCTGAACAACTTTAGTCGTATGAAAAGGAACCTTATTTCAATAAACGTAGGAAAGCAACTCAAAGACAGGAAGGGAAAACTGTGATGTAACTCAACCGTTAGGACTGTTTCGTAGAAGATATTAATGTTGCTGTCAGACACTGAGTTATAGCTTCACGAAATGAAATGGTCCCCAAAAGTGGATGCCATCAATCACTGAAATTTCATAAGTCATCCTTATAATTAAAATTTTCTTCGCTAAGTTTTATGCCTGAAAGGCTCTTACACGTCTTGATTAAGTGAGCTACAGAATTATAGCGTAGCCAGCTGTTATGCCTTCATAGATCGTGCTCTCGCTAATAATATCATTGATATGACATTACTTCACTCGGATGATCTGATGAGGTAGAAAAATGACGGAATTTTATTTCGGGGGTAATTTCAAAAACATTATTGTCACATTTTTTTCGATTCATGGGTTGCATCTGCGCTTTTATTATCTGAAACCGTTTTCCAATTCGTATTAATGGAAATAAACATACAGGGGCGAAGTAACAGTACAATGACTTAACCAATTCAGTGAATATTTAGTTTACCCAGTATATTCTGTAGAAAACGGATACAGCACAAAATAAACTAACTCCAGCTAATAACATCCTACAGGACTTAGAATGCGCTAAGGCTGAAACTAAAAATTTCAACATGAAAAAACTTCTTTATCTGTTAACAGACCTCCCTTAAATTACTAAAACGAAATATCTTGCAATAATTGTAGACAACGGGCTAGCGTTCTATCATCATTTATATTTTTTAAAAGAAAAAGTTGCTCTCTACAAGGCTATCATTCTGCTTATTGCCACATATGCAGCTGCAATCTGGTTTTCTCGGACCAGTTCTGCAAGTATTGTTCGGATCCATCCCATTGACCCGGAACGATAAAAAAAATTAGGGTCTTCAATATCCTTATGTCAGAAACGTTGGACTGATGCAACAAATCTTTTATCAGTGATTCCAATAAAAGCACATCGAAATGGTTTTCACTAGATATGCAGAATGTACATTCCTTCTTACGGGGCATGGTTCAATTTAATCATTCTGATTTCGAAGCTTTTTTTCCCTCTATCATCGGTTCAGTCTCAAGCATAGTAAAAAAGCTTCGTTACAGTATGTTCAAATTCTATACTGGATAAAATTAAATATGGAACCATGAAAAACAGATTGCGTGCAACATGAAACTCCTCCTGATTAGCCAACAAAAAAAAAAAAACAATTATGCCTGGACAGTAGTGAAAGCATTATCAACAGCAATCAAACAGAAGCTTGGAGTATAAATTTCCAAAGTAAAGCGAACACTGGTATTTCTTCACACATATTACAGGATCAGGTAACTGATGCGATTGGCAGTGTCCATTGATCTTGCATAGGATGGTTTCTTAAAGCTCTTGTCGGTGCGTTGAAGTTTATCGTACCATTTAACAGATGGTTAAAAAGGAGTAAGTCGGCTTTATCTCTTCTTTCTTCCAGCGTTTCATGTCCAAAGAATACAACACACCACTCTTGGTAACATTTCTTATTGTATTCAAGGCCACTTTTAAAACAAACGTATTGTATTGCTCTTTTTGGTAAGCTGCGTGTGGAGACCAGATCTTGCATAAATTTTGTAGAGAAAGATGCCTTCACAATATTTTAAACATGAACATCAAAGGAAAGTGATTCTTTAATCGCCTTGTTGTTAATACAATAAGAATGAATTTTTTTTTTTGTGTGCGCGCGCGCATTGGCAAAACTCATCAGCTCGTCCTTATTTTCATTGACTACCATTTTGTTCTCCATCATAAATTTTTATGTGGTAGGTCATTGATATACAGAAGAAATAACAGTAGGCCACCAATGTTAGGTTTAAAGTTCCAAGTAGTTTGCAATCAAATTTGTCTCTGATGAACAAGTCGACTCCATATCTACGCAGGTGGAAAAACCCTTGATAGAGCTAGGTTCATTATGAAATTCAATTGAAAAACTAGTCTTTAGCTGTTGGGGCGGATAGATTCCACTCTCAAAGAACAATTTTATTACGTGAAGTAATGGCTTTATCAGTATGGTTCCACATTTTTTTTTTTCTATAAAACAGTAAGGATACCATCAGGACCTCACACAAGGTCCTTTTTCATAGAGGTAATTGTGCTCAACAATTCTGCTTGGTTGATTTCAAATACTCTTAGTGTATCAATGTAGTTGAGAAGAAAATTTTCGTTACCTTCCATCCCGTCGTCGTCTATCTGTTTTGTAAATTTCTTCCAAGCTGCTAGCACGTCAATAGCTGAATATAGGTTTCATATCTTTAGCCTCTTCTTTCAACGAATTCCAAGTATTTGTTGTTGTCCTGTCTTTTTAAGAAGAATATTTCTCTTAAACCTACTATGCATTTTAATTCCTTAGAGGACTAGTGGCACTATAGCACGTACCACGGTTGTTTGTAATTTCGTTAATGATTTGATAAAAGCAGTCCAGTGCTTCTTAACGATCGTTGATAGTAATTCATATAAGGCCATTTCGCTCTAAATCCATATCTTTAACTGATTGGAAAAGTTTAGTAGGCTTAAAGACCAACAAGGAAATTTGGTGAATACTAAATCCAAGTAGTTTTCGTTTCTAGTTGGAAATTCACTGATAAGTGTCCACACATTAAAGTCGTAAGGTGTATTTAGTGTCAGACGGCACCAGGGGGTTCCGCTATCTCCGCATTGTGGGTGTACCAGTTTGCTGGAAATGCCAGAGGTTTAAAAGTGTATGGATATTGTATAGTGTCATGTACCGTTGTTCATCTGGCAGGTCCTACCACGTAATTTCTTGAGATTTCAGCGGCTAGGACCTAAAAAAAAAAAAAACCGCGCGCGCTCTTTTATATGCACGTACGTACAGAAACATCCATCATCGTCAGGTGAGGATAATGCTTGCATAATAAAGGTTGAACTGTAATTTTGATATAATTAAGTTTTTGTGTGTCGGGGACGATAGTGTAGGCAGGCCCATGCCTCACCAAGAGGGGATGGAAAGGCACCCCGGTGCGATCGCCAACAAGCGTCTGCAGGGAAAACTGTACAATGACCCGTTGGTGGTGTCCAAGGTAGTCTTTACCTTAGTGTGGTTTATTTCCTAAGCCTTTCAGTTCTCAGGAGTGTGTTTAAGTTTGGTTGTCACCTCTATTTGTCTTTCATGGGACATGAGTCCCGTCCACGTTAGTCTATTTTGGTATAGTTTGTTTCCTGAGTTTTCTAAATCTTGGGGGCGAATCATTTCTGGTATCCCAGTCCAAGCGAGCTGAAGAACATGTGTTCTTTGGTTTCTCCTCCTCGCGAACAGTGCCTGTGCGTTTTTTCAACCCCCCCCCCCCATTCTTTAAGCGTGACCCTGGCTGCATAGCGTCTTATTTTGCCACATTCTTGGAGAGTGGTCAGGGCCCGATTTGCGAGGACCTCTAACGCGGCTCTTGAGTTTGCCTGTATCGTCAGAATGAGATCGATGTTAAGAAAGGTGTCCAAGACCCGAACCTTGAGGGCGTTATAGAGGTTTTCTGGCATGTTGGCTTCGCGTAGCCTTGCCAGAACGCTGGGGCCACCACTGGGAAGTACTTTGTATTATATCTGTTTACCTTGGTCAAGGCGTCTACGGGAGAGGTTTCCCGCCTCATCATACTAATGTTGGATCCTTTAGGATGAGTTTTACGTTCGCCACCTTTCAGACAGAGGTTTAATTGTAAGTTCGGGTTCCAGAAGGTCCGGTCCAGGGCATATATTTCCCTTTATTAGGTCTGCTGCATTGCTGAATCTCGTTGGCCTGGAAAACTCGTCTCTGTTGTCATTGTTTGTGTTTCCAAGTGGCTTCAACTACTTCCCCAAGGGTCCTTGTTTCCAGCGGTCGAGACCAGGCACTCCCAGGATTGGTTTTTGCTTTCTCGCCTCTTTGTAGCTCTGTCGTAGGGTTTCAATTTCCGCCGTCTGCCAGGAGCGCTGGAGGGTTTGATTCCACCAGTTCAGTCCCACATGTTAATCAAATAGTGTTCTGTGCCCAATGGAGCATTTTCCTTTAATGTTAACCAAAACTTAGACATTCTCTTTTTGGCAAATGATCATTGATTCTTTAGTGCATTTCCCAGCTGTTGCTCCTCAAGATAAAGCACAATGCTATGAATTTTACATCAAAGGTGCTTTCGATAGAAAATATTTTTTTTTAGTATCATAGTACAGCCTAGATATTATCTCAAGGAGATATACTCTCTAACTACATCTGCTCAAATAACTTATTCCTCTTCTTAGATGGCTGAATAGAAAACTTTAACATAAAGCCTCTGGAGTCAGATTTGCAATCAGAAACAGCAGCCTGTCTTCAACCCAATGTATTGTTCTACATTTTTTCCCCATTGCAATGAAGACTAATTTTAGATTTCTATTATACCGTGTGAATATTAAGGTAATCCATTCTCAGACCATACATAGGTTGTTGCTGAAGGACTCAATTCAGACTGTATGGAAGTGGGCTAGGTTTGAAATTTAATTAGAGGATGTGTGTTTTAGTAGAACGTGCAGGAAGCTGGCAACAGCCTATTTATGGGTTCCCGAAACAATCTAAATTCCATGGAAAGCCAGCACATAACGTCCTGCTCTTAAAATTTGGGTTACTCGTGGGTGCGCGAACCCAGTGCCTTTGGTATCGCTACCTTTTCCTTAGTGCAGAGGCCAGAAGTCTCCTGAGTTATTCTGGTTTTTCATTGCGAAACAGGCAAACTGACATTAAGAAAATCATAAATAGTAAGAGTGCCTGGCACCACAGCGTTCAACAGAAAAGGGATGACATTTTGTAAGATGTAAAATTAGACAAGGAGCGGTAAGCTCCCAGGATAACACCAAAACAACGGGAACGGTACAGCGACTACGTGTGAACAATTAAGGCTTTGAAAGAACAAAGGGCTGAATATCGTCGGACATTTCTTTGATCATGTGAAATAAATCCGCTAAGTTTAACCAGCGGTGGCGATGATGATGGCGCACTTCAAAGGTACAGACAACCTGGGAAAATTAGGATATATTAAAATAAGAGGTTGAATAAGTCAGATTCCTGAGTTGAGTGTAAGGAGAATAAGCCTGTCCGTCATTGGAAGGCAAGGGTAGTGACCCGAATGCAACGAGAGCTGGGAAATATTTCTTAATAGGTGGAGCGGAGAAGGAGTTAGTGTGAGATGCCCTGTGAGTTTTCTTTTTATGAATAAGGTGGAGAGAAAATGCAGAATTAGTAGCCTGTATAAGGAAAGATAGCAGTCCCCGAAACGACGGAGTATGATTCTACCGCTAAGTGCCAGAATTGTGACCCGCACGAAAATTCCGCTAGAAGTCCGGAGATGAATGCAAGTCCCTAGCATACAGTATTCTCATTTACCCTTAAAGGACTGTAGGAACCCTAATAGTAGAAGTTTAGAAAGATATATATACACACACAAGTAAAGATAATACGGGTGTTTAATGATAGTAATGACTTTGATTATTATAAGTAGACATATTTTGGAAGGGTGAAGAAACACAGAGTAAGAGATAGCCGGGACAAGCATTAGTCCAGAAATTTATATCAATTGTATAATTTATCCTAATTAGAGAAGTTTGTGATATTATAATCCTTGAGACAAAAAAGGAGCACTAAATAAATCAAAAGAGCGAAATTCCTAAAAAAAAGGATGTTAACTAAACCTGTTAAGTATTTATGGATCATGTGTAAAGAAACTATAGCAATTTTCTGTAATGATATTGATTGTGTTGTATAGAAGGGGATAACCTTGCTAGAATAAACCAATGTACGTAATTGCATATATAACTGATACTTCATAGGAAAAATTGAATAATAATAGTATGTGCCTGAGAGTTGATAATTTTCATGTTGTAAATAAACTATGTTATATATTAATGTGTGTGTTGGTTGTCATTCTTTCCGAAGGGAATTCCCAGGCTGCTCTCATTGAACAAAGGAAATTGGTAATTATATCTCCTTCAGTTTGAGATCGGATTCCACCTGCCCAGCTCTGAAACACCACAGACAGAGTGCACCTTGTAAGATTAAAAATAAGTTGGTTTTTATTAAGAAATAGGAATTCTTGCTGGTAGTGAATAAGATAGTAATATCATCTGATTTTAATAATAAGAATTTAATGGGTAGTAAGAGATAAAAGCAGAGCCATTAGCTTAAGCTGGCAATAAACAGTACAAAACTACTGTAAAGCAGGGTCGTAAACAGGAAAGTGGTTTCAGAACGCTACGGGGACAAAGGCGTTTTTTTTTTTTTGGATAATCGGTAAACATCAAATCTGGTAGAACTGTAAAAAGTGGGTGTATGGTAACACGTGCTACGGGGCAGGCGTGACAGGATTGAGCACAGTGTTGACCAGAAGAAAGGGGATCAAGTTAAGATGTAGCAGAATACCGTGAAGTTAGCTCATTGTAGGATAAACAAGATGCGTTTCAGAGTTGACCTGCTCTTCACCGCAGAGCTTCGTTACATAAGTATTCTCATACACACAAAGAACTGTAGGAATCCCGAAATTTAAGTAGCAGGACTTTTAAAAGATACTGTGTATAAGAATAGGTTATGTGCTGAAGGACATTAGCCCGGGCAAGTTAATAGATATATATAAAATATTTGATGCCTTGTTTATAATTGCTTGATAGGCTCCAATTAAATGTTTTGGATGGGAATTAGAAGTGAGTGATACCTGTTAATAATCATTGAATTATGTAAGAAATAATAGAAAGAGGATTGATATTTTGTTATTAATGGTTTTAATTGATGCATGATTAAGATATATATAAGAAGATGAGACTGGATCATGTAAATATTTACAATAAACTGAATTTTATATATAACCTTTGTTGTTCCGAGTACTAGCCTATCCGAAGGGAATTAAATACATCTAAGGGCTTTTCCCCTTGAAGTTAATAGTCAGATGCGCAAGTGGGGAGTTATTTTAAAGGCGATAGATAAAAATAATAGTCTACAACCTCCATCCAGCAAGGAATAGTCAACAACTGTCCGGACATTCTGCAAAATGAAAATCCTTCTCTTCATGGCGTCCAAGCCAACCTGATTCGATTAATTACTGAACTCACCGGGAAAGGAGCCAGCGGTGTGTGCATAAACTGCCTCTCTCCAACGAAATTCTGGACTTTCGTTGGAGAGGCGAGTTTGTTAATTTTATCTAAAGCCATTGTATCGTCTTATATCACCTCTAAGTGTTAACTTTTGCCCGTGAAGGGACATTGCAACAGGATCCAATCATGTAACTGTCACAATATAATACGACCCATTTCAACGTGAAAATGTTAGTAGAAGAGTAATTTGAGTGTTTATCAACAGGAAATGATACCCTAGTAGAGCACTGACATGCAAATTAGCCATATGAACGGAAGCACTATAACAAACATACAATCAACCAAGTAATGAAAGAGATTATCTTTAGCGCAAACCATACATTTTAAATTAAAATTAAATGCAACGGAATATCATATCTTTAAGAGTATAATAATCTATATAATATTGGTGTAAGGGCATCATTTTACCTGTATCTCATATTGTGCCCATCCTTCACAACGAGTTGCCATGTATTGCATTACCTCGAATAAGTAACGCTGCACTAAAAGAGAAGGCTATTGTTAATTATTTTCAGTGGGCACCACCGATGAAAGGCCAACAAGTCTTGAAAACTCGTTGTGAAGTTTGAGTACAATATGAGATACAGATAAAATGATGCCCTTTCATACTCGTAATCAAAAAACTACGTTAGTAGTTTTTGGTGTGCTCACATCAATATTATTTTGATTTTAAAATAATGAAAATCGATGGCCTTTCACGGCTATAAACTTAGAAAATAATGTAGTTCTTATCCCTTTCCTTTTAATATTTGATCCTCCCCATCTAAAAAAAATATATAGTTTTGGTTTCTTTACATCAAATACACCAAAATTCATCACCAGGTGTAGCTTACATATTTTTCACACGGTATCATAAAAACTGAGACAAAACTGCTACGACTATGGAATAAGTAATGCATATATGGCTAAGGTTTAAAATATGAAAAATAGAGTATGGTGGGAACTATTCCAGAAGAGTGCTGTGCATAAAATACATAGTTTACTGGACTAGTAGTCAGCAACACCAAAGTGCACAACTGCTTTCAGGGCAGTAAACCTTATCATTACGTTTGTTTCTGATCTTCCGAGAGTCATGCCGACAAACTATTCATAATTTATATGATGATTCTTGTTATAGTCCACAGCTTAGTATTGAAGACAAACGACTTTAAAAATTAATAACGCATGGATAAGTAGAATACATGTACTGGTCATTTCAAACAGCACCACTCCTAGAGACAAAAAGATGATCGCTGAAAGTATAATTCGTTGTTAAAGAAAGGCTGAGGGTACAACCATTACAAAAGACTACTGCTGTCTTATGCCTAGTCCAGTAGCATTCTTTTACCTTTAATACCTGCCACACAGGTCTGTGAACATGTGTTTTCTCGCTCAAACTGCCCATCTCATTTTATTAGTTTTTCCACCCCATCCCACAAAAAAAAAAAGCTTTCGGAGCAGTGGAACTCTCCGACTGCAATTCATAGTTGATAGCATGATACGTTGTAAAATCATAGCAGAAAGATATAAGCAACTAATACGACTTCATTTAGAAGTCTTTATTGCATACAAAACGCACATGCCGTACACGGCTACAAGCCAGTGGTTAATTATTTTATGTTTTCACATAAAATTCCAACAGTCTGCCATAAAATCTGGTTCCCTGCAGTAGAATTAGGTATGACTCAGTATTCGAATCCCATCTCAAAAATAACCGCCCAACTGCAAAGATTTTTCCTAACACACAAAAATCTTGCTTCGGAACGTTTTTAATCGAAGGGATACTAAACAGCCTGTCTGTATAATGTTACACGAAAATATGTAAGTGCGCTCTCGACATTTGCCACTCGTTGGATAATCCACGACACCCAATGTTAGAACAATCCTTTGTTCAAAGACTGAAATGACGAAGATAATTTCTCCATCCTTGGCCTGTATTGCCAGAAGTGAACAAACTGAAAACTGGATGCTTTAAAAGAAAAATTACCTCCTGGACATCTGTACGGGTGGAAAGTTGAACCATCTTAGAACTGGCGTGGATACATCCAATCCCAACAAACAAAACATTTAATCAGCTGCACCCATTATACCGTCGATAACGCGAGGAACTTTTTTTCACTTCGTGGCTGAATTAGTCGTGTTTTTCCGTCCAGCAAATTGACCACAGAACACAAGCAATCCTAAAATAATAATTTGATTTTTTCCCCCCATGTTTATCGAAAGTCTTAACTCTGACGGCCTTGGGGCATGCGGCAAAAAGGAAGCAATCCAATAGTCACTCAGTTCCTTGGTGTACCACCGACTTAATTAATCTTAGATCACAGATATTACAAGCAAGAAAAGACTTTGAACGGCATAGACATTTATCTGAAAATGATGTCCAGATATATATAAAGACAACTTTACGCCTCTTAGGAAATCTTATCAGATGCCAAGGCTTTGTGCAGGAAATAGGTAATTCCGAGCCGTGAGGACTCGTTTACAGAATTACTAAGAATAAAATGTTTAACACAATTATTAACAACGTACAGGACCTCTACGGTCAAATCAATTATTGAAGACCTGTTTCCAAGAGATAAACCTGAGCTAGAATTTGTGAGGAAAATGTATCTTTCTTGGGTTCTTCAGATATCTTGCCTCAGCCGAACAGTAAAAAAAAAAAAAAACACCATTATTGTTAAGTTTTTTGATCTTTATCCCGAGGTGTTACGGAATAAACTGCCCCTTGGAGTCAGTTTTTCCTCTTAAAGATTCTTAAAAAACCGGAGAAAATTACCATCAAACCCTCGTGCTTATCGTCCTATTTCGAGCAAATGCTGGGCATCTAAATTCCAAATCTCATTTTAGGTCGACCGAGGACGCTATTTCTTTCATGACAAATTACATTCAGAAACGAAGCCACGGAGTGAAAAAAGTTCCTCGGGTCATCGACGGAATTAAACATGGGGGGGGGGGGCAGCTTATGAGATGTTTTGTTTGTTGAGCTTCACATATTTGGGATTGGATGTACCCACCAGTTCAAAGATGGTTGAACTTTCCAACTGTACAGATGCCTCACAAGAAAAACTACCTCCTCCAGGAGGTAGTTTTTCTTGTGAGGCATCTAGTTTTGAGTTTGTTCACTTCTAGCTTTCTCTACAAGCCAAGAATGGTGTTGGTGTAGCAGTTCATTTGTCGTAGCGAGAAATTCTCTTAATTTCAGTCTTTGAACACTGAGTGTCGTGGATTATCCAACGAGTGGGAAAATACGTTCCAGCAGTGTTCGTTGACTTTGAGGGCGCTTTCAACTCACTTTGGTGGGAAAGCTTCCTCCAGTCATTAAGGTCCGCACCAAACATCTTACAAGGCCCAAATCTCCAGCGGTCGGTTTTGGAACCGCTCCTCTGGAATGCTGTGTTGTAGCAGTGGCTAATAGAACAACATCCAGAGGATCTTGTGATTGAAGGCCGAGTATGAACAAGCTTAAAATCTTGACAAGTAAATCCAACTTAATTACTTTTAAAAATCACTTCAATTTTTCGAGACCCCACCTACGATTGTTTGGTTTTAAGAGCATTAGCAACTAAGGCCATATTGCTCCGGGGATATGCGGTGGTCATCGGCTCGAACCCCGGTCTAATCAAGAAGCGTGTACTACGCACTGCTGCTTCTGCCAGATACAACTAATTTGATACATAAAATCCGAAATTTTACAGCTACTGTATTCTTACCTATTGTCTCAATGGGAAGTTAACATCAATTCAAAGATCTCTTCTCACTGTTTCAAATAATGCACTCCAAATTCTTGGTGGCTAAAAGCCCATAGATTTATATGTTTTATTCGGAGGAAGAATCTACAACTTTTTGGGCATAACATCAGACCCAGCAAAGGACATTAAAGAACCTGGCAACAAAGTTCGTTCAACAAGTGACTTCTTCGGGCTAAGGTCCATCTTATTGAGCTTAGCCAAATCCGTTCTGACCACAAGTGCATTTTTTATTATTATTTTATTTATTAACACACAACTGTATATACATTCTCAAGTTATCTTAATCAATTTACATACAGATTTATATACATGCTCTTATATATACTGTAGTCTTTCTGTACATTGATTGTGTGTGTCCTGATATGAAGGGTGGCTCCTAGACACAAGCCCATCTCCACCTTTTACTCCTGAGAAAGCTCAGAACGTCTGCAAGACAGGCCTGAAAAAAAGAGCATTATGTCAGGCCATTTCGCCACCAGGGATTAACTAACACCTGGATCCACCATTCTCTATGTGTGCTGTGCAGAAAAGGATTGGGAATAGAAACGACGTCTTATAAATAGGGTTCCTAATGTTCATATCCTTGTAGAAAACGAACAAAATTTTACCGCCTTCCAAATCTTCTCAGTGTCAGTTTTTCAGAAAAGAACTGAACTTAGGAATTAGCTTGTTTAATTAAATTGGTGTACAAACTTGCCTACTGTGTTTCGTTGTAAATAAAGCACATATCAATATTACGAGGGAAAACTCTTAAGTTCATTATTTGAATCCTGTAACCTCCCGCTTGCTGGACTCTGGAAATAGACATCATACTGATCCAACACCACTTTTGGGTTAGATAATATAAATCGTAACGTGACAGTATCATTGCGACTGTTCACAGCAACTTTTCTGGGCTGCGTGGGAAATGATGAATTGTAAAACTATATTATAGAGGCATAGTCTCATTGTGGCTCTTGATCTTATTCCTGAAGTTTGAGGTTTTTGTCATCTTTATAATTGTTGAGTGCCTTTGACTAGGATCATTACACTTCCATGGAAGCGGCCTCTTTTAAGGTTGATAGTTTAAGTTGAGTAATTTTGTTTTGGACCAGCTAATGGGCTGTTCATAGCAATCGTTATCACCATTAAATTTTTGATCAAATCTTACTGAATTTGACTGCATGGCAATCAATGCTTTGTAGAGAAACAGTCTCATTGCGGCTGTTATTTCACTATTGATATTACTGGCTTTACATCTACTTCTTGTGGTAGTAGTCTCATTATGACTACTTGACACCGGCTATCCTTTTATATATATAGTTAAAACTTTAACCTGAATAAAATAATTAATAGGTTAATATAAACAGAGCGTTTTTTTTTTTTTTTGGCTCCCTGGGAGCGTGATTCTGTGCGTTTTAGCACTACAGGTGACAGTGGATCCAAACCAGACCACACACTCCCATGCTCAACCTCTTGGAGGTAACAGAGACTGCTTTGAAGTGGCCCGTTTCTAGGCAGAAATTATGTAAAGAAGTATATTCGTTTATCGTATTACCACACGAAATAAATAAAACAACTCGTTGAAGAAATTCTTAGTCTCTTTCATCGAGGATATAGATAGCGAATTGCAGGTGAAAGAGCAGTTGGATTCCCTATCCTGAATTACTCCATCCTTCAGCCAAAGGACATTCACATAGTGCACAATAAAGATTATCCATATGCCAGAATCCCATCTATTCAATCCAGGCGTTTCTGGTAATAATTAGGAAGCGCCCAGACAAATTTTCACTCCTTATTAAACTAACTACATAATCTTACGCTTTCCATTCGAATAATATATTCTGTGGGCTTAGTCTTAAGTAAGTTAATGCAGGAGTCGAATAGAGTGAATTATAAATATGTCAAGTTCACGTATAGCAGTGTTGGATTCTCTTCCGATACTATTTATTTTTCTTTTCTAAGAAAATTTGCCAGAGACCGAATATAGTTCAGTAAATAACATACCTTAGATGTAATGCTAAATAATAAATTGCCATGTCAAAGTGTCTTGGTCTCTGGTGCTCTTTAAAAATAATAATCTTTACCATTACATTTGAACTAAAAACTGAGCTCCGAAAACGAAAGTAAGTTTATTCCAACGCTGTTCGATGATAATATTTTATTATTAAGATCAAAGCTTGAAGGATTTCACACTTGTCTTTTGAGTAGTCATACTGAATTTAATTAAATTAGCCTTGAGCTTTCTTCCCTATAACACCAGCCTGCTCTTAAGTTTAATACACTTTTTCTTTAAAAATGGTGACCAGGCTCCTTATCATTTCCTGACAGTCCAAGCGATGATTTTAATTACAAGGTGAGATGCCAAATCGCAGTCGAAAATGCTGCATTAATGGTAAAAATAGCGTTACGAATTTCAGCTCTATCTGAAGACAAATTTTAATGAAGGAAAGATGATGGTGGGTCAAAGATGCTGCGTTCCATCCTTTCTTTGGAAATTGTCACGCTGGAGTTACACATTACAGAGAGATAATAAGGTTAGAATAAGCAGCCAAGACCATTGTCGGTGAATGAAAAGTCTCAAATAAAATCGAACACAACCTATTCCATATTACGTTGGAGAACAATTCACTGACATGACATTTGGAAGAGTTTCATAAGGGCTAATTAATTGTAGCGCAAAATGAAGGCAGCTGTAACCAGAGAGAATAAGCCATTTTCTTGGCTAGAAAAAATAGATACCTTTTCATTTAAAAATGCATTCACACATTCTAAAGCTTCCAGCGATGGAGATTAAATTATGGGATGAATCACAGTTATCGTTCAAAATATTCCCCTGTAAAGTGCATTTTCTGCCTAATTTCGAATCCAGTAAGTTTTTTTTTTTTGGGGAAAACAAAAAAAAACTTACTAAGTCGAATTATAAATTTTAAAATGTCATTTTCCTGAATACTGGCAACACCTGTGTGGTCTTAAATAATTAAGTTAGTAATCACTAATAGCGACAGGTCGCCACACATTTGTACCACTTCGCGACTATCTATATTATTAGTTGCCGCGGTGTATCACAGTACAACTTTAGAATCTACATACAAGTCGACATCAACTGTTTCTGTGTGGAAACTATAATGTCTCAGCGGTGTGCAAAAATAACCCTTGGGCATCACATATTTATTGTGCAGTGGCACTTCTAGCGCGGTTGAATGGAAAAATTTAATGTATGCCATCTTCTGTACTAATCAGATGGCGGGAATAAAAATATAATTTTGAAGACTGCCAGCTTTGTTTATCCACAACCATTAGCTTTCTGTCTAAAAGTGTACGGTTCTGATAACATGCCAAACATGGACTTTAGGTGAAGAGCAAGTATTAGTAGTGGCAAATGATACATCATCCACCAAAAAAAAAATCCATCCCCTCGAACAGTTTGTCTAGTGGATATCTACAACACATGGAAATTTGTTCCAGCAATCGAACACCCACTGGCTAAAGGAAAATTTCTTCACATCTAATCTGCAGCCATCCTCAATTTGAATATGTCCCGCCCATGTGCGTAGTCTGAGCAAGAGTCCCATCAGCATTGATCTTGCTCAATCCAATCAGCCTTAAAAACCTCATTTCGCAGGTACTTAGTCTCTAGATGCTGCAATTTACAGTCTTTCTCTATACTCGTTCAAGCAGCTCTACATCCTTCCACTCAGTACTCAAACATTGGCCTGATCTTGCCTTATAGAATAATCACCTCCTTGCCAGCGAAATTCTTGTATATTACCGACAAAACCTCATGAGTTGTCTGCATTATTAAGAGTGTAACTGCACAATTACTCCCAGGCATTTTTATTTTACACTACCCTAAGTATAGTACCACACACTTGGTACGTTACTGCTACCCATATGCAGTATTTAGAACCATTAACCACCCTGGACATTCAGCCTGATATGTCTTCATCAATAATAAATATAGAAAACAACAACGGGCCTAGAATCGAACCTGGGGAAACTCTACTAATAACATTAGTCCACGAAAAGCACTCAACAATCCCTTTAGCTAGAGTAGTTACTTACCCTTAATGCCACACTGCTCCAAAAGTCTTATGTTAGTTATAGATTATCAAAGATTTTCAGTTAAGCTAAAAAGGTCTCTAACTGCTCATGTCACCCTTTGTGAATTGGGGCTGCATTCCCACATTTCCAGTCCGAGGGGACCTCCCCTGAATCTAAAGATGCTCATAATTATAGCTAAAGGATTTGCTTACTTCCTTCCAACCCAGGTGCTTTTCTTATGTTTAATTTCAGAAGTGTCTCTTCCCTTTCCTATCAGTTATTGTAGAATCATTTAGATCTCTGTTAGAGTTTGACAAACTTCTAGCATCCACTACCCTAAAAAATTGCTCATTTGTGAATGGAGATGAAAAATACTTATTTAGTTTGTCAGCAACCTAAGAGACCTCATTTGATTATGCAAGTGGAACTAAATGTGAAGCCGAACCGTTGTGTTCCAGATAACAGCATGGAAACTAGTTCTCACCGCATATCTAGATATTTTAGTCACCATAAGGATTTAATATTATTTTAATCTACATTATGTCAGATTGCTGACTAAACGGATGATCTCTGCGTAAGTATAATCGTGAAGATTTTATATACTCAATCAAAATAATGCATGCTTTTGCATAATGGAAATATCTATCCATTCGTAGCTGCTATCCTTTTGAAGGAAACCCAGAAAATACAGAATTCCTCTTCAAAAAGCCGAGTATACAAAACAAATTGACAGTGGTTACATTTTTTATTGGATTTGCAACTTAGTTTCATAAAATGTTGCTTTCTAGTGCGAATGAGACATATGGGGATCTCATACTGCAAATATACGCTGGTGGTCTTGAACAGAAGAACGTTCACCATCACTAGTTTATTGAGAAAATATTTTATTTCTTCCTTTCACAGACGTAATTAAAATTTTTGTGGAAGCCCTGGATAACGGATGCAGCTTCCAATAATTGAAAAAAAAAAATTATGATCTTAGTGAGGCGAACATTTATTTAATCAATCGGTGTAAGCCTCAAACTCGTGTAAATCAGTTAAGTCGCACTTAGATAAAGCCAATCAGCGAGAATAGTGGTTTGATACCGTAGGGCCGTTAACTGGACTAAGCCTAGAATATTGAGGAAACCCAGAATCATGGAGTCATTGTCCTGCAACTAGTGACCACACATATTTACACAAGGAAAATTAGATTATAAAAGCAGGGGGGAAGGAAATATTCATGTGTTGTTGTGGCAGACCCCCCAAGATTTCCCCCCATTAGCCGCTATTCTACTTACGTGATTGGAAAAGCAAAAGTAGCCTAAGAAGTCCAAACTTCCAAGAAGAAAAACTGTGAAATCATTCGATAGAAAGAATAATTAATCCAGAAGTTGACAAACGCCTGTTCCTTTGACATCCTCAATGTACGGGAGACAGCAGCGTGGGATGTCTTTAGGGAATCAAAGATCAGCAAATTATCAGTTACTTGTTGACCAACTCCTTAAAGTGTACAAAGAACTGGATTGCAATATGAGCTTAAAAATTATTTTTTACATTCACATTTTAATTTTTGATTCCCGAACATGTTTGTCTACTGTTAGAAACTAATGAGGAAAGCCGGTGGATGTATGCAAGCGGAAATAAAGTTGGAAATATTTTAAATGATTTTCTTATGGATCAGTAAATAAAAATGTTACATTTAATCAAAATGCATAGAAAAATTGAGTTCACATTTGTGTTTAGCAGCAGTACAACTGACAAAAAAAAAAAGTTTAAATTTATTGGCCATTTTTTCTTTCTTAGAAAAGTTTCCTAAAAATGCATTCCGCTAGGAGACAACATAAATGAGAATCAGCAAACCCTAGGATCTGTCAGACATCGTGGCTTAGAAAAGTTCTTGCCAATGGAAATGTTACTAAATTGAGCATTTATACCTAAATTACCGAAAGTTTATTGATGAACAAAGCAAATAATAAATCAATTTCATTGAAGAATAGAAAACTAAACACTATAATGGCGCATCTTAATCCATCCATCATTGTAATACTCTCTGCAGGCGGGGCCAGTTTACATTTAAAAATACATTAAAAAGCCAACAGGCTGAATTTTAATACATCCTTAAGATAAAACCAAATAAAGTTAATTCACTTCTCAAGAAACTTTTCTGAAGGCTGTGTTTACGTGTATATTGATATTGTATTCATCGAGCAGTTATTTCCACACAATTCATTATCACTTACCGTTATTCACGCATACAATTAGTATGAACTTTAAAGCGAACATCTTTATGGGACAAGCTCCTCTTGAAGACCACCAAGCCATTTTCGTTATAAGTGCACTCCCGAAAGAAGGAATGAAACATCTCTTTGATCACCACTTGAGAGAAGATGAAAATAAAAGTGAATACGTTTGGTCCTCATACTTCTAAAATCAGGCAATCGCTCCGGCACACAACACAATATCTTCAATTACTCGTGTTTCCAAAGCTCTCTTTAATTCCATTCGAAGAGTACTTCCTATTGGAATAAAAATGAATTCAGTATCTTAAAATACATGCCACACCAATTAATATTCAAGGTTTTTATTTACTAAACTAAACGCTATCCGGTTAACAAGAATTATCCAACGCAACTGCATACCCACATAAAATGCCAATTATCTTTCTAGGTTGCACGCCCAAAATACGTCCGTGAAAAATTAACTGTTAGCCAAAAACCTACAGGCAACCTTTGTAAATGACAGACCAAATAACATCCGTTAGGTACACGAGGGCCCAATTTTTTCATTAAAAATCGTCAAACAGTTTTATGTTATTTATACGTAATTTTATTAATAAGAAAAACGAAACAATTCCAGTAACAAAAATTGCAATATTTTATTTTTTATCAGTGAATCAATATGCAGAGTATTTTCTAAAATATATACAATAAACGGCCTACCATTTATTATATATATTTTTGAAAAACGATCGCGGGCCGGAGGTTGCCTACCCCTGCTATGCATGATGGGACTCTGACGAATAAATTAGTTCCCACACTGTGTCGAGGCATCTTGATGTGGTGCGAGATTAGGGAACACTCCGTTGAGTTCAATGACTCTTTAGGTAAGCCGCAATATTGCATCTTTTATCCCCAAGTGTGACTCGAGTGATAAAAATTTGGAAGCCATTGTGGTAAAGCGCAAAAAAAAAAAATTACATATATAAATCCAGTCTCTCTGAAAGAGGCAGAAGCAATAATTGTGGTGTTCTTTTGTCTAGATGGAGTGTAAATACTCTAAGCGTCATACAGTATTGTTCGTTTTAATTTTCTATGTATGATGCTATACATAGAAACAAAAGGTTTCACTATGATATTACACAACGAAAATTAAACAATCACCAACAGTGGTATGCATGCCAATATAACGAGCATTTACCACTAAAAGTTAAGAAACAATATCTGTATATAAAAATTCTCTTATTCAATTTGAATGAGATTCTGCATGTACCAAACGATACCTATAATATTTATCCTTGGTTGAAGTCTGCTAAATATACGAAATTAAATTTCAAAGGTTGCACGAATCATCAGAAATCTAAGAACAAGATGATCGCACACAAATCGTAACATTTTATTTCAATTTAAAATAGAAAAGAATGGCATGGCATGTATTGTAGAGCTTCCTTAGCCGAACCAGGAATAATGGCCTTCTGAGTGTTTTGACGGTATCGTCATGCCCTACATTTCTTTCCGTCAAGTCTTGTAATTGGTTGCGAAACCATTCAGAGTGAACCTTGCCAAAGTTATCTTGGCTAAGACAAGAATCTGTCAGACGTGACATCTATCTTGTGTGTAATTATGGGTCATTCCAAGAAACTGACGTTTACTCACTAGGTGGCGCTGTTATCCTCGTCAGTGGCGTGCATTTGAAGCGGCCTAGATAAGAAAGACTTATTACCCTTTGTTTATTATCTCTTCCTTCCCTCTCCATCTATAGGACTATTTAATATTATTATTTTCACCATAACGACCAGTCAGAATTTAGTAGTCACGTGCGATTGATTAAGATAAGGAAAATAACTGTGCAGTGTCTCGAAGCTACATTTTACAACGTGGCGTTAGAGAGGAAAAGAAAAGCTAATTTCACTATGTACCAAGCGATTATTAATCTTTGTTTTAATTCTTGTAAATATACCAATTAATTATTCATCCTACTGACCTCAACTTTCAGCCGTTTCTTGCACATAGAAAAAATTCGAAATTAGGTTAGTAAAAAACGACCAATCAATAGTAAGACAAGAATACAGAGAAGCAAAATAACAACGAAGTATAAACTGGTTATCACTTAAATTTCTCAACTGCCAAGAGAAGATTCATGAGGAAATTTCCAAACGCTCTTCCAATGCCAGGGCCCATTTCTCCCTTCGATATTTTTAGTATCACTTTGCCAGTGATATTCAAACTGAAAATATTGGATTTCGTAGAATTTTCGTAATAAAATTATCTAGAAATATGAAGTCCGTAATATTTTTTATTTGAGTAAACATTTCTGAGATGCCAAAGCGAAGAGGGTTTAAATGTTTACGCCGATACCCCGAGTAGTTTTGAGAACTAATCGCTCGACAGTTTTACGTAGTCATCCAGAAGTGATGAAAAGGGAAGGCTCTCTTCTGAACATCCGGAACTAAATAAAGGGAAAAATTTATGAGAGGGGTAGTTTTATTACTCATAAGCAGCGCTGTTCGGAGAAAAATTAGTCGTGAATATTGCACGGAACACTTCATTATTGTCTTTATTGCGGCGGTTTCCTACATTCCTCAATGGTTGTGCGGACTTCGTCGATGGGTGAAGGAGCTTTAAAGAACTCCATAAAGGGCTGGCTAAAGCGCTAGCGAAGGCTATAATACGTATGAAGTCACAGCTGGTTATTATCATCTGCTGAGGAGAATATGGACCAGTAATTATAAGGAATACAATTTAAATGACTGAGAATGATAACAAATGGGCAATAAGAGCCTGCTAACAGGATATTATATTTTTGATAATAAGATGCTATTTAATCTGAAAAAATAATGAAAAAGAGACACGCAGTGATTATAAATGAGCTGGAGAAAACAATATTCAGTGAGTCTGATAAAAAAAAAAATCTGTTAAATTTACCAGATACAAATGTATTATCTCAACGTTTATTTTCATATCTTTATTGCAATCAGCTGTAATTATATTTATGACTGACAATGCCCTAGGGGTTTAACCTATGATTATAAAGAAAAGCTAAGTTTTTGTTTTAGTAGTAATAGTTATTTCAAAACTAATATCCTGTACGTTGATTTAAATTATCGCTCGGGAAACTGAGTATGGCTCTCTGTGGCAGTGTAGTAGTTTTGACATTTGTAACTCGTTTGGAATGTCTGGATGACAATCGCGTCGAAGATTGGAGAATTTTCTAATGTCCTTTCCAATCGAGATTAGACAATCTCAGGTGGAGGGACCAGGATTCCCTCTCCCCGTGAGCACCCACTTATACAGATAAAACACACAATAGTTTCTAAGTCACTGATACGCCTAAAACCCAACAACTGAGTATTGCATGTTCAGTAAGTCTAGCAAAGGAGAATAAGGTTGAAAAGGGAATGAGATTATATCTCTGACTGATATCATATAAAGAGCAGATCCACAAAGCAGAGCTTGTGTGTGTGTGTTACGAACATGCATCGCATATTAAAATGTCATAATTATAGGACACGTTAAATAAAGTAGTCTTGAACTTGTGGATTGGATGTGTATCCAATCCCAACCAGTGACTGCTGCTTTCTACATTAAAGTGTTGAAGAAATCAATGCTATTAAAATTCTAAAGTTAAGGTCGACAATGATAACATTTTTATGGTACGGGATACATTCAAGGAAAATGGGAGAGATCATATTTGGACTTAGACAGCATTTGGGTTCTGTTGAGTGCGAGCAACTGAAATTCCTAGATCAACTAGGATTTTAATTAGGTTAATTTTAAAAAAGCAAAGTTCAAAGCGTTGCGGTTGTTAAACCTACAAAAAAAGGACTGACTGATAAAATTTAAGACGGTCAGCGCTCGATTAATTATAAACTTACCAATTACAAGTTTTAGCAATTTATAATTAATCATGGCGTCTGGATATGCATGCCAATAACTATCGTATAAACTTGACAGAAAGTATTGCGTCACGTTTTTGTTTCTACTTTTAGTATTTTAGAGTTTACCGTCACCTCCTATTGCCCTTAATTTTTATCACGCCTATTGGATAGTGGGGGGGGGGCAGTTCTATTATTAATTTGTACAGCCACTGTCCACTACTGAAATAACAGCACGAATGTGAAATTAGACACTCACAGGAAGCGACTCCACTTCTGAAAACAGTCACCTGAGCGTGAATTAAATTAGGTTTTCGAAGCTTCAAAATGATTGAGCAGAGCGATGTTTCGGCGTGTATTTCTCTCAAGAATGGCATTGGTCCATGTTAAAAATTTGACAAGCTAACTAAATGAAAGAGATGAGCCATCTGAAGTGCTGAAATAGCCAAGACAATGCGTCACTTCATCTCTAGCGTGTTGTCTATTCTATGGCTGTTTAGATTTTGACGGGAAAATAAAACTGAATTACCTCAAGTTGGCAACCTCGGACAGGACATGTAAAAAATATCACTAAAGTTCTCCTGTACAAGGATCGGAGTACTTCTCTGTGATTTAAGGCATAATTTCAAGAGCATGTTATGTTTCTGCATTACGCAGAACAATTTTCATGTCATTACGGTCCACGAAACAAATCGGTTAGGAACCTTGCTCCCAACCAACGGAACTCAAATCCAGGTCCTTCTTCCACGGTGTGCAATAACAGTGGTTACAGCCAAGAAGCAACTGTTTCGTTAAAAAAAAAATATATATATATATATATATCTATCAAGAAACTCTTCTTACTAATACTGACAAAAGCGAAATGCATTTTTAAATAATATACATCACGATAAAGATAAGTCCTGTAAGTGCATCGCGTCATTATGTATAAGCACACAAATCACTTCACACAGTTGTATTTAGACACGTGTACAGCTGCTGTCAGTACAGAGCAAAGAATTCGTATAACATATGCCGCTTGTTCCTCCAAACTATCCTCTGAAAAATGTCGCGCGCCAGTATATCGCACTATACATGGTTTAGTGCTGCGTTTTATTCGTTGTCAAAGAAGAAAGGTCTCGCAGAACCAAAGTGAATGCAAGGCCGGCTTTATGGTTACCACTGATCATTATGGCTACTGGAACTCAATGCTGTTTGCGTCGAGGGATGGTAAAGAGTGACATACAAGGTAGAGGAGCTGCGAACTGTTCCTCCCTCCCCCCTTCTCTACTTGGCGACTCAGAGGAGCCGTTGTAACAAGAGCACAATCAGAAACGGAAAAATTGTTGTTTTCGAGAAGGCGAGGAAGAGCAAAGATAAATGGGGCCGTTTCACTATCTGCTATATTTGTACTGCAATAGGCTATTTGACCTTTGAATGCCCAAGGTAGCAGTAATATTGATGGGTGACAGACTTATTCTTGGCATTTCATTGGTTCAAGCAAACAAACGGATATAAAAATTCTTTTCTTAAGAGCGTTCGCAAAGTAAGAAAAAGCAATTGTTATGGATTTAATATTAGGTTTAGTTTTTGATGGCGCTATTAGCTTAAATATTTAATCTTAATTGGAATGGGGTTGTTGCCCATATATTTTTCTCCTCTCGATATGTCTCTAAAGACTAATTTATTGAATATACAGTATACTAAACTTAACTGGCAGCGTCATGTTTAGAAAAAAAACTACATGAATAGATATCAAAATAAAGTATTCCATAAATCATAAAAGACTCTATTCCCATTAAATTAGGCATTTTGTTTATTAATGTAAGTGTTGTTATTTGCGTCAAATTACATTTTAGTTGGAATACAAGGAAACCTATTTTTATAAGCAAATAAAACGTATCCACTCAACAAATCAGACAGGCATGAAATCTTCGTATCTCTCTCTCTCTCTCAGGGTAACTCAAATTTTTTTTTTGTCTGGTACAGCATAAGCCTCGGGCTTCCTTGCACCATATGGCTAATAATAACAATAACAATTTGCTCTACCATTTCGAACAATATTTATTTGAAAATAAATAACAGAAAATATTCTTCAGCCAGGATATTCACCTTTTTATACTAAATGACGAAGTTTTCCTTAAAAAAAAAAGTGAACAGTTTTCTTCATTACATTTTATACACAAATCGTAACATTTGAATATAAAGTGTGGTATTTTGAGAAGCTTGCTTAGAAAAATGTTTATAATTTAAGTTCATAACATTTGTTTTCAAATAACGAATCAATGCATTTCTGGAATGTCACGCTTATTCAAATAAAATTCGTACGTTAATAGTAGAAATCATATTCTCTTGTTTTAAGTATTCGACTCATGTTCAAATTAGAGAAAAATACTGCCATCCACAGTGATTGCTATAGAATTTTAAAAGATATTAGCAATTTAGGTTCCACCAAAAATTGTGTAGCATCAGGATGATTTTTTATAATTTAAAATCTGACGCCTCCCCCGAGGACAAGTGTTTCGAAGATTGAATTCTCATCATTTGGCAGATAGTATGAGGGAACGTTTGCCGAACTGTGAATAATGTATTTTATCTAAGCCAGGATTATTTTTTTTCAGTGCAAGAAACAGGTAGTAATCCAAAGGAAACCACATCTGATGAATTGGGTAGCTGTAGCAAGAATTGATGATCTAAATCCATGATTACCCGATGTAATGTCTGGCTTTTAATTTCTCATGAAATTTCAGTAGGAAGGAACATTTTCTATTATTCATCTGCAATGGATGAATAATAGAAAAAGGTCTGTCATATTTAATGTCTCCTAAAAAAAAAAGTTAATTTTAGACACTAGTTTTTTTCGCACCCACACCTAAAAAGTATCCTGGGAAGAGGGTCACACGCTTATAAATATTAATAATCATCTTTATTTAAAAAGAAAAGCACTAAGTTTTCGTTTTATTATGTATACTTAATCTTTACATGCAGTGGAGCGCTCTTTCAATAACATCACACATGTTTGTAAAATGCAACAAAGCGGATGGACAGACGCATATGGATATATGCGCGCGCGCAAGCGCGTTGCATCATATGTAGAACGGCCCCTCTGAACCTTAATTCTACAGGGATGCCAAACGTGTGCAATTCAGCGCTGGAAAGGTCAGGACAAAAGAATTACATGAACTTTGAACTTAGTGTGGTAGTCGACACCAGCACGAGTATGTCAGAAGATAATAATAATGATTCTTTATTAAAATAAAATTTATACAATAGTGATTCCTTACACAGAAAGCCAGAGGAACCTTATAATTTTTTGTTTATACAAGTGGTTTTGTTTTATAAAAAAAAATAATTACTAAATAATAATTAATAGATCAAAGCAAACATAATCAAAATGTAAAAATTAATGAAGTAGTAATTACAGCGAAAAAGGACTACAAGTTGAGCAGAACATGAAATGACATCGGCTAACTAAGATCGGCACTTACATAAATGTCCTTTACAAACAGCAAGATGGGACAAGATGCCATCGCAATATGCCTTGTCTATAGTTCACAGGTCGATTTTGAGCGAGTTGAGTGTCCAGAGTCACATTGGGGAAGTGTCTCTTGAAATTCTGTAACCGCTGGAGCCTTGAACACAAGGAGGGGGTACTACAGAGATGTCTGCCTGTCAAACGCCAACCAACCGTGTTCCAGATGTTGATGTGATCCTGCTTAGCTGAACACAGATGAAGGAATGACTTCATTTTCAGCACATGAGCTCTGTGGACTATGGGCGTATATTGCAAGTTGCAGCAGAGAATAGATTTAGATGTTGTGTGGATCTGGTGCGACCACAAGTTGGCCCACTTCAGCACCCAGAATTCGAGGCCCCATAGTTTCCTGAGGCTGGTGGGTGGTGCCGCCGACCAAACTTCCACGGCATAGGAGAGTACACTACAGAAGTAAGTTGGAAGGTATTTCTTGATTATTTGCTTATTGTGCGTTTTGCACAGATCAATTTTCATTCCCCAGAACGCTCTCAGGGCTTTGGAATACTGAGCTTGGATTTGTTTTTTATAGGTGAGGTTGGCATCAAGGATTACTCCTAGGAATTTGACACTGTCTGTGGGAGTCAAAACATTTCCTTCCAATTCCGGAAGTAGAGAAGATGCAGTATCAGTAGAAGTCATCCGACTTGGCGTAAAGATGAGATAGTTTGACTTCTCTGGATTGATCGACAGGCCAAAAAATTTTGCATACTTACAGAATGTATTTAGGTAGCTGTTTACAGATTCAGTGGAGATTTGTCTTTCTTGTGAGTCACCATCATGGCAAGTAGCATACAATATCATCAGCATACGACAGGGAAGCTGAAATTTGATCCATTAGTAGAACGAATTTTGCTGCAAATAGCAAGGTTAAGAGAGAACCACCTTGTGGGATCCCTACTTCGACGCTTTTAGCGACTGTAATGCCATCGCCTTTGAAGTGAAGCATTCTCCTAGATAGCAAATTATTGAGGATCTCGAGCATATTTCCGGATATCCCGTAGAATCTCTCAAGTAAGGCAAGAAGAGGTGTTATTTGGACTGAGTCGAAAGCAGATTTCATGTCCAGAAAAATGGTGTGAAGATCTTCTTTGTCATTCCAGGCGTGAAGTATTTCCTGTGATAATGACTGTAGGCAGGTTACAGTAGATCTATTAGGTATGGCATAATGGGTATGTTTTGGCCAATGCGCAAAGATTGTGAGTGCTACATCGTTATAGATGCACTCTCGAGGCATTTCAGGAAGGGAGAAGCAATTGATATTGGCCTGAAGTCAGCCGGTCTTTTCACACGAGGCTTTTTCGGAACTGCCACGACTCTGTATGATAACCAGCTTGAAGGCACCTGTGCAAATTTGAGTACTTTGTAGAGTTGAGATCTCTTTGCTGATGAAATAAGAAGCAATTTTTAGACTAAAAATAGGTATTGCGTCAATTCCTGTGGTGGACTTGTCAGGTAGTGAATTTATTATTTTTATTAGCTGTTCTTCGGAAATTTCTGTATTACTATAAGGTGAAGAAACGTTTAACGCTTCGTTCCAAGGATATTCTTCGGACACACGGTGATGCAACCGTGCAGGAATTTTGCACATCTAAATTGGTTCAATAGCCAAATAGTTTGTTTGTTATTTGGTTTTTAGGAGCATTAGCAACTAAGTCCATATTGCTCCGGGATATGCGGTGGTCATTCCCTGACCTTTCCGCATCCTCCATATTTGGTGGCGACGGGCTCGAACCCCGGTCTAATCAAGAAGCGTGTGCTACCACTGCTGCTCCTTCCCACCTGGCTACGGAGGCGCGCAATAGCCAAATAACTCGGAAACAACTCGGTGATGCTGGATGCAACGGAGGCTGCCAAGACTGGTAGCGTAAAGGCTATAGTCAGCCAAATAACAACCAAGTACAAAAGAGGTAACCAAAATTCGTCGTATCTTATCACAAATAGATTATCGCAACTGCAACCGGTTCCATTCCTGTCAGCAAAAAAAAAAAAAAAAAAAAGTTTCGGCTACAGTATACCCAGGAACACTAATCGTTGCCCACTCTGCCTGCTAAAGTGTTTATTATTATTAAAATTATTTTATTTCCAAAGAAAATGTCCCTTTACAGCTATCCAGCTAGAGGACACGGGTTACATGATAATAATGAATAAATAAATATTGCCATACTATTTACAATCTATGTACATGTATTGAATTGATACAATACGGGCCTAAAACAGCATATAATGACATATATACAATAATAAGTGGATAACATAGCATCCCGGAAGTTATATCACCTACAGTTTGACCAGGGCATACATATCTGACAAAGAGGTAGATTTGTACGTTTTGTCCTTGCAGAGCTTCTGTCGATTGGATAATCTGTTAAATATTTCCATGAAATTAAATGGAAACGTGTTATCCAGGGAGGTCATTTCGTTCAGATCCAAGCTGATCTTGCGCAGCTTGGATCTGACGGTTTAGCAATAATATCCCAGATATCAGGTTAGCTTAATTTTTTTCCCGGAGAGAAGCTGGGCAAAGATCACGAGGTTCCTGGAAATTATATGATACTTCCAAGGTAACATATTTAGATTAGAGAGCATGACAGATTTTGAGATTGTAGGTGGTAAGCATGCGATCTTATTTAGCCATTTTAAAATGCTGCTTCACACTTATGGGAATCATCAGTATGAAGCAGCATAAACCACCGAATATCTGGCATCTATAAAACAATGACGGGTTTGTTGCAGCCATGTACTGGAATGAGCATTTAGTGTATTCTTAGTGTATATTAGGCTCCCTTGATACTAGTGAAGGAACATTTGAATGTTACAGATTATCAATTGTTTCCGGCCACGTGAAAAGCTCCATGGCTGTGAATGAGTTCTTTCAAGAGGATAATGCGCAATATCATACTGTAGAGAACTCAATCCTGAACGTATTGTGGTGGCTTCACCAGCCTCCAGAGCACCTGTGAAACGAGCTACTCTGCTGAAACCTGATTCTCAACTTACCACTCTATGCAGCAAATGTGAGAATAAACTGAGCCAACGTGGATCGACATCCTTTGGCACGCTTTCTACACCTCGTTGAGTCCATATAACGACGAATGAGTGTTCTCAGGGATAATGGGGGTGGGCCACTCACTAGTGGCCAATTTATTATTAGGCGTACTTAATAAAGTGGTCACTCCTTGTATATACTCTGCCAAAAAGTTTCAAATATCTCTTTATCAGACTACGAGTTAATTTCATATATTCTGGGGTTTCCTGTAGTTTGAATTAAGTTTTTATACCGCCTTCTTATCATCTCAATGAATTTAAACGCAAGTTAATTTTTTTGAAATTTGTAATAAGCTAATCTCGAATTCCAGTAATTCCTTCAATCGATAAAATAAAATTTGCTATTTTGTACAAACTTCGTCCTAAGTTAGGAGAAAAACTATCGTTTTCTTCCTTTAGTATTATTTTAATTTATGAATTGAAAAACATTAAATGCTTCTGCGCATGTTTCAATAGCTTCCAAAGTAACGAAGCATTCACTTCAAAGAGTGAATCTTCGCTGCTACAAAAGCGCTACCTCTAGCTGCAGAAATGCAGTGGCATCAAGGAGAGAAAGCGAAATTGAGGAGAAGAAAAAAAAAAAAAAAACTTGGCTCCCTTCCATCAACCCATGGATCACTATTCTAGAGTAAAGTAGCATTTTTATTCCTGGTCGTAACCAGTCACTAAAGCAGAAAGGAAAAAAGGTTAGCAAATGCATACAATTCGATCGAAAAGATGTTTTTGAAAATGACAATCACAAATTCAAAATACACTGTCTTCCGTGCACCATAAGAAACAAATCCGTTATAGAAAATGTGGCAACAAGTAATATCAAGATACAGTTACAAGAAGAAAAAAAAAAAAAAAGCAGCTGAGTCCTTTATTTTTATTTAGATTTTATAATCCACTAGACGGCATGAGATCAGCGAAATTTTTTTTTAATCACAAATCAGTACACCTAAAATATCGATCGAGAGCGCACGAGGAATTACCAAGGGTGGATTACTCCATTCAGACTTATCTATATAGAACATGCAATGATATTTTATGATGGTCCACACGTATAAATACCAAAATGGTATCGCTTGCAAATTAAAACTCTTTAAGGACGACGAAGCTATCAGGAAGAGACAAAACAATCCGGTAATAACTTCCAGTCTTAGTGACTGTTCAATAATTCGGACCATCTTCGTGCATCTACAGTAACAACGTTGCGAATTATTGATTTCTCCAGGAACACTAAGATACTAAAGGTCGTAAAGCACAGAAAGTAAACCGAGATTAACTTATCAAGAGTAAATAACCTTTGTTACTGCCTGTAATCAGGATACAGGTCTCCTAAAAGTAGAGTTCTGATTAGTTCACTGTACAAATATTGATTACGCGAGTTCTAAGCCCTTGCAGGGATGATCAACACAGAAAATGACTATGTTTACAAGCAGAAAAACATTTCAGATGAATTCTTCATTGTATTGATGGAGTAATCTTACGTTAGGTAAATGATTTCATTTTATCCGAGACGTCTGAATAAAAATTCATAGCATTTTTCCTCCATATGAATGTAGTAAAAACATAATTCAAAAAGTTGTTTGGATTAGCGCCAAGGCAACATCTATAAATTTGTTTTATCGCTTTTATTCAAATAGTTTATTTTAAACTCAATCCGGTTTAATTGTACCATGTGCAATTTTTATTATAGCAATAAATAAACTGAATAATAATAATATAACAATATTAAATTTGTCTACGATAAACTTTGATGAAAAATACACGGAGAACAGAAAAAAAAACTAAATTATATTTCATAAAAGCACAAGAAATGAAATAAATAATTGTAACCGCAATTCGACTTCGATTCACAACAAATGCGATCTAAAATGGCAGAAACGAAATCATCATCATTTACCGATAATGGCCAAAATAGCATCTTCCACATGGCTGGGCCAGGTGCGGCAGATACAAGATTGCATTACGTTACAGCGAACGAAACCTAGTTGCAGTATATATGTAAGAATTACATTTCACTGATTTAACTCGGAGTTTGATTTTCTTATCAAATCAATGGTTAGACATGAAATTAAATAAAAGAAATTACTTTCTAACAATGAAAACATTTTACAGTTATTTAAGAATTCAAGTTGCTTTAGCACAAAATATGTATACAAGCCTAAAAGTGCACACTATACTAAATAATCCGATTACTCGCCTTATTGGAAATGAATGATTTTCACCCGATTCATATAACAAACTTAAATTTAGCTTAGCATAAGATGACCGAGCTTTCCGCTCACCCTAAACTAAGCTTTACAATTCTCGGTCAAAAATTGTTTTCGGGACGCATAAATGTTCTGGTTTTCCGAAATTTCAAATGCAGTGGTTTACCCAGCAGTTTTTATCATCTCCATTTGCAGGAAATCATTTTCAATTTTAAATTAAGATCTACCAACAATGCTTTATAAAAGACATTTGCATTTATAGTGCTGGGAACGACGCGTAAGTTCACCAAGATCTGATGCTAAGAAAATAAGGATGACAGCTGGTATTGTACGAGGTGTGATCAAAACGTTCAGGATCCGACTTCTCTTGAAATTGCGGCGTCCTAATGAGTTGCGATTAGTCGCAGTATTTTCGGCTCACTTAGACAGTGACGCATGACTCGCTAATTAATCTGCACGTAGCATGAATTATCTTACGAGTTGAATAGAAGTTGCTCATATGTTTCTTCGTATTTAAAACGAGTCATTTTTATTTAGCAGCGAATTTGAATAAATTAGAGAAAGATGTAATAGAAACCCAGGAAGTGTTAATAACAGATTCCGGAAAAGGTACATCTATAGTTCGAAGAGCTTAAAGAGGGTCGGTTGTTTGTCGATCTAGCCCCCTTTCCACTTGAAAAACCAATTCACGAGAGACGTTTAACTGTCGGCGAAGTTTATGGTGAAATGGCTATTTCTCCAAGAACTAAAAGAAATCTCGATCAAATTTTTAGATAATGCTTATTGTATTTTCTGCCTCGCAGAGCAGAGTATTTTTCTTTGTGAATTTGTCCCACTTGGTCAAACAGTGAATCAGGAATAAACAAGAAAACGGGATTGCGCAATGCTATTGAGAGAAATGGGCTGGTAAAGTGGGCTTCTTCGGGGAATTGAGCTTGCAAGGCAACTCACAGGGAAAATGACACTTGTAGTTTTCCATCGCTGTGATTCCCCAATGCAATACTCACAGGATTTAGTTCCCTGTGATTTTTATTTTGTTTCCCAATTTAATGCTCTCTTGAAAGATCAGAGATTTACAACGACTGAAGATCATTCAGACCACGTTACAGGAACTGATAGCAATTTCCGAACGAATCCTGTCAGAAATATTTCCAAAAGCGTTGAAAATACTGTTTACAAAAATTTAAGTCTCCAAACTTTTGATTACATCTATTGATCTTCCATTATAAGTTGCCTTAATGTTCAAATTGAGTGTCCTCTGCGCCATACTGCAAGCCACCCTTCTATAGTAGCAGAATCTGTACACGTGAAATTCCACCTGGACAGTCTGCCTCGCATTGCTAGTTAGTTGAAACTTCTTCTTTAGCAGATGTAACAAGGCAAGCTGCTCAGGAGATGAGCTTCGTAATTTAATGAAAATATTTTAGAATAATCATTAAATTAAGATACTTATATCCAATACATAATAAGGGTCAACGTACACGAGGGTTAGGTTCCTGGTACACCCATGTAAATTGAGGTCCCGCCTAAAGACAAATATTACACTAATATAAATTTATGAGAATTTGTGTATATAAACTTTATTGGTATAAATTAAATATACATAAGTAAGGTGGAGTCAGGACGAGTCCAGTTTCATAAAGGGTGTGCCTTCAGGGAAGGCCCTGTTTATGCTAAAGACATTGTACTGTGGTCGTTATTAGTCGATAAGGTATCATTTAGTTCAAGTACAAAATTCGTATCATCCGAACGGAAAGCCGCTAATGTATTCGCTATGAAATCAACCTTCCCCTCTCAAGCGTCTCTACCTGTCACCATAAAACGAAGCAGCTACAACTACGATATGTAAAATGTTTTATTGTATTTTGTTTCATTTTTAGTTAGTTATTTGGTTTTTAGGAGCATTAGCAACTAAGGCCATATTGCTCCGGGATATGCGGTGGTCATTCCCTGACCTTTCCACATCCTCCGTATTTGGTGGTGACGGGCTCGAACCTCGGTCTAATCAAGAAGCGTGTGCTACGCACTGCTGCTCCTTCCCACCTGTCTACGGAGGCGCCAATTCATTTTTAGAGCATATATTACATGGGCCCGAAGTTCAATTATAGTCACCTAGAAAAAAAAAATCCGTAATTGTAATCAATATTTAGCAGTCAGTGAGCTCAAACCACGATGAAGTGAAACGCTTTTACTACTACACTGTTGAGTTGACCGCTTAGTAAGCCATGCCTAAACATTTCACAAGAATATTTAATCTTATTTTGGTTCGCAAATATTAATATTTACGGTGTTTTCCATTTCAAGTACTGCCCGTTTGTTATCCAATTAATTGCATTTCAGAAATTATTCTTCTCAGAAAACTTGTATCCTCCTAGCTATGGATTTTAAATTATTCAATCTGGCATAAAAATGCACTGAATTGATAGGGCCATTAATGAAGTTATAATTCAGATACGTCAACAGAAAGTGTGCTTTGAAGGAATTAAAAAAAAAGATCCTTTGCAAATCATGGAATTACAGAATAAGCAAAGTAAAATAACCTGACATGTAATATAACATTCAAGCATTCTCAAGGAGTGAGAATGAGAATTCAGTAGTATGGGCCTTGCCATTCACAGTTAGATGTCAATAATACAAAGAAAGTAACTGCAGAGCAAAGTTTTAAGTACAACCTGCATGTTGTTGTTTTGGAATCAACCTCCCCCCCCGACACCATCCAACCTCGTCAACTACATAAAATTCTAACATAAAGCTCTAATTCAGTGGGGTTACCTTTCAACAGCATTCTTGACAAGAAACTTTTATAACACTTTACACATCACGATAAATGATTTCAATAAAGGGGCAAGATGTTACAACTCCCAAGTTCTTGTTCATATGCACAATGTGTAAAGAACAATCATTACAGGATTGCCTTTCTAAAACCGCTGACGTCATGTCGTAAAGTCTTAGAATAGTTCATATCTTAATGTATCACAACGCCTCATTTACAGACCTGATTAAAGCATTCTTCTTACAATGAAAGGTGACCTAAGCCGAGATCATAGTACTTTTATTATCCAAAGATAATCTAACTTCCACCAATTAACCATTGCTATAATGTATGTTTTAAACATCTTTCCACACCACTCAATTGTCTTTTTTTTCTGCTGCGTTGTTGGCAGCAAATGTTTCGCATTTGCTGCCAACAACGAACATTTCTAACTTGATAGATCACTGCTTCCGATTCAGTGGAAAACGTTCGAAGCTTTAGAAACAAATGCATAAGGGGTACAGGCATGAATTCAGATTGTGATGGAATTCACAGTGTAGCTTTCCATTACAGGGATCGTATTTGTTTAAAGGAATGCATAAATAGTTGAGCCGAGATCTTAAGTAATTACTACATCATCAGTTTGGCACATTACAGATGATGCATTTTAGCAGTCTAAAGAAAGTTCAGTTCGTATTGCCGAACCAACATTTTTAAATATAAGGTCGCGCAACCGAAGGCGGGTAACAGGGAGAAAATATAGTTATCCCGAGTTAGTGAGAATGAAACATTTCCTATTCGCGCAGAATATACCTCCAGTGCAATGATAAATCTTTAAACAGTAAAAAGAAGTGGAACTATCGAAAATTATAAATGTAGCCAACTCACTGTTAGACATATTCGATTCAAAGAGAAGGGGGTGGGAACTTTCTTAGCCTACTCTCCAAAAGGAAGTGGGTTTATAAGATCATGTCTGTGGCCATCCCCTCCCCCCAAACAAATTAATGTTTTTTTTTACAGTCCGACACAATACTGAGAAATGGAGATCAGGGAAACTTAAAACAAACGAAAAGTGAAGTGCATATTACAAATAAAACGCGCTTCGTATACTTTAAACTTGGTCGCAAAACAGTATGAACATTTAGTACAATAAAGACTGGCAGGAAACAAAGTTTTTACTGTCAAACTGAAAGTGTGCAAATGCTAGCAGCCCTCTCGTATTGGAAGATTTTCTACGTGGAATTTTCGACCATATTTTGATCATTATGAAGTCCAACCGTAGAAATTTCATCCAATGTGGAGAAGCAATTTTTGTTCAACGAGTAAGCTGATTCGCATAGACAGACATAACGAAACTAGTTAGAGCTTAAGCATGGTAAAATACAAGCTAAGTACTGTACTTTGATTTAATGTGAACAAAGTATGATTAAAACCTAATTCTTAGATACAGGGGTGGAAATGCAAAAGTTTAGGAAACAGCACGCTCGTTAATAAAAGTGAGGAACATCCAACAAATTAGTTTGGATATTTAAAGACTTGATTAATAAAAATACGTACATGACATTACCGAATTGGGGTTCCGGTCCATTCTGAACTCTTCTTACAAATATTTCGCACTAATAGCAGTGCAACTTTGACAAGGTTTAGTCGTCGTAATGACAATGGGTTTCAAACTAAGTAATCGATAACAACTTGGTACTGTCCTCTAGAACACTCTGTGGACTGTTCATATGCAGATTATCGACAGTTTCATTGACCAGAGTCACGGACGTTAATATCAATGTCGTGAGTTATGCCGCTTTGACTTTAATGTTGACTACTGCTTGAAATAATGATGGAAGGATCCTGGACTTGTATTTTTTAACATTTACTATTAAACTGAGGGTAAATAGTTTCTCGCATACAATATGCACGACAGTAAAGAACTTCACTGCAGAATCCTAACGAACACGAGTTCTTTTCTGTAGCTTACAAACCATTATACTACATCACCAAAGACATTTACACACTCTAATTAAAATTAGTTCCTATGAAATTTACAAAAGTACTTACCAATTGAAATCACAAAAACCGTTTCACTCGCTAACTATAAAATTACCAACACTAGAATAAAACATCCGCTGCAGCGCACCACTGTTCTGCTAAGAACTGAAGAATTAGACTGTTTTTAACGCGCCCTCTGTCAGCCCTTTTATGAATTACCTACGAAACATGATGGTGCATCCTTGCTCAAAAGAGCTGAACTCAAGTCCAACATAAAGTGTATGGTGGAGACGCGAACGCGCGCGATACCCCCGCCTCTTCAATATCCAGCACCCGGGGAAAAACCCCCGAATGTTGAATTTTGAAGAGAAAATGTGTGAAGGTTTGTGTAACGGGTGTCCTAAGGTTGGTTTGGGTTTGTGAGGGGGAAACCGGAGTACCCGGAGAAAACCTCACGGTCACGGCCTGAGACCAACTAACTCAGGATACTGAACGGATAACCGCGCGAACAGAGCTTTCAACCACTCACAGTCGGATTCGAACCCCGACATTCCGCTCAGCACTAGCCTGGCTCTTGCCAACTCGGCTACCGTGCCCCGATGAGTTTATCTTCAAAAGTATTATTTATTTCTACACGAAAGGGACAATAAGAAGCGTCTTAGATTAAAATTGGTCTCAAAAACAAGTTTTACGTTTCTTGGCTCTGCATTCAGCGAATATTTCAATATATAATAATTTAGATCTTGTGATTACTATTAAAATTTACAAAACATTTTAGTGCACTTTTTTAGCATTCATTTCTGAAAAAAAAAATCTACGTATCCTTAATAACTACTAAGTTTAGCACGAATTTAGTTATTGAGTGAAGCATCTAAAAGTTCAGAAAATAACATCTATAGACTTTAAAGATATTTATCTAGAAGCTTGCAAAGAAAATCTAATCATATGAGGTAAGAAATATTCGCCAATAGATGGTGCCACCGCTTACTTAAGAAATTCGACAAGTTAAAAAAAAAAAACTTGAAAATGTCAATCGTAAATAATTGTGATTTTAGCGGACATTGCAGTAATGCTTGTAAGGTTATTTCATTATATTTAAAAGTAGTGTAGTGATTAGAAATTATCTGCGGGTTTATTAACTTTAAGTTACTAAATATTTTTACGAAAAATTCACCGGACTGGCAGTGTCCTTTTTAGGAACTGAGTTTCTTGAATTTAATGCGGTCATATGTTTGATAGTGAGTTGTCATTTACAGTGAAGGTGGGGGGGGGGGATTAATGGAAAAACATGTTTCCATTCAATTGGTGTTTTTTAAGAACTTTCTACTACATTCATTTTGGATATAATGGAGTTCTTTAAACTTTTGTCTCACACTGGATCCATAGGCTTCAAGAGCACATATGCAATGAACATTTTATATACTTTAGATAACTTTTTTTTTTGTTCAGATGCTTTAAGGAGGTTGCATTTTAAAGGCACTTAGTCTACCTTGCTTACTTTTCATTTAGATGATTTTGAATGTAGAAATTTTTGCCATATTAGGCGCCGTCATCAATAGCATAAATGATGGTGGACACCTAACAGGTGCCTATTTTCTTTTTAATTTGAAAAAAAAACATTTTGGAATTCTGATCGAACAATGCCAATATTTCGATTTGTAATACATATTGTATATAACGTTTTAAGTTTTAAAAAAAAAGTGTTAAAATAAGCTGCGTTTTACATCTTTTATATTCAAAAAAGAAAATAATAATAATAATTTTGTTAAAAATTACAAAATAATATTCGAATATGCAGAATTTGTTTTTAAATAAACCGGTGATCGTCCGGAACCATGCCATACTCTTCATGCACAATCAAATAATTGCAAAAATGGGGTGGGGCACTTGACAATTTCTCGCGCATACAAGTAAACCGTAAAGAAAATCACTTCAGACATTACTGCAGTAAAAGTTTTACTCCATTCACGAAGGTAAAAAAAAAAAAAAACTTCCGATTCTTATTCATTGATTAACGGTTTACAATATTTTTGAGAGATACCAGTAAGGTCTCCTGCCGGCTTTGATTTTCTTTACAAACTAATTAATATCTTTAAAGCCAGGTCAGCAGATTATGTTCCGTTCTTTTCAGCCTCTAGGGATGCTTCCTACTATAACCAAATTCTAACTGTTATAATCTGGAAAGTAAGAAGGATGAACTCCAGTACCTTTACTTTTAATGCCCTATGCAACAAGAAGAGAAGGCCTAGCACTTATCGTCTTATCTTAATTTTCAATGCTTTAGCCAACATGCCTGGATATTAACTTAGTATCTATTTACACATATCAGTCTCAGAAACATGCTGAGTACCAAAAAAAAAAAAAAAAAATCCACTGCGACATCTCACCTCTGTCTTTCATTATAAATTTTATACTGGACGATAATATTGTCAGCAAATTCAAGGAAAACGTATCGACTAGTTAAACTGTTTCTCTGAAAGTGTGCTCAAAACAACACATTCCTTCCTTGGGAGCCTAATCACCTGAAAAACTTGTATCATTCATCTACTGTACACTCTAATTCTTAGCACAAGGTCAAACTGATCATATGTGAGTCTGATTTTATAATAGTATCTAACGAAAGGGTGGGTGGTGTTGTTCCCCTCTTTTCAAAAAAAAAAAACGCAATTTACGACTTATACCTAAACGTAAAACAAACTCTTAGTAAGTGTTGTTAAGAATTGAACTCTTCACTGAATTGTAAAACCAGGAAAAGAAAAAAAAGCTTCAATAGTGCTGCCTATAATAAAACAAGCCTGATGGAATATGGCGATACCTGCCCCTTCTGGAAAATGGTTAATTCCCTTTGTGGTAAGAAAACTTCTTTTATTATTTCCCTTGGGATCTGTGATTGGACTATTTGTGAACCCAAAGATATCGTTAATGGGTTTAGAAATTTCTTTGCCTCCTTTGACGTTCCCAGTACACCCATCTGTCATGATGCTATTTCCTGGAAGGAGGACACTCTTAGAAACTGTTATAAGTGAATATGATTGCTTCTGGTATCTGATGACTGGCTATGTGAAAAGTGGGGATGGTATTACTCTAATTTTTATTTTTTTTTTATTTTAGAGACTCAGATTACTGTACAGCCTTTGCTGTCCTTGTTCCAACTTTGCTGTCCTTGAAAAAAGGAAACAAACAAAAAACTTCCCGAAATATACAAAAGGTCACTGCTTCAATTACAGGCATGTTATTTACATTCAATAATAAAATCAGAATCAACTTTAGCTATCATCTGGAGCTTCATGCAACATAAAGAAAGTTCTCAATAATGGAAGTTAACACGATTCGTGAATATAAAAGTTGTCTTCAACAAAATTCGCTTTGAAAAGAGGCACCGTACTTCAGAAAGTTGTCTTATCCGACGCTGACACCAGACTTTGTTTTGCATGTCTCAGCACAGTGACTTCATTTCACAGGCCTCTGGTCTTAAAATATTCATACACTTTCAGGATATTCATACCCCATCCATTTAAACTACAAATATTTTACTAGGACATTATCAGCCGTGCAGCTTTCTTCAAGCCCAAAGTCCTCGTGGTAAACCGCTATAGGTCAGCTCGTCGCTTCATTTTCACCAATAAACTTACTTAAACGGCTTCATATTTGGTCATAAATGATTTGTTGGAATACATCCCCCCCTCCATCCTACCGCCAACACATATAGGCGTAGAAGTTGACAGAATGATGCAAAAAATACTGCAATACGAAACAAAAATATTAAATGTTGTAATATTACACGGACACCTTGATTTTGCCGCGTTATAGTGGCGGTGAAAACGCTAGCTTAAACTTATTGGAAGTGTGAATAGCTCTCGAGTACCCCAGCTGGTAGTTCAGATGACACATTACTGTTAACTGATACGCACGGCATGCTGTGGAAGATGATGCTGAGAAAAATACCGGCAGCCTTGCACTCTCTACGATGGGAACCTTTAAGGGCACATGATTTAGTTTTCCTTGCAGTTTCTTCATAACGTCAGGAACCGTACACACCACTTAGGTACAGCATTTCAAGATTAAGTTATTTCAATGCCCATAAAAGAATACTAAAAATGCCAAATACAGTACGTCGTTTTTTTCTCTCTCTGATACTCTATTGTTAAACTAAAGCAGGGCCACTTCGTCGTCATTAGCTGTGAATTAAAATGCTTTAATTGATGATAAATGCCACCAGACCCAGACCGTTACATCACAGCCTCCTGTACGTACAAAAGCCTGGTTCAGTGGACATTGTCCGTTAAATCGAGGGTTTATTGTACTTTATTAGTAACAGTTATGGCTAAAAATGTCCATGCGAGTTGCATAGCAATTGATACATAAATAATTCGTCTCAGCATTTCAAAGATATACAATTGATAAAAATATGTAGTAAATGAAAGTTAGAGGTTATATATATATATATATATATATATATTTAAAAATAAATACTAATATTAATAAATAAAAATATTAGATTAGAAATAAAATAAATTAATAATAATAAAATTTTATATTATTATATACACTGAGTGATCACTGAATTATGACCACCCATATGAAAACTGAATGCGACCCGTTGACCAAGTGAGGTACGAGAGTGCGCATTTAGTCGATCTACATAGCATAAGGTGTCAGTGGTTCAGTAGGTAGTAAAATCCGAGTGTGATGGGTAAAAGGAAGGATTTATCTTACTTTGATAAAGGACAGATTGTGGGAGCGCGACGAGCTAGTGCCTTGATTTCCCAAACGGCTGAACTGGTGGGGTGTTCGAGAGCCACTGTTGTTAAGGTATACCAGAACTGGCGTCAAAATGGTCAAACAACGACCGGACGGAAAAACTGCAAAGGTCAGCGCTAGGTTGATGTTAGAGGTGAGCGCCGGGTCCGACGACTCGTACAGGCGAACAGGCGCAGCGCTGTTGAAAAGTTCACTACACAATACAACATGGGCCAACCCGGAACGATATCTGGCATGACCATGCTTCGAACGCTCGCACTTATGAGCTATACCAGCAGACGCCCCCTACGGCATCCTCTCCTAACCAAGGTTCATCGGCGTAAAAGACTCGCCTGGTTCAAAGAGCATGCAATTTGGACGTTAGAAGACTGTAAGAAATTGTGTTGGTCGGATGAGTCACGTTATTTGCTCCAAACCGTAGATGGTCGTGTACGGATTTAGTGTCAGGTGAGGTCTCAGATGAGGCTCTAGATCCATCATGCATGGTATAAAAAGTGTATGCCGGTAGAGGCGGTTGTATGGCGTCGGACATGTTTCACTGGCAGGAACTTGGACCCCTGGTGCACGTGGAACAACGTATCACTGGTCTCCGCTATCGTCATCTGCTTGCTGACTGTGTACATCCCGCTATGTTACACTTTTTTCCCGAATGGCGATGGTGTCTTCCAAGATGACGATGCACCAAGCCATCGGGCACTTGTTGTGCAGGAATGGTTTGATGAACACAGTTCTTACTTCCAGCACATTGGCCTCGGAACTCCACCGATATCAATCCCATAGAGCACTTGTGGGACACTATGGAAAGGCATATCAGGCGTCTGGATACACCAATTACCTCCATACCTGCATTGCTGACCGCAATACACGCAGCTTGGTTGGCCATACCTCTCGAACGCTTCCGACATCTTGTTGAATCAACAAGATGTCGGATGTTGAACGCTTCCGACATCTTGTTGAGGGCAAAAGAAGGACCTGCGACAATTCAGTGATCACTCAGTGTATATAATAATTATATATATATATATATATATATATATATATATATATACAACAGTACCTTTACGTCGTGCTGTTGTATATATATACAACAGCACGACGTAAAGGTACTGCTCACAAACCTGCATCATGAAAATTAAGACATCTATGGGTACAATTAGCACTATCCCCCAACTGAAATAAGATAGCTGCAGCTTTGTATTGAGCGTGCTTTTCGCAGTATAGTGCTTGACCAGTGATTCCGCCTTGTTGTGCCTTTTAGAAGGAGAGATATTGTGGCATGCGATCCACTTCCAATGCTGGTAAAATTTTATGACAGGGCTGCACAACTCTGTCTTGTGGCGTCTTTGTTTGGGGAAAATGATGAATTCAACTAATAAATCAAAAAGACTAACCTATAGTGCTCTACCTACAGAATTGACCTTTGGCCAGTGCGGGGTTATATATGTCTTTTTTTTCATTTTTTTATTTTACTTTTAGTTTTTCTACTTTTTATTTATTTTATGATTTTTTTTTCATATTTACTTTTTGACTTATTGAGACTCACACGTTTAGCCTTTTCCTTCATGGGAGTACCAGATTTTTAGTTGCCCTATCCGCTTGGTAGGTAAACACGTGCTTATTTGTGGCTGGCCACCTCATCGTAGTATATATGGGAATTGGAAAGCAAAACGCACTGCACAACCCTAGCACTGTGAGTATTTCTGGCCAATTTACAGAGTTAAGTATCATCACGAGTGTACCACGGCATTGTTGAAGTAACTTTTAGGAGCGTCCTACATAAGGTATAACAGATGCCCATGTCTACCTACAGAATTAAAATTATCAACTTGCCCCGAAACAGCTGAAAAACGCATCGTCCCAATCATTAAAGCTAAGCTTGTCAACTAAATTTGAATCTACCATCTTCTTTCAACAACACTGCCGAAATATCTTTACCCAAACTAACACATAAATTTGCATAAAATATACCCCATCACGACACATCAGCAGGGTTTACAAAGAGCAAATTACTCCACCATGAAATCGATATAAAGAGAAGACAAAAACTACTTAATGTATGCACTGCGTTACAATTCAGGTACGTTCTATTATCAAAGAATTTATCTCAGGGATTAAACCTATAATCTACTCGAGTTGTCTTAAGCTACACTGGATTAATTATGTAAAAAAATTATATATCATGTATTAAAAATTGTGGATTTCTATTGGTCCGATTTTAATGAAATTCTGGAGGGTTCGTCAACTCTTTCTACGATCCAAATATAAAATTTGATAATAGGCGTTTCACGCATATGCGAAAGTCCGAAAAAGGACACAGATTAATGATTTGAATTACATCAGTGAAGGCTAGATAGCAGGAGTAATGTATCTAAAGATCTACATCCAAATTTTCGTCCTTGAATATAATAACGGCCCGCTTTAACAAAATAATGTTTGCTAAGATTATGATATCAGGAAGTATTAAAAATTTATAGTTCCTATTAAAAAACTTCTAGTTCCCTGAGAAGCTGTTGTGGCTACCAACAAGTTCCTTCAACTGCATCAATCATGTGCTATATGAGTGACATCGCAAAATGTCACGCCCAAAAGTTCACTGATCCCATCCTTCCACTTAGTTGCAGGTCTTCCTTTAACAGCAGTTTTTGGAGTTGGTTTTTTTATGGTCTCTGTGGCATCAGATAATGTGGTGGTATGCCATTGCCTACCACATAGCCGATTTTGAAAGGGGTCGGCTTTAATCATCATGCATCCCACGAGATCCTCTTGAAGAGGAAAGGTGGCTACAGCAGAGCCCCGCTTAGTGCAGAAGGCTGATTACAACTGGTTTTCGCCTGGTTTCCAGACGTCATCTCATTCCTCTCTCCTCCCTTCCTTTGGAATCAACTGTAAAGGCGAGAGTAGCATAGTTTTATTTCCAGAAACTCAGGTTTTTCTTTCATTAAACAGCAAATCGATCACAGAACATACGCAATTTACAAACGTTTATATTCAGCTGAATATTGCCTAAGTTTCTGATGCGCTTAAAACACTTCAACAACCAACCGATTGCATACACGATGATTAAATTTTAATTGGACTGGATTATTTCAATGGATAAGTTTGCTTTCTATTGGTTTATCAGAAAATAAATATTCTGAAAGGGATAATATAGAAGTTTTGTTTTATTATTTTTCGCATTCACGATAAAAGGAAACATAAAATCCGCAATTAATTGGAATTCGCTTAAGAATGAAATGAAATCTATTTCATTTCATTAAAACTATAATGAAGACACCAATGTGATATGTAAACGGTGTTCATTTGATTTTTTTTTTTCTATTGAACAAATTCTGATAATTACCAAATCAGTTTATCTTCAATGGTTAACATTTTGGTACTAACTGTATGCATTTCAAACAATAATTAAAAGTCAATCGCCGAAAAGTCGAATTTTAAATTCCATACTGAATGCAAATCATTTATTAAAAAGTAACCAGGACAATTTAGAGAGAATTTGAAAGTGGAAATGTGGTATATAGCTCTCAAACTGTCTTTAAAAAATTGTCTTGCGAGGTAAAATTGCAGTTCAGAGTTTTTCAACTAATTCAATTTTAATTTTTAAGGGATCAGATTTAAGCTCTTCTGAATTATCAGTGCTATCCTTGAATATATTTGTTCAAGATATCGGCTACTAGTTTGGAATTCACGAAAATAAATCATACATCATTTTTACACGTCTCAGCCAGAAATCGAGTTGATGATATTAACCAGGATTTATGAGTTGATTTTTAAATACAAAATGAAGTAATCGATGCAAAATGAAAATGGGTAAACTTTATGATTGAGATAAACCACAGAACTAAATTTACAGAAAAAAAAATTCTGTTTTGGCGCTCGACACATACTATATCTGATACCCAATTCGTGGTAGAAAGTTGTGTCCTCTTATCGCCTTATCCATGTTTTTACTGCCTGTGAACGTCCTCATTGGAATGAAACCGCTGGCCTCGAAGATGTTTCTTTAACCGGCATTCCAGATTTTACGGTATGTGGCCAAGAATCTACAAATTCGTTGTTTTCAAGAATCCTGGGTTTAGTGCACTGTATGAGACTGCGCATTGTCATGGAACAATATGACACCCATTAAAGCAGACCTTTTGGTCATTTCTATTGAACTGCTGACCAGACATGACATCATGTCTTGGTATGTTGTAACGGTGTATTCTTATGGGGCAAAGTCTATAAAAATGACGTCAAATGAACCCTGAAATATAGCCCCAGCCATACTGTGGAGTGTTGATCTGCAGTCGGTAACTTAAGAACTCATCAACAAAAAACTTTTCCCTAGTTCAGCAATTCGCTCCACAAAAGTTGTGAGAGTAGCCGAACTATTTTCGAAAGTCACCAGAGTAGCTTAACGATTTCCACATTTTGCCGTATTAATTTGTTAAAGAAGATCTTTGAATGTGCAAAATCTGCACTTCTTTTATCGACAGCAACAGTTGTTCCTTCGTATTGAACCGTCATCACATTCGCCCCATAAACAAACAGAATTTATTCCTAAATTTTTATTGGGAATGAATTTCACCCACAGAAAGCGGGCAACTGAATACATTTCTTTTCTGGTATATTACTTCTTTTTTTTTTTTTTTTTTGAATAATTACTGAGCATGACAATGATCGGAAGAACAAGTAGCTATTCTTAAAGGTCAATGGTTAATGTTGCTTAAACGTCCGGATAGAGGGTTCTATCAGTTTTGAGCAAAATCGGTTACTGCTGGATTCGTGCTGTTTTCGCATATTCTGCTTCTTACATCATGGGGCATCACAGCCGACGACTGAATTGTTGCGCGTGCGCGTAGCTATGAAGACTGGCTAATCTTGTGCTCCTCAAGTTTACAGTGATTTCATGTATTTATTTCGCGAGTTACACTAGTTTTTTTGTATAGTGACCTGCCTAGTGGTAATACTGTGCATCCTGTGGAAGATTATTACCCTAACATTTTAGGTAATTATGTTTTTTGCATGATCTGTTTCTATCCATATCCATATATTCACATTTACCAGCGTTGCTTGTCTCCGAGGCCTGAATTCAAACTTCACTTCTGTAGGCTTACTCTGCTGGCTGACCACTGTCCGCTTCGGGCTATATCACAAGGTCAAGCAGTTCCTCTGCGGTGGGAGCTTTCCGGCAGTTGACCGCCTGTAAGGTGCGACTTTTATAACTCTGACCTACTTATGCATCTGTTTAGCTTAAGAGATTGCATGTTGAAAGCGAGCTAGAAGGAACTTAGCAAACTAACTCTGACTATTTTTGTCTACTTCTGTCTGGCAATCAAGTATACGATAAGATGACCGCTTTTGCTGGAACCCCTCATCAACAGGTCTCAGATGGCCCAGCTGCACTTTCAAAACTTACTTAATTTGTGCATCTCCGGAATTTAGCCTACACTTCAAGCTAGTAAGCTGCCCAATTGCAGCAAGACTTTGTTGCTCCCTGCGTTTCACCTACCCGATTACTGCCTTTCTCGACGTGCCATCCGCCCCCTTTTTCAGCTCAGACCTTTCGCTTATAATTCAACTGTATACAATGAAGGATAGAACGGGCGTTCAGCAAAAGTCCTGTGCCGAATGTGGGTTCAAACCCGAGGCTCCGGCATTACTTTGTGTTACGTGTCGTAGAATCTTCTGTCGTGATTGCCAGCCACCTAAAGTTAAAAGGTTGAACAAACAACGGAGAAGAAAATGGACCTGCCACCTTTGCGCAAGTAACCCAAAAAGCGCGGACATCTCTAAGGAAGAGATATCCACTATCACTCTTGCAGAAGAAACCCCATCTGGTGTTCTTGATGTGCGCAGTTCGATTGAAGGTAGTATTGTGTCGCCTGCGTTGAGAACACCTGGAGATTTAAGCTTATGCTTTGGGAAAGACATTGCTTCTTCGAATATGGAGTTTGATACCGCTCCTGCTGCCTCCGCAAACTTGCAGGTTAATAGCCCCTTTGATTGTTCGTCAATTAAAAGCTCTCTAAGGGAAAACACCTCGATACTCAATGCCCTCCCTGAAAGATTTAAGATCACTTTCGGGGAGATTTTGTCCCCAATAATCGACTCTCTTGCCTGCCTCAATAACGAAAATAGAAAACTCAGAGCCCAAAATACGGAAATTCTCGAACAAGTGCTCACAATGAATCAACAACTCAGGGATCTCAAAATCTTTATAAGTGAATACTGTCTTCCCTCTAGTCAGACGTCAGTGATGGACCATTTGGAACCTCAGGAGCATTCACAGGAAGCAGATGATGCACTACCAAGACCTCCAACTCAAACTGAGCGCGTCCAGCGAGGAAATCGAGATCTCAAAAATCTGCACAGTTCACCTCGTTTTGCAGACAAAACAACTGATCAGATCGTAGCCCCGGCCGTGATGTTGAACCCTTTGAGTACTCATCCCCCTCACACCGCTCTCCATCAGCGCGATCCGACCTTCGAGGTTGACAGCCCTTTTATACAGGACAAGTGTATTATTCCTGGTGAATCTAATCTGCACCAACCTTGCAAAAGACGTCAGGAGAAGACTGGTGGCCAGGTTATGAGCCAGGCCCAGCACGGTTACAAGAGGATGGAGATGAGAGAAACCCCACGCCAAAACAAGGAGGAGCGGATCTATGCTCAAGCGGATGCCTTCTGTCTCTCTGACCAAATTAACTATCTTGCGCAATTTCCCAGGCATAACCCACAAATGGCTTGCGCTTAAAGTGTTTTGACTGTGAAAACACAAGGTAACAGAACTCCATGCGAGGAGCCTAATATGTCGGTTCCTACTGAACCTGCCTCGTTCCCTCTGTCGCGGAGACTTGAGGAGATATATAATATTTCAGCTGTCCAGACCCGAGAGAGAATTTTTGTTTCCAGACTAGGACCAGCAACAAAAGTGGAAAGTATCAGGGCACTCTTTGCCCAAGAACATGGGATCAACTTAGACGCAAAAGCGATCAAAACTAGACACCCGACCTATTCTTCCTTTATCATCTCCTACCCTGCGAATGCAAAGCATATCGTCTTGGATTCTAGCTGCTGGCCGGTAGGCACCCTTATAAAGCCGTTCCAAGAGAGGAGCAGATCGATCGCTTATAGCGGATCCAGGCGAGATAAACAGCCATAGCTACAAAAGGATGACTTGCTACCAGGTTCACAGGAAGGAGAGATTCTCTGGTTTATGCAGAATGTACGCAGCCTAAAAAACAAGCTCCATTGTCTCCAGACTCTCCTATTGCTTGATGAGTTTGATGTCATCTGCCTTACAGAAACATGGTTAGCGGCAGATAGACAGCTTGACCTTACCCATTTTAACACCCCTTACAAACACATTGGGAATCACAGAATTAACGGGCGAGGCGGAGGTGTTGAAATCCTGTTCAACGATCGCTTCCAGCCAATAAGGACACGAGTGAGCCAGTCTAACAACTTTGAGGCAGTCTCCCTGACGCTGAGGAGTCCTCTTCTTCAAATCCAATGCTGCCTGGTTTATCTTCCTCCGGACCACAATGATGACTCAAGAGCAGAGCTGCTCACGTGGTTAGCAACCAACTTAATGCCTAAAATTCCAACTGTTGTAGCAGGTGACTTTAACTTGCCACTGCCCAGGCATGGGAATGCTCTTGAAGGCCTTGAGGCCACTCTTCGGGCCTTTAAACTTACACGGTTAGTGACGCAACCAACTAGAGCGTGTCAAGCGCTGGACCAAGCGCTGGATCTTCCACAACTTAAAAGATATCAAACTCCTACCTGGCAACTTTCGATTCCAATCTGATCACTCTCCAATTGCATGTAAACTATCCTTACAGAGCAATTCACTTGGGTTACCTGACGAGTACTCTGCTGAATTGCCTAGGATAGCTTTCTCTGCCAAATATCTGAAGCCAGAGATCATTCTGCAATGCTTGATTGGGTTTGACTGGGGGCGTCTCTATTCTGAGCCGTTGGAGGATGCCATTATGCTCTTGTCGGAACAACTGAAGTTAATTGCACTACATGGTGCAGCCAGAATCACCAGGAGTGGAAACAGGTCGAATCGGGGTTTCAATAAGGAAACTAAGATGGCTTTCATCAAGAAGCAGAAGGCCTACCGGAAATGGCAGAAAACTCAACTTCCCTCAGACCATTCCATCTTTAAGAAAGAAAGAGCTTGCTTCTTGAAAAAGAAAAGGCTGGTCCTTAACCAAGCTGTTCTCAATAGGTTGAAGAGTGGTAGAAGGATCCTTTCGAATCATCATCATCTATCCATTGACAAAAAGCTTGTCCAGGAATGGGCACAGTTCAGCTTACAGCAGGCAGATTTTCCTGACTCTGATTCCTTTCTCTCTCAGGAGGACTGGTTACCTAGGGCACACTTGTCTGAAATAGAAATAACTAGAGAGACCCTAATTGATGTCATCAATAAACTACCCAACAAAGCCACTGTAGGTCCGGATGGTTTCCCACTCTTTATTATCAAAATTTGCAGCCCATATATAGTCGACCTTCTCCTTCACCTTTTCAGACAAATCCTGCAATCTGGAATAGTTCCTTCAATTTGGAAAACTTACCATGTTAAGCCCATTCCAAAGATCAAGAAACCCAAATCTCCTAAAGACCTGAGACCAATATCCATCAGCTGTTCTTTACTCAAAATTTTCGAAAAAGTAATTCAGCCAACGATTGTCCAGCATTGCTTTGCACACAGGCCCGAGTACCTCCATACAGTTCTACAAAAGAGATCGACAACTACCAATCTTCTTGATACCCTCTTCAGAATTCAGCACACCCTTAACAACAAATCACAGATTGATATCATATTTCTCGACATAAAATCGGCTTATGACAGAATACACCTCCCAGCTCTTTTTACCATTCTGAAACACTACTTCGGCCTGGCGGAAACCCTACTTCAAATTTTGAAGTCTATTTTACTTCCTAGACATCTGTCTGTGACCCACAATGACTTTCAAGTAACTATTGATGTCTCAAGAGGCATTCCACAAGGAAGTGTACTGTCAGCTATCCTGTTTGCAGCAGTTTTGTAGCCTTTCCTTGCTCAAAATCCGAACTTTGTTTCTTATGCCGACGATCTGAAGTTCTACGTGAGCTCAGATCATAATCATCAGATTCATGATATCAACCAACAAGCTTCTAGGCAGATATTGAGCTTGGAAAGTTATCTTGCCACAATAGGACTGCATCTGAGCCCTTCCAAATCAGCACAACTGACGATAACCAAGAAGAAAGCCAAAAATGATATCCAAATCTTTGTGAGTGGGGAACCGGTGCAAAAGGTGACCTCTCATACTGATCTTGGCCTCACCTGGGACGTTGGGCTCACATTTCAGCCTCATTTTGCCAGGATGAGGCAGAAGACGTACGCTGCTCTTTGGGCAGTGCGTCAAGAGCTCGTTGGTGTGCATCAGCCAGCGCTGCTTGTTCGGCACATCCTGAGATGTATTACGCCGATTCCTCTCTATGCTTCAGAAATTTGGTCATCTGCCCCTGCCTCATACCTTCAGAAGTATCTTAGTTTAGAGTACTGGTTGCTTAGATGGATGAACAGGGTGGTAGGCCATCCCCTAACTATCTCCAGATCTATCCTACAAGCAAATCTAGGCACCACTCCCTGGAGACATATCATCATGACAAAAAATGTTCTCACGCTTGCTCGGCTTATAACGAGACGAATTGATACTCCATCAGTATCCGCATTAATCTCTGGCCCGAACAGGGCAAGAGGGAAGCACCCCGACTCCTGTCTCCCTCTACGTCTTACTCTGTCAAACATCGATTCCTTGAGGAACATGCTTCCAGCCAATTGTCTTCGGATCTTCAATAAATTTAGGATCCACCCTGATAGGTTCTGTGAAGACAAGCCCTACAGGAAGGAAATCCTCAAGAACTGTTACCAGATTATGAACCTATAATACTCACCTGCTCCTGGACAGACCTTTTTTTTTTTTTTTTTTTTTTTTAACTTGTCTCTTTGTATATGACAAAGACTTTCTGTCTTCATGTAATCATGTATATTACTGTATATTTTGTACATTATTGTTTATTTAATCCTGTAAAAGTCTCGGGTCGAGCACGAATGTACCCTTGTATAATGTACATTGTGTTCCTCGCACCTTAGTCTGAATTCACACCCTTCTGGCATAGAGCCGTCCCGGGGTGACACAAGGTTTCTTGGGAAATAAACTGATTTTAATAATAAAATAATAATAATAATAACTATGAAATGCCTCTTTAGTTACCAGTGTTATACTGCGTTGTTATTTAACAGATAATCTTTCCCTTACCATGCACAATCCCTTACCATGCACAAGGGTTGATAGCCTCCGTTGGCTTCTCGCATTAGCGTGCTGTTTCCGATCGCAGGATGTCATTGAGTGTATTTCATTTAGTTATATGTCATTCTCTACGACTATTCTGCACAAATAGCACTTTTCATCTGTCTTTTTTTATTATTATTTTTTATCTATAGAGACTTTAGTTTATAAGCCCACAATAACGAAAGGAGATATCTGTCATACACTCCAGCCTAAAAGTTTGGAATCACAACGTATGACAACTGTTTTTTTTTTTTTTTTTTCATTTAGCTATGAGAATATAAAAGAACAACGTACTACAAAGTAGTTTAAGCTTTTTATTAAGCATGAAAAATTTACAACGAAAAATATTGAAATGATTAATACTGATTTTTCACCAAGAGATTTTACCACTGCCTCACACACACGTGACATTCTGGCAATTAATTTTATAATAGTGTTTTTACTAACATCACTCCAAGCAACTACAAGGTCTCCCATGAATTCTGTAAAGTTGGGCAGAATTCACGAATTTGATGATCCCATAAAACCTCTACTGGATTTAAATCAGGCGATTGGGGTGGTCACACCATAATTTGCAATACCCCTCCTGTTGTTTAGTTGCTATAAAGTCCCTGCACAGCCTTAAAGCTGTGCTTCCAGTCATTGCCTTGTTGTAATACAATTTTTTTCCCACAAAGTCGAAGTCAAAAGGATATTGCATTATGTTCAAGAATGTTTTTATAGCCTTCCTTCAATTCTGACGATGTCAGGCACTCCAAAAAAACAGAAGCAACTCCAAGATCATGATGGAACCACTGTGCTTGACTGTGGGCACTGAACAATGTGACACCGCTTTATTTCAGTTAATTGTCTTATATAAACTCTACATTTGGATTCAAAAATTTCAAATTTGAAGTCATTCGTCCGTAATACGATTTTCACTCTTCAATTGTCCAAAGTTGATGGGTCTTAAACCAAGCCAACCGTTTCTTTCGATTTTCCGGTTTCAGTTTCAGCGTTCCGGTTTCCGGTTTCAGCATTCGGACACCACACTGCTATGAAGGCCTGCTTGTTTTAGAGTGGATGTATATACGGGAGTTTCTCTGTTCCGATTGAACTGAACTCGGATTTCAGGTAAGTTGTCGATTTCGTTTAGGAATCAGTGTTGTGGTCTTATCTTACATTGTTAAGCGCGATCGTACTTACCGTGGTTTGTACTGATTAGATCATTACTTCTTTCCACGTTTATCATGAAACACAAAACTAACACCAAAAACTAACTGAATTCTGAATGATGGGTGTTCGATTTTATAAGTTACAACCCTTACTCCTCAATTTATGTTATTGCAAAACACTCTAGATTCATCTATAATCAACAGTAATATTGAGATAATGCCCCACTTTCTAGAATATTCTACAACGTTCTATCACATTCAGGAATGTTCTAAAGTGTTGTAACGCATTCACGAGTCTTCTACAACTTTCTAGAATATTATAGAAATTTGTTAAATATTATTTAAGTTTTTTGATTTTTATACATAATAGAACATAATTTTAATACAAATTTTGTAAACATGTTGGTACTGTTTTATTAAAAACTTTGAAAATTAAGAAACATTAAACGTGATTCCAAACTTTTAGGCAGGGGGTGTACAGCAATGTTCATTTGGTTCAATTAGCGCATTTACTACTTCGGTCATAGTGCACCTTTAACTACACTGGTGTGCAAAACTTAAGGACCAACGCTATTTCTGAAGGTTACAACCACAAATTCAAACGAAACAGCCTGTGGCGATTTGCATAACTGTGGCCATTCAGTAGAAAGCTGGTGCACATGCAAAAATTTGAATCGTGATGAGAGGGATCACATAAACAGATAAAAGCAGCAGTTCAGCAGTTATGTGCAAATTATCGAATGGTGAGCACGATTGTTACAGACTTTGATTGGTTTCATACAGTGCTACGGACAACGAAATGGCCAGTAGGCAACATCTGGATGACTTTACCCGTGGTCGAATAATTGGGAAGCTCGAAGTGCGAGGAGTGTGGCTGCAGAGTTCGATATCGCCCATAGGACCATCTCACGTGCGTGGTCGGCCTTCAGAACGACAGGTACAGCTGTTCGAAGGACCAGTGGTGGTCGTCCACGAAAAACAACGCCCAATGATGACCGCTATATACTCCTACAGGCCAAGAGGGACCGACACCAGACAGCGGGATCCATTGCAACAGAACGCAGGATATCGCGGTTTACTGTGGCCAGGCGACTCCACAAAGGTGGACTGTTTGCCCGACGGCCATTACGCTGTGTTCCTTTAACACCTGCCCATCGGAGACACCGTTTACAGTCGTGCATCGAACAGAAGGACTGGACAGCAGCGCATTAGGATAAGGTACTCTTTACTGATGAGAGTAGATTCAGTCTTAGAAGTGATTCTGGACATCAGCTAATCTGGCGAGAGCTTGGCACACAGTATCACCCCGCAAACGTCACTGAAAGGGATCGATATGGCAGTCGACGTGTTCTGGGCTGGGGAGGCGTTATCTTGGATGAACGTACACAACTCCAGATACTGGAAGGCGGTACTGTAACCGGTGCACGCTACTGTACTGAGGTAATCTATCCCCATGTGCGTCTGTTCCGAGGTGCCATTGGAATGGCCCCGAGTTCGTGTTTATGGATGATAGCGCCACACCCCATCGCACTGCAGCTGTTGATATGCTTTTAGAAAGTGAGGACATTGTTCGTATGGATTGGCCTACCGGTTCCATGGATCTAAATCCCACCGAACATATATGGGACGCTCTGGGGAGACGCCTAGCGGCATGTCCACACCCACCAGAAAATGTTGACCAGCTAAAGAGGGCGCTGATAGAGGAATGGACGATGTTACAACAAGAACTTATCAACAACATCGTTCTAAGTATGGATAGGCAGTGGAAAGCCAGCATCGACATTAGGGATGGCCATATCTCCTACTGAGGACCACCTCTTCCCTTTGTTTCATCGTTAGCAATGATGCATCTGTATCATGGCAGCCAGTGCTATGTTGTGATTTTTGAATAAAGTCCCTCTGTACCGTTTCCGTTTTTGTGTCGGTGTTGTTTCCTTAATCATTTCTGTACCTTACAAGGTTCCCTTGGTATGCTTTTCCCATATCCAGGCCACTCCTATGAGTACTTACAGGTGAAAACCTGACTGGTTCTTAAGTTTTTCACACCAGTGTAAGATTTTAATTGTGATACTTACAAGTAAGAGTCTACTCTCCGATCTGCATGTTGTGGGGGCTGAAAAACAAACAGAGAATCCCTAAATAACTCACAGGCGACAGTCTACTTTCTGCTCTGAGATTGGTTTACAGGATGCCCCAGAGAAAGTTGTTGAAGAAATTGCGCTTGCTGTCGTTTGGATCCCGATATTTTCAAATGGTTAGCAAGCGAACAAGAAGAAACTCAAATCTGCTTATAGTAACGCCTAAGAGATCCAATTTTCCATTTGGCATCATCCACTGAACATTTGATTCATGTGTTCCCCAATACATACGTACATACTTTTTTATGTTTGCGAAATGAGCTGTGGCTCTCGCAGTGTTGTAAAATAAGTTTTATTTAGATGGCGCTGGGGTATAAAAGTAATAATAACAAATATCCGTGTAAACTTGTTATAAAAAGGTAGGAATGTGCGATTGTTAATTTGTTGTATGCTTCATTTTGTGGAACCTAGAATTTCTTCAATATCCACGGAGTTCATCAGACGCTACTATTCGTGTTGCTGAGGTCAGTTGTGTTTGCTGTATGGTTTTCTGCTGCACAGTTCTGTTGTTTCAGTTTACGGTAAATGTGTCTATCTCTGAAAGCCTTGTACGCTTTTCGACTTCTTACTGAAATTTTACGCGAATGTTCAGTTTCTGGTAGTCATAAAGTAACTTGATGTGAAATTATGTATGCTTTAACTGCATAAAAATAAACATAGCGAAGTTTCAGTGAGGGTCATCAAAGGAAAGTAAGAAGAACATGCCATTGTGTCAGTTATACAAATTAACTTAATGTAAGTTATTTGCTGAAGGTAAATATTGTTACATATGGAGAACGTTAGTTAAAGGCGGCGAGATCCCTTAGTTTGCAATGTAACACCCCCTTTGAAACGAGGAACAATTTTTTTTTTTGAAGACTTCGACATCGAAGTTTGAACTGGACTGGGTGCAATATTGATTAAAAAAAAAAAAAGAAGCAAAAAGCTAACTCTCCATATGACTTGCGATGTTAGCAGAACTATAAAGGAAATCTTTACAAATGTTAGGAGAATGTCCCGCAGTTTAAAATATCAAAGACTTACTCAGAACAATAACTAAATTTCTGAAAGCGCGCTCTCGTTTTAATAGTCCAAAACTGTTCCCTTCAAGTCCAGAAGCCAATCTGAATTTCGAACACCTGGTTTCAATATGGCCGCCAATGGTCATATTATATTTCAGGATCTCCAGTAGCTCACTTACCTCTATAGCGTTGTTATACATTAATGTGTGGGCTGAAACCACACTGAACTTAAACCATTACGTGATGAGGTAAGTGAGGTGCAGCGCACATCCACTTGTGTAATAGGGCCATTCTTATTCGGAAGAAACTAAAGTGGAATTTATTCCTGTGTTCATGAACGTAAACATATGCAGATGTTATTCCAGACTTCATACAGAGAAGCGTTGGAAGGTGATCTTTTAACATGTGGGGGCGCTTCATATATTCATCGGAGAGTTGCCGAAATTTAATTTCTGGTAAAAAAAAAAAAAAAAAAACATCGGCAGAGCCTTTAAGATAGCAGTGACTTCGTAGTCTAGATTATAACGCTGCTTACTACTGGCTGTGTTCTATTTACAAGGCTGCGCCAGATGACACTACCCGATGGATCTCAACTGAAGAGGGCGATCCAAATGCCGTGTGGAAATAAGCTTTCCTCTGAAAGTAATTTGATTTTTGAAATCGGAGCTCTTGCTGAGTTAAGAGACTGCATTTGACTGGTATTTTTTTATGAACATTAAACTATTTCGTACCATTCTGGATTGTTTGTAATCTCGTATTCGTGTTTTAATTTATTTAAAACAGCACTGTCTTGCGTGTCCTTTCCATTTGATGGCTGTTTGAAATGGTTGCTAGTACTGGTATTAGTTTCGAAGGAATTGCATGCCTGCGTTTTCTTTAATATTACTTAGTATCATGTGGTTCTTTTAAATCTTGTGTAAGAATTAAGTGCGAAATACCTGCGCCTCTGCTCTCAATTTGGATTCAGCAATCTGTTTTGATCAGGTGCTTCAGCGTTTTTGATTAATCTATCGTAGGGGTGTTGCTTACCGAAGTGGATTGTGCAACTTCACGCTTATTCTTCGGTGTTTTTGAATTCGAGAAGTGTGCTTCTACCCAGAACTCGTTGGTAATATGCGTTGAGTAACCAAAATGGAACTATATGTTCATGTGGAATTATAATCGCAAGTCTTGCTCTGCAGTAAAATTTCTGCCCGACGTTGAGGTGCCTGTTCAACTCAGATAACCATGATTTCGAGTAATGCAAAATCTAGCCCATGGATGATTATTTCACCGTGAGTTTGTATAAATGTTCTAGTTAAGATACATACGCGTTTACCTAATATTTATTGCCTTTTGTTCATGTTCTCTTCAGTATTGTCATACGGAAACGTTTAAAATATATATTAAACTCGTTTTCATTGCATATGTATGTTACATCTTATGTTGCTTAATTTTTAAGAAGAAACTGTATGCAGTATGCTCATTAAAGAATTTCAGTTATCAGATTGCATTTTTATTTCATCCCCATAATGAAATCAAACTTTAACACCAGATCCTCGCAATACAAAAGCCAGTTTAATTCGTATAGTTTAATTCGCATTACTATGGTAAAAATAAATCTTAGACGTGCATAGCAATTTGATGCTTCTATTTCTCTTGCTTTAGGGGTTTGCACTATCACTTTAACCTGCGTAAACTCTTGGTTAAACTGGGGTCTTCTGTGGTGTATCTGAACGCTTACTACCCTGTCACAGTATCAAATCTCGTCCATTATGGAGATATGCAATAGATGCAGTCCCCTGTGAAAGAGGTCCATACTTTCCTTACCCCTTCACGAGAAGTGGAAGATTTCATGTTATGGAAGGTTTATTTTTTTGGTAAATTCATGAAACTCCATTATCAGGATCATTCTCTTATTCTAGTGAATAAGTACGACACCACTGATCTTTAAGAATAATGAATGAACTGAGCATAGTGACTTGTTTTAAGGCCAATATGGTGAGTGGGAATTAAACTGCTGTAGCCCATCCGATTTAGGTAATGGTTTTACCTAAAAAGTAAAATAATGTTTAAGATTACCGGATAGTTAAAAGGTTTACTTAGGGTAAAACATTGAAGTGTTTCATATACACACTTGTGATCTGAAGTACGATAGATGTCACGAGTCACACTCGGCGACATTGGTTACTGTATAGCATGAAACGAGAAGTATTCGTGAAATTTAGTAAAGTAATGCAAGCTATTTGAGTCAATCCTGAGGTAAATAATATAATAGCTGATATTTCCCCTTGCAATCTAACGGGGAACTGTATACTAATGCAGGTAATTCCAGTTGAACAAAAATCTCAATGGCCTCAAACATGTGCCTGGCAACTGCTGCTATATCTTCAAGACTGGATGAGAAGGAAATTTATCCTCTACTACCATTATAAGCGCACTTTATTAATTTCAGGGAGTCCAGGCTAGCTGAATTGGTTCCCCCCCCCTTATAGTCTCAGGGAAATGTAATCTAGGGTCCAAATTGGCTAATTTGACGAGTTCGTCAAGACAATGTCTGACCCTTTTTAACGCTGGTTGCCTTAAAGTTTATTCAAACTTTATTATTAAAATAATTACCAGGTGTTAAAACACTTGGTAAAGGTAACTTTCATATCCTTCTATCACTATATTCAAAGACTTATCTGTATAGAAACTTTACATCACCCAAGAAATTTTGGAAAGAAAGAATAGGGGTTGGGTTTGATTTTCAGATGGAAATCTTATCGCATTTGGATCCTATCTCGATTTAATCTTTAATTAATAGCCGAAAATAAATTCACCTGTTGTGAAAGAGCTAACGGGATTTCGCAAACAGTCTCCATGAAAGGAGAACTGAACTGAATAAAGTCTGAATGTGCAGATACGAGCAAACAAGCGCATGTGTACTTCCAATGTTCTGCTGGTTTTGAATATGTATGATATGTTATATAGTGACCGCGTTTCTTAAATGCAAATCTGGTTTCCAAGCTGCCATGAAGTTTACTTCCAGGGCTGATGGGATCTCTTGTTTCACTAAAGCACCGGAACTTCCCTACGGGAAGAAAAACAACGACCAGCAGTGCGGAAAAATATACCGATGTATATACTGTTCAAAGGAAGATAACTATGTCACGGAGTGGGCCCACGGCACATATCTGGCAGATTTATTCCTACCCTTACGCTAGTTAATATAACCGGAAGACGGCACACAAAACATCTCCGTCGGTGATATTCGCCGCGTGGTAAAACTGCCAATTTATTCTTACCGGCAATGGAACAAGAGACGTTGCACTGTGAGCGGAGGAGGGAGAGGGGGTAGATGCTGGATAAAATAGACTTGTTTCTTGTTAAACGACACGGGATGTGTTTGTAAAACGTAAATGGACGGAGAATTGCATTTCGGAAAAGACTAGCAACTGAAGGCTGTTTCCCGGTAAGGACATTTGAAGTTGAAATGGAGTCGTGGTTTGAGAACTGCTGCAATTACTTTCGTTTATTCCTTTACCTGTGGTTGAGGAAATTTTTTTTTTTTTTGCTTCTATATATGTAAAACGAAATTTATAGTTAATTTTTGTCAATTGGGAATCGAACAAATTATTTGCACAGGGAAACAGCTGGCAAAATGGATGGGATGATTCCAAAGCGATGTTCCAATAATTCGTTTGTTAAAATCGAAATCTGAATAATATTCAGATTTCATAGCAGCTTATTTTGTACTTTCAAGCCGAAGAACCTCTCGTGAAAACCAGTACTTTGTGTAATTAAATATGTGGAATCTGTTCTTGATAAATCGCTCAGTATTGATGAAATTAATTGGGCATTCCCTTAATCACGTACTGCATATATATCGCACATGTACTCAGTAAATGGTGTATAGATCAATAGACGTGAAATAAGATTCTAGGCACGTCCCAACACTCCAAACTGAATAGTAGGTACTGTACAGACCTATTTCACCACATGGACAGTCAGCCAATTGGTGAAGCTTGTTGGGTGCTGTGATAATTAATATCCATAGTTTCCATTCGTTACTTCCTTGTTATGCTTTCCTGTGTTAGTGGCAGGGTTCATTTTATACTTCACCCAATACGCCTTCCACAATGAAAGGAATAATCGGTATCTTGAGCTACAATTTGCAAATTACTATCTTAGATTAGCGGGTCTTTAGTTTGTGCTTCATTACTTCCTCCATTTAGATGGGCTAATTTTCATTCGTGACATGAAACATCGCGGTGGCATGCATCGAAATAAGAGCTGTATACAGCACGGTTTATAAAAAAAAAAAAAAGTTTGACAACTGACAAATTGGTAAAGTATTTATTAATTTAGGAAATTTGCATTAGAATAAATAGGCATAGTTCTGTTTGGAAGAGCCAATTATACTACAATGATTTACAAATTATGGAAATATTTTTTTTAATTTCGAAAATTGAATTTTCATGCGCAAGAGCATACTGCAAAATCTGTCCACTAAATTTTCTTGGCCTCATTATCTAGCGTCTTAAAAATCAGACATTATACTACGTTATTTTTGTATTAAGTTCTTATTTCATTTAAGTTTACAAAAGGCTCTTGTCCATTTGGAATACAAAACAAATACGCCTACGAGAATAATCTTGTAATTTAATGTTGGAAGCCATAAAATAATTCGACAGTATCGTTCAGCTTTTATCCGTTATAAACGGCAACGGGTAACCTAATGAACAATTATGTCAATAAATATTCTAAGAAGTAATGATTACAACAAATTTCCATTTAAAATACTGGCGAAATATACAATTTGGGGAGTAATATTTACTAGTTTAATTTAGCATGGCGTAAAGTGATCTAAAAATGGTACTAGCCGTCGGTTCTATTCTGATAATGGATCTGAATTAAATTAAAATCTCTTGTGGTGTACTCCGATGGTTAACGAACATCTTATATTCTCTGGAGGCAATGCCCAACGAAGTGAATGAATGTAAGCGTGCACTAAATGGAAAGTTGCGTACCTTCAAGCATAGTTTAGGCAATACGAAAGTTGAATACCCAAAACGCTGTTACCGCAATAATTTGTTTTCTCGACTCATCAAAACAGTTTACTTTCATTTTTAGATATTTCCTTTTGCAGGCTGTAAATGACACATTTGGCAGGCCCTTTCAAATTACAATGTCGTTTCAGAACGTGTCATTTTTATGAAGCTTTTTATTGTTTCTGTCGCCACTATTTCCTACTAGTGGGGACGAAAACCATCTTAAAACCATTGCAAGGAGTAGAATGAGCAGAGTGGATGCCTCTCAGATTATCATTGACAACTAACGTATATAAAAGCGCACGTGGATTATGGGTAGGCCTGATTGTCACTATCTTGGATAAATTATTAGTTTTCTATAAAACGTGGCTTGTCCTGTAATCCACCTCTTTCGTTAGTGTCTTACTGGCGTTCCCTGTTATTCAGGTAGAATGACAGGCATGACAGGTAGATAACTTAATGCTCCATGCACGTTCAGTGTGGCCGGCCTTACACAGCACATCGTTAATTAATCGATATTTGTTCATTCAAGACGACTGACGCGTCCTGGTAGCAATTGCTATTAATTATAGGGAGGACATTACCTCTAGTGACAGCCCCGTGCTTCCTCGGTATACTGATGCGCCATTATGCGACCCACTTTTCTTCCCTCCCCTTCCCCATCAACAGATTGTTAAACTGCGAGATACTTCTGGCAGTCTTATTAAACAGAAAAAGTGAAAATGATAGAACCAGCCCCAGAAAACTTAGCGTTTATCTCCTCACCACATTTTCCATTAGTTATTGATGCAATAAGCACACATAATGAACTTTTGAGAAAGTTATTTTAACACATACATGAAATCAATGGAGAGTACTAATTTCTTGATTGTTGACTTAGAAATTTTAATAAATAGTAAAGATTATTATATTAACATCCGTAATTAAAAAAAAAAATCCGGAAATCAAAAAACTAATTTATTCTGTCGCCAAAAGTTAATTCAATACTACGCTTCAAATGAAGATCTCGTTTTTAATGAATACATTTCTATTTATTTGTCTTCTGACTAACAGAGGATAAAATTAAGTATGAAAGAGCCTAGGTAATGAATAACAGTTACAGAACTTAAGGTCACTATTCAAGTTAAATTTAATGCCTAAATTTTATATGCAATACCTGGTATAGCCTACGTTATATACTATATCAAAATTAAGTTAATTTTTATACCGATAAAAGCGTTTTCATCTACATATTCTTGAATTAGGCTGGCTGTAGTTATTTCACAATGACAAGACTAAAAATAAACTTTTCAGAACTAAACACCTTATGCATAAACTTAAAATAAAATAGAGTACAGTGAAAATATATGATAAACTCTAAAAATTAGTAAAACTTTAAGACACTTAACTAGCAGCTTTTAATAATTAAAGTTTTGCCAATTTTTATTTATTTTTAGTTTATCACATTGTAGTATTTTATTTTAAGTTTATGCATAAAGTCTTTTAGTTCTGAAGAGGTTTAGTTATTAAAAGCTCATTTTACTCTTATTTTGACTACACGAGCTGCAGTCAGTTTATTAACCTGATTTCATAGGTCTACTTAGTTTCGTGGCTTAGTTCATTTCAAAGGCGAAAACTGCCTCAGCGAAAGTTTACAAACTGCAGCCCACGGTTCATATGGGGGGAGGGGTATTGTTTCATTTTCCTGGCCATTTGATGGTTATTGCCATGTGATCAGAGGGAAGCCGAGCACTTCATCACAATCTAGTGACGTCTGGGGAAAGACTTAATCTATGGTGAAAAAATGTTGAGGTAAATAGTGGCACAGCATTATATTTTATTTTTGAGAAATACAGTTCATCGGTAATGCAACACCAAAGCAAATCGCAAAAGCCTCAAAAATGAGTCGCAGTTCGTTTCCATTCTGTTACTGTTTGATTAGGTGCCGTTACGAAGTCAGTGGTTTATATAAATCTGAAACTTTCGCAAGCTCCTTGTAGAATTAAAACACGCGTACAAATTATTCCAACAATTTTTATTTACTCATTTTGACGTTAAATACCTTTTTTACTTGCGTTATTCCAAAAATTTTGTAACAGAAAACCATATTGCGAAAAGCGTTACGGAAGTGACGTAATCTTCAGCTTCCTCCAGAGGCCAATTACTGTAACTTGTTTTGTTGAAATCATACTTGTATGATGCCAACAATAATTTATCTTCTACGGGACCAAATTTAATAATTTTGCAGAGTTATCTTAGCTCTATACAACAGGAAAAACTTTCAAAGCTGCAGTAGTTTTTCCAGGATAGTGGAAAATATGAACTTGTGATCAAGGACACTTTCTTACGTAATAAACGGGACGTATAGCATATCGTTGGAAAACTAAGGAATTTAGAAACAGAAATATTAGGGTTTTAAGATACAAAAAACTTTCGAAAACTGGGAAATGCGTTAATTGGAAAACGCATCTGGTTTCAAGTCACCTGGTGTTTTCAGATTGAATACAATTTTTTTCTTTACAAATTAAAACTGAGGCTGCGAAAGAATTCTGCGCATTTATGAAAACATTCTTCAATTTGGACATGTCATCAGATCTTTCGAAAAATACTATACGTAATGGAACAACTATAGACAGTGTATTTAGTCGTGAACTAAACTATTTTCAGTACAAAAAATATCGTATTTTATTGGCCAGCAGACCAATAATTTCAGTAACCGATATGTAATTATTATTAATAAAATAAAAACATTGTTATATTATTATCCATGAATTTTTTTTTAATATCTGAAAATTAAGGCATTTTTAACGCCTGCCGATGACTCTTAAATGTAAAACACGTTAAATATGCTAGCGGCAGGACACATTATGTACCTGGTACAGATTTTTTTTTTTCCCTTTAAATTCTTCTTTCATATGTCTTATACTACGTAGAAGAACAAAAAATTACAGGAAGCTGTACATTTAAAGCACAGCGCTCCCTTTCAACTTTTGCGCACCAGCTGAAGCTGATGTCGGAAGGATCCGTTTGCTACAACTTCCATCTCTACCGCTCGAAGTAGACTCCAACCCCTCCGTTGCTCCAAACGCTGCTTCCTGTCACAAGCTGTTTATTTGTGAGAAAGGAAAACTAATGAGCAGGAACTAGATCTAGGGAATTGGGCGATTGTGAAAAATATGGATGCTATGTTTCTGACAAGACGAAAACTCATTCTGACAAAGAGTGCAAACACAATCTCCCTTCTCCGCATTCACAAAAATGAATAAGTGAATATGCTGGAACTAGTCATCTATTACAGATATCCATCCCCGCGCGTGTAGGGGTGTAGTAACGTAGCCGGGTGTTTAAAAGCAGAAACACTCGTTTGAGCTTACCATGGTTTAAGTGCATAATCGCTAAATACGGTAATGTTCCTTGTTTTCTATATTATAAACTCTTATTATTTGTTCTTCTCCCAGAGTATAATCGGAAACTTTATTGACCGGATGCTCGTACGCGAGGTGGCCAAACGTGAGGCACAGTAGCATACGCATTTGATTATGGTTCTAGCCTGTATGGCTAAATACGGTGTTGTGCTTGTATTCCGTCTATCTTGTAAACTCGTCAGACTAAGTTGATGACCTGTTATATAAAGAGACTATCTTCGAAAGTGCAAGCATGGAGATGCTCACAGGAACTGCATCTTTCGGCAGTCGCTACACAGCAGTTATCTTTAATATCTCTTTCCTCGCGCACGAAACCAAATTGCACAGTGGAAATGTAATAAGTCATTGACGTTTCGGGCTTTACTTTTCTGAGCCTCTTTTCAAATTTCGCTAATTTTTATTTCTGTCTGTTCTATAAGAGAAATTCTTTGCATCTTTCGTCAGTTTTCACATTTCATTGATGATCTGAACTATTTTGTCGCTTCTCGGTCTCTTTTCGTCTTCTCTACCTATCTGTAAAATATATTGAAGGGAACTACCATTTTATTTTTCCGGCCTTGACAATTCTGCATACATTTTCAATCCCTCTTCAACAATTGTTATCTTCGATAATAAATGTGCAACTGGTGTCTAGCCGAAGGTGGCACAACAAAAGGAAAGTCACTGAATAGTACAATAATTCAGGTTCATTACAATATGAGTTTGATAATTTACATTCTAACTGCTTATGTCCTCGGTACAAAAAGACTTAAAGTTCCTTTGCATTCGCGAATGCAAGAGGACATTATCACAAAAATTAACTCAATTTTTTGATTATTCTTAATAACTCATACCATCATTTTAAGAGGGGAAAGCGATAAGCATATATCATGGCCAACAAAATAACACAGAAGCAATCAGCAGAAAACGATTTGAACCATAAACAATCGCCCGAGAAGACCCCTTGTTAAATTTTATTTTGGGTATTTATTCGATCCCCATGGTAAAAAAAAAACTTTTATAAAAGTTAACAGACAATTTTAATTGAGGATGACCCTTAACGGGAATTTTCTCTAGCGAGCTCCAGCAAATTGGCAGTACCCTGGTCATATCTTCTTTCTGGTTTTTCGGCTTTTGAATGCATGTGTAAAAATGCTTTCCACGTAACTATAATTTTGACTACAGTATACTGTTATTGGTTAGCAAGTCTTAGGTGAAAAAAATAACAAAAAAAGCAGTAGTAAAGTTCATGACCGATTTCGGTCTAGGTCATGGTTTTATTATATTAGATTTATCTCTTGGCATGTCAATTTATCAAATTCCAAAGAAAAGCTATTGCATGCATTTTTGTATTTAGAGTTATTAGGGAACCTTAATCCTTTTTAATATAATAATATTTTGATGTCAAATTTGATCGTGTGAGCCCTAAAACTTATAAGCATTTTCAATTAGGTATATTTTAAACGGCACCTTGATAGAAATCATAAAGGTAAGCCTTCAGATATTTTTTAAAAAGTTTAACGATAATACAAAATGATAATGTTAAGATAAGATATCCGTTTTTTCAATCTCCAGGATTTCGACGAACGATAACATAAATTCAGTGTCCTGTCGCTAGCATATTTAACGTTTTTTACATTTAAGTCATCGGCAAGCGTTAAAAACGTTTTAATTTTCAGATATTATAAAATTCATGGATAATGTTTTTATTTTATTAATAATAATTACATATTGGTTACTGAAAGTATTGGTCTGTGATGACTAAAGTAGGATATATAATTTTTACATTGAAGAGATTTTAGTTCATGACTAAATACACCATCTATCGTTTTTCCATTACGTTTAGTATTTATCGAAAGATCTGACATGTCCAGTTTGAAGAATGTTTTAGCAAATGTGCAGAACTCCTTTCCTCCCTGAGTTTAATTGTATATTGAAATCCCCAGCAAGGACAATAGGTAAACGAGCCAATGGTTCTAGTGATTTTGCACTCAATTGAATATGGCAATAGATTTCTATATATAAATTTACGAATATCAACTAGCGATGTTCCTGGCGTAATGTAAACAGCAATGATGACTACAGGTTCCTCGTTGAGGTTACATGCAGATCCACAAATGTCTCCGACTTTATCTCATACAGCAGTCAATGAACTGCTATTTTTATGTTGTTCAAATATGTAGGGTACTGATTATAGTTGAATCTTCTTGTTGGTATATAACTACACCACCACTACGAACATTAGGTGTTTTATATTGAGTCACATTTATATGACGATAACGGTACACTTTGATCATTATCCAACCAAGTTTCACTGAATAACAGTATCGTGGCTTGTAGTAAACGATCCGTTTCGATATCTCGTTCATGAGCATGTAGACTCTGTGCATTCATTGAGACTATTGATAATTCTTTATTCTGATGAAGTCTTGAAATTCATCTTATATTGATTCTAGTTTATTATATTTCAGTCGATCCATTTCAGTGCAAAGTTCCATATTACTGGTTGCTTTACCGTGGTAGAATGTGAAGGCATTAGTAATGTAAACCTTCCAATGAGATCACTCGAGATTATGCAAGTTGCTGTTGATGATCTTTCGGGAATCATGTGTTCATCATCATGATTCATCAAATGTTTTAACTTATACATAAATCACAAGGAACATTTGACTTCATCAAATGTTCCTCCTTGTGATTTATGTATAGTTAAAACACAGGCGGACACAAAAGGAAATTGTGTACGTCTTGTTAATTGCCTATTATTTTTGAATGGAATCGTAGTTGATCGCTTCACAATAGGTACACATTCACTAGTGTGTGTGTGTGTGTGTGTTATCTTTCGTATATTGTCTATGTAGACACTGAAGATTGTGTCTTACTTTTTTCTTTGGAAATTTTTAACCACGTTCATTTACAGTTTCATCTTCATACTCAATGTGTTCTAAAGTACCGATTGCAACATTTTGCCAATCCATCAATAACATCTACATTTATGGTAATCATAAATGGTTTACCTTTCAACAGTGAAAGTATATATGGGAGACCTAAGGTGTCAGTTACTGCCATACTTCAGTTGTTCAGCCGAATTATGTTCTTGATATACATCTTGGCCAACAACTTCAATCATTTCATCCTGAGCTAAAGCATTTCTGTTATATTCATTTACGTCATTCCTTAGAAACAATCGAATGTCACGAGGACACAAACGACAAGCATCTTCTTTATTAACGAACCTAGATTCGATAATTTTAAGTTTATATTCGGTCAATGCGTCTCCGTTATCTATTTTTGTAAGCATGGTCGAAAATGTACTATCGGATTGACTTACAACTTGCACAAGTTCATGAAATTGTAATGACTACCACAGTGTCGGACCAACCAATGATTTCTCTAAATGTTTGCATATAGCTGTCGCACTCTGGGGGTAATTGTCGGAAATCTCCAATGAAGTATACATTCGTACTTCCAAAAGGTTGTTCATGTATTCCAGTTAACTGCTTTAAACGAATATCTATAACACATGACAATTCGGTAATCGCTTTACGTAATTTCTGACGTTCGTGTGGCCATACAGTAGAAATATATTCAATTGCTCTTGAAGACATAGACATGGCCTGTCGTATTATATAACAGGCAGCTTCTTGTGAGCTCATCTCTACGGAATTTAAAAGATCTACGCTTAATGCTCTTGTAAGATCAGTCATGTCCATATCTGAGTAATCTTCTTGTAGTTTTATGAGTCTGCGTTGGAAGTTACGAATGCCTCTATTGGTTTTATTTACATATTCCACCACATATACAGCACATGAATAGTCTTCTATCATAAATTGTAAATCGGTATTTGACTTGAGTATATCTAAGATCCATGGGTTGTAATTATTGACAAATTTTACATCTATCGTGCGCCGAAGAAATATACGCGGTCATTTGATACCTGCTCTCAAAATGTTTAGATATTCTTCTGATTGATATCGATTAGCTTCAAGAAATTCTTTAAAAGTGATATGCACATCTAAATCCGATGATTCGTGCATTGTCTTAATTTTTTTTTTTTAGATAAGCTGTTCTAAGATTGTCAGTTGATGCCATAGGTATTAAAATTCGTGTCCGAGACATTGGCCAGAACGGTACTTCAAATCGGCATTCTTGTCTCTGCACTTTACTTTTATAACAAGTGTTTGTTTCTGCAATCCTGCGTTTTCTGAAGTTTTATCTACAGAACATAGTATCTATTATTGTAATTGCTGCTTCCATTCCACCATTTTCCTCATCAAATGGTGCACTAGGAGCGTTATTCAACCATAATAATATATGTGCATGTGGACATATTCCTCTACGTTGAAAGTCAATGCGTTTGAAGTAATCCTCAACAAAATATTCTCCAAAAAGACTACCGAAAACTTTTTTTAAAATATGTAGAACATGTTATGGGATTTTCATTTATTAGAGTTGCTCGTTCCATATATGGTAAACTCATTATTTCTTCAGTTGTAATTTCTCGTTTATATTGAAACTTGTATAACATTGACAGTAATATAGGCCATGCTGGTTCACAGGCACTTAGGAACATAGTAGGTTTCCTAATCAGGACTGGGCATCCTGAGTTACGGGATTGCTGGTATTGCACTACCATCCAGTGGATGCGGGATTTTAGCGCCCTACCGAAGCGCAACTAGTTGATTATATCAGGCAGCAGTTGCTCAGTTGTTGGCTGCTCACGTTTCCAGCCCTAATTACACAGATTTTGTAGTCAAGATAGACAACTTGCGGAGATGGACCCAGGTCCTGGAGCCGCTACAAACAGGCCACGTACATACACAAATGTCATTGAGTGCGCATACATGCATTTCTTTTACTTGAGTCTTGAGAGTTCCACTTTCTGCTGGAGTTTCTTACACAGGTTCAAATGATTGTAAATAGTTTTGTATTTATGTAAATAAATTAAAAATTTTTTTTTATAAACTCTTGATTCCAGCATGGAACGTGTAATGTTAGATGCCGTTGCTACAGATTTAATTGTAATTTGCAAACCTTCTGTAGTACGCATTCTCATAATTTTCATTGCCATATATAGCAAATGTTGGAGTTTTCGAGCATGTTCCCAAATATGCAGCTGGAAATGAAAGTTCTTTTGCACGTTCATCAAATATCAAACTTATCGTAGGTGACTTTTGTCCTGGTGCAATACACAAATACTGATCTACAGACAATCTAAAAGTTGTAGATTTATATTATCATTTGAAACCACGAAATCATTAGACACCTTTATGCTGTACAATTTATACAGAGTTGAATTTATTAAATACCGTAATCATGCCTTGACCGTCTTCTGTACACATCCCTCCCTGTGTACGATGATTTACGCATGCGCCTTCGTTTAATATGTACATTAAAAGGTCGTGAAAGTTTTCACGACCTGCACTGGAAATTCTTGAAGTAATTCATATGAATTTACCGGAACTGGTTTCAAATTCATTTTAAACCATGGCCGATCACATATATCACAACTATATCCAAATGGATTTTCATTAATTTTCTTTTGAAATTCTCTATAATCATAATTTATATGCGCATAATGTCGAGAAATTTTTTTTCTTTTGCAATATTCTTTTACACTTTGGGCTGTAGTTTTAGCATTCAATCTGATCTTGCGTTTGCTTCTTTCTTTCAAGATATTCTTTGGCACATTGGGCTGCATTTTTTTTTTTTTGATAGAGGTTGAAAAGTCCCTGGCATTTCTTGTACTTGCTCTAGTTCATTATCTTGTTCTTTCCTCCGCTTGCGATATTCACGCATGCGTTCGGCTGCCGACTTAGCCATAGCGAGAACGTAACGCTTCACTTGACGACTGAAATCACACTACCCAACACGAGCTGTACCTCTTATATATATGTAGCGCGGGATGCTTATACTACGTTCGCAAAATAGTTCAGTCGATTAAAAGAAAAAAAAAAAATACTGTAAATTCAATCTGGAAATGCCAGATGACTAGAAACCAGATGCGTTTTCGAAAGGTTTTTTTTTTTTTTTTGCATCTTAAAACCTCTGTTTCTAAATTCCTTAGCTTTCCAAGGGCTATACGTCCACATTAATTCGTTTATTACGTGAGAATTTCCTTGTTCATATTTTCCACTATCCTGGAAAAACTACTGCAATTTTCAGAGGTTTGATATCTTTTCCTCTAGTATAGAGCTAAGATGAAGCTCTCTGCCAAATTTCATTAAATTTGGTCCAGTAGAAGATAAATTAAATTCGAATAAATTTTCCGTAACATTTCCCGTTATGGCAAGTCCGGGGGTTGCACAGGAGCACACTGTAACTAGCATATACTTATTCATTACTGCTTTTAAGATAAATATGTAATAAATACCAAGACAGCTAACTGTCTTCTTTTCTGGAATACCCTTCTAGCAAAATCTTGAAATAAATTGAAATGTGCAAGATTTGACAGCAATAATATTTCTGTTCCTCTATAAAGCTCAGGCACAACATTTCTGAGAGCTGTTCTAAACTGCTCATAAATTGAACACTCATACAACGCATGTTTCCAACGCATGACAAGAACAATGATGATCCGATAGGTGGTAGATGACTTTCATCAACCGGTGAAATACCACCACTTTGCTTATTGGAGGCTTGAAGTGGTGAAACCCATGTTTAGTCTCTAGAGCAAAGTTTCCGGCGTCCCCTCCCCCCATACTTCTCCTTCAACCCATGCACGGTACTAAGTACTATAGGTTTTGATACCTTTCGTGTTTGGGGTTTTCATGAAAAAAAACAAAAAAAACGTAATTCACATAACTTAGCTCTGAAAGAGCTATGTCCTGTTAACAAGAAAGATGTTTCCATACTAATATGAAACCATTTATTCAAATTATTATTAAAGTTGAACGTAACACTAGGTATAAACAACCTGGTCACAGCATCAGTAACACTAATTCCAGTGTTCCTGCCAATGCTCAACTAATTTACACACAATTTGTTTATTTGCCAATTTTCTATCAATCGTTACATTAGTTAAACCCAAAAATGAAATCTGCATACCTTTTTTTTTTATAGTAAAATGACTAAAAGTTCTAAGTAACGTCATAACAAGTGGAAGAACCCTCGCAATAACTTGCAGGGCGTTCGTAGACACCGTTTTACACTCTCAGAATAGTTAGTAACGTGGATCTTTGCAGTGAATTGATTTTATTTTTAAATTTAACAGTACTGGTACGTTTGAACCAGACAGATGCTGCGTAGCTCACAATTGGTAAAAAACATACCTTATAATATGTTAAACACTCTTTTACCCATTCCTTTCTGGTAATTCGCACAATTGAAGCAGTCAAGTTTTTAATTTTACTACTTAAGTGTTCAATATGAGCAGTGAATGTGAAGTTAGCGTCATTTAGGAAGTGACGTCATTTGCGTAATTTCCGTAACGCTTTTCGCATAACTGTTTTACATCACAATTTTTGGAATAACGCCAGTAAAAACGTTTTTACATCCTGGCTAAAAAAACAAGGAAAGAAACACAATTGAAATTTTACAAAGTAATGACAATATCAACACTTCTTTATGGTTCTGAAACATGGATACCGAAACAAAGACATTAATAGGATACAAGCTGCAGAAATAATTGAAGATATGTTAAACGATGTACAAAATTAAATAAAATACCAAACGTAAATATTAGAAAAATTAAAGATTTACTCAATTAATGGGAAAATTATAGAATATAGACAAAGATGGAATGAACATGTAGAAAGAATGAAAGATAACAGATTCCCTAAATTAGCCTATACATATAGAGCAAAAGGAAAAAGACAGGAAGACCAGAGAAAAGATGGGGGCAAACTTCCTTGAGATCGGAACAGACGGATCGCCTAATCTACGAAGGAAGATAAAATAAGATTAAATCCTTACACCTTCAGATAAAGATAGAAAATATTACATTTTTTCCAAACTTATAACAGCACTGAGTCTTCTGATCTCATGCAGTCAATTAAGATGCAAGCGTCTTCATACATCCAGGTTTAGGCTTTTCACACCAAATTTACATAATATTCCTTAACAATGCACTTCAGTTGATCAATCACTAAGGCACACACTGATATTAGTAAAACTGTGACCTCTTGAAAACTTCCCGTTGAATGCAGACTACAGGAAGAAATCGTGCTTCTTTTGAAAAGTACTCCTGCTGTTCTTGAGCAAGCATGTCATAAATTTAAGTAACTTTGCAGGTTAAAGAACAACCAGAGTATTTCCTGTATTAATTATCAATTTTGTTTGTTTTTTTTTCTCTCTGCCTTTAGCCATAAGATCGTTATGGAATGCTCGTATTAATTAATTTGGCATCAAAATACCATTTATTTATTGTATACATAGAGCGAGCCTAATATTTGGAAGGGTTTGAACCGCCATTTGTTGCAATCTCCACTGATTTATTATTTCTGCTCCAGGCAACTTATACAGTAATCCGGATAATTAAACAGCCAGGCCACGCTCTACCAAGGTCCTAGTTTTTCCAACCAATTTGAAACGATTAATGTTAATCATAAAGAATATAGCCTATCGGACAGGCCACTCATTGTAATTCGAAAAATTAGGAAGCTGTAGAAGTGATCAGACACTTCTACAGCCCCTCACTCAGTGAAATCATGAGCAGAATGGTTTGATCTAAGGGAATGATATATGGAATGATCTAATGCCATTTTCCCTTGTGCCTCCCTTCCCTTTATGTGCTACTTCCAGAAATTCAAAAATTGTTTCCCCCTGTCACAAATTCTATTACAGAGAAACTATTGTACCACTGGGCTGAGATGTTTCCTGCGTAGCTTCTTAATCACGTGACGGTTACTGCTCAAGTTGAACTCGGACATAAGGGTAGAAATCCCAGTTCTTTTGTCGGGAAACTAAAATATTTCTTAGAGAGAAATGCAGACAGTATTTTAATGCGGAAATGCAAAACAGTGTCAAAGGGTACCTCGCGTGTCAGACAATAATAATACGATTTCTTTGAAAAGCTCATGTACAAAAACATGAATGGTGCAAAACCTTAGTTTAAAAATGCTGAGGCGGGTATTGTGTTTTCCTTTATTTCCTTGAGAGGAGAACTATCCAGCTGAAGACTGCTCTGACAACAATACTTTAAATTCCGGAAACATCTGAAGTTACTCCGTGATCTCACACTTCTCCGATTTCTCTTCCCCCCTCTTAGAATTTATTTATCTCCCTCGAGCCACTGCACAGCATAATGAACCAGCTGTGAAGAACATTTCCTGTACTTTACATTTACGGATCAAACAGTACCCAGGAAACGTAAACATTCATCTGAAAATTGGAGACGGCCGAGTTTATTTCTATACATATATACAAGTGACATTAAATAACATCCGGATGGAAAAGACGTAAAGTACATGCGATGCTCCAAGAATTTCCAGATAATAGCCAGACAAAGCAATTGATGTGCATGGTAATCTATATCCAGTGTCTTTGTAGTACACTCTACTGCACACACATTGAAGACAAATAAAATTTGTGAAAGAACAAAGCAGTAGAGTTCAATGCATGAATATTAACAAGTTATCTGTGAGAGGACCTACAAAAAGACAGGCAGTACAATGCTCAACTTTACAGCTATTGACCTGTCAACGTACTAACAAAATCGAGGTAAAAAACATCACCACAATGCCTAAAGGCATATTTTCCCATTTGATCAGTGGCACAGAACACACTTTGCATAATAATTTAGTGTTTCTTTTTTTTTTTCTTATAGCTAATGATGACTTACAGACTGCATCGTCCAGTTGTATCAAAAATTAAGTAAACCATAAATAATCACTGCAGTAATGCCTATGCTTAAATATTGAATAATATACTATTAAATTAACTATTTAAGGAGTGAGAAAGAGTATTTGACTTTCATCAGCTAAAAGATGAATACTCGTCAGAAGTCGTTAGCAATTGCAGAATTCTTTAGTTATCATTTGCAGAAAGATCAAAGGCACTACAAAAGCGGATCCCATAACTTGCCTCTTCAAGTTAGTCAGGATTAATTTGAAGTGGCTTAAATATATTACAAGTTTTCCTCAGAAATGTCAACTTAAACGAATGAAACCTACCAGATGCGCCCTCGTGGGTATCATATCTGCTGAACCCACCACAATTAGGCTACTTTTTGCTGCTGAGTTTTGGATCTTAAAATGGGCCATAAACAAACATAAATTCCCTCGAAAGTTAAGGAAAACAGAAATAGCCAGTTCTCTACAAACTCACAAACTCCTCACGCTGATTAGAGTGAAACGCCTTACCACGCCTGTTAAAAAGATCGTTGGCAAGATTTCGGTACCATCATTATGGAACTGGTGCTCTTGGAGAGCTCCTCCTTCTCTCAGAGAGACTCCACCTCTGTGTCCACATCTCAGCTCTCTCCACTTATCCGATAGGTTTCTGTCTTTTCAACTGCTCTCATCTGTCCAGTCACTGGATGCTGACAGTAAGTTTCGTTGTGACAGGGAATACAGAAGCTGCATCCTTGAGTTATACTTCCCTGATCCTTCTCGAAGCTCATCCCAATGCCACAAGCCAACAATACCATCTGATAGGAAGATGGCTTGCTAACATTTTAGTATTACAATGAGTAATGATGATCAACTTACTATTTCTATTCAGTGCAAAGAACTGTAAGATGTAAAATCTTACAAGTATAATATTTTATAGAAAAGTGAGATTAATTTAAAGTAAAACTTATAATATGGCAATATGGGGGAGCGAAACCTTACAAGTCAAGAATATTACTAAGGTCACTCGCAAGGGATTAAATTAGACAACGTTTATAGTAGGGGAGCGGTAAGCTGAAAAGCTATTAGCAACCTGGGTACACACAGACTCCAGCTCACACAGACAAACCAAAACAATAGAAACGAGTAGCAACTGCTGTTAGTAATAGGTGTTAACTCTGGAAAACAAGGGTGCGGTGGACCATGGTACTGTCGGGACATTTCTTTGATCGGTGACATCTGGAGAAGAGACAGGAAGTAAATACGGGACAAATGCTAGAATTAGAGTTAAGACTGGCGTCTGGCTGTCGGTGATGGCAAGTTTTGTAGATCGTGTGAAATTAGTCTGCTAAAGTAGAACTATAAGCGGCTGACTTCAAAGGTACAGACAGCCTGAGAAATTTTACAAATTTCTTAAAATAAGAAGTTGGATAGAGCACTAAATAGACAGCGTGAGAAAGATAGAACAGAGTGAAAGTTGACAAAATAAGAAAGATTGGTTAAGACTCAGAACAAGGACGGTACGTAATTCAGATGAAAAAAGTGAGTGAACAGGGAGAGAGTCAGATCCCTGAGTTGAGTTATGTGGGTGTGTATGGAAATGAGTTAGGGGGAGACCAAGTTGAAATTCTTGTCGGCGTTTGGAAAAAAATGAGTTGAAGATGACAAAGTTGAGATTCTTGTCGGTGTTTCTGAAAATAGGATAGTCAAGAACACAGTTGAGTTTTGTCGGTGTTTGTCGAAATGGGTTAAAAAAGTGACAGAGTAGGAAATACACAGAACCCTGAGTTGAGTTTGTTGGTGTTTATGGAAATGAGTTAGGGGGAGACCAAGTTGAGTTTCTTGTCAGCTTTTGGGAAAATGAGCTAGGACAGACAGTTGAGTTTCTTGTCAGCTTTTGGGAAAATGAGCTAGGACAGACAGTTGAGTTTTTTCGTCGGTGTAAGTAAAAATGAGTTGGTAACAGTTGACAGTTGAGTTTTTTGTCGTGTTAGAAATTATGGAGTGTACGGAGAATAAGCCTGTCCGTCATTGGAAGGCAAGAGCATTGGCCATATGCTATAGTCTAATCCACATCGGAAGAAAGGCAAGGGTAGTGACCTGAATGCAACGAGCGCTGTGAAATATTTCTTAATTTAATAAGAAGTTCTTAATAGGTGGAGCGGAGTCGCGAGGGTGGCACCCTATGAGCTATCTACTTGTGGATGAGCTGTAAAAAGTGGAGTAGAGAAGGAGTTAGTGTGAGATGCCCTGTGAGTTTTCCGTTTGTGAATAAGTTTTAATAAGGTGGAGAGAGAAGGAGCGAAAATGCCGAAGTTGTTGTTGTTATTATTTGGTTTTTAGGAGCATTAGCAACTAAGGCCATATTGCTCCGGGGATATGCGGTGGTCATTCCCTGACCTTTCCGCATCCTCCGTATTTGGTGGTCACGGGCTCGAACCTCGGTCTAATCAAGAAGCGTGTGCTACGCACTGCTGCTCCTGCCCACCTCGCTGCGGAGGCGCCTGCTGAATTAGTAGCTCGATGAGAAGGAAGGAATCAGCGAATGGTAGCCCAAATAAGGTAGAGAAAGGACGCCAGTCCCATGCAGCCAAGAGTTCCTGAAAATTATCTGTAGCAGATTCAGGTGTAGCAGATGAAGGAGATCCTCAGAGAGCCAAAAATGGAAGGTTGAAACCTCCACGGAGAGGAAAGAAAAAAGATAGAAGTAGGTGAGATATTATTAAGTACTGTAAGTTAACAAGGACTGTTAGTGAAACAGTATAGTAATTAAATAAAAAAAAGGGGGGTAGCACTAGAAGTAAAATGATTGATAGATAAATTATCTCTGAAGTAAATTATATATACTAACAGAGTTATTATATTAAAAAAGGTTATTGTAAAATGCAAGGGAAACGAAGGATGAGTAATAGATTAAATTGTTGTTGAAATGATTATAATGTGTTAGAAGGGTAGTAAGGCTTATGAGAAGTTTTGATTATGTTTTAAGGACAGATAATGGAATTATATAAGAAACTTTGAATGTTTTAAGGATAGATAATTGAATATAGTGTTTGTATTGATGAAGAATTGTTGGTTCATCTGAAAGACTAATAACAAATAGAGACTTTAGGAAAGTTAAGATTGGTCTTCAGTGTATTGTAACAGAATGGTGAGAACAGAGTATAATGATGAAAGTAGCATATTGATTGTTAATATAAGAAACAGAACTGTATCCAGGAGTAAGTGAAATAAGTATGGTGAATGTGTATAAGTGTTAGGGGTTAGTTAGGGCAAGAAGAATGAATCAAGTGTTTTCACGTAATGGTCAACTTAGATTAGCTAGTGAAGGGAAACAGGAATAAGAATAATATATGCAAGGTATCCTTGATTTAACTTTGTATGCATATTACATGTTTTTTTAAATTCAGTTGTGTATATATGTAAATAAACTTTGTTATTTATTAATTTGTGAGTTTGTTATTCCTGAACACTCAGCCTTTCCGAAGGGAATTATACATAATTGAGAAGTTCCCTTGAATCTGGAATTCTCCTGTGAAGCAAAGTCAGATGTGTACGTGGGGGTGTAAGAAATAGGTCTATATAGTTATAAGGGAACAGAACAAATAAGGAATATTTAATAAAGAATCATTATTATACATATTCAAAAAAAATTTTAAAGAAGAGTAAAGACATATGTATATTTATTAATAATTATTTTTTATTTCCCCCCCCACCGAACGTTACTTGTTTTGTATTATAATATATTTTTTTTCCACCTATACATTCCTTGTATATTGTGACGTATATAATTTTCGTATTATTTCGCGATTAATTTTTGTGATGTATATATCCATTTATCTTACGGACTGTATTATCACTGTTAACCCATGGCCTGGTGGCCGTGAAGGGCAATAGTGGCATTGTATTTAGGTTTAGGCGTGCCACCGGTGGTTTCCCCACATCTGCGCCGTATTTACTCTGTGATGGAATGCAGAACTACTGCAAAAGCCAGGAAAAAGTGTAGTGTCTGGTTTATGCAGTATTGTGTTTTTATCTGTTGTCTCTGGCTGCTTGGACCCTAGTGGGACACTACGTTGCCCGCCACCACCACTGGGAGGTGAGCCAAGGTCCCCATCATACTCTGGTTGGTCTCCGCCAGAGTACGATTGGCAATGTATCAATTTGTATTATTGTTGCAATAATATAAAAGACCTGAGTTCGAATCCCAACAATAACGATCTAAAAATGACATTCCAACTGAAGCAAAAGTTGGAATTTTTATGGGTCTTTTTTTCAAAATGTGGATGAATTAGTCGGTCTCAAGCGTAGCATGTTTCTTTCTCCTAGAAAGCTGCAAATCGACCAGAAAACGCAACGTCCAACAAACAGCAAATCGACCAGAGAACACACGCGCAATTTTTAAACATATTATGTAAGGCACAATATTGTCTAAAACCCTACAACAACAATCAACCAACCCACCAGACGCCATACCATATCTTGACATTCTTACTACTTATAATATTTCAAGACAACAGTTAATAGAAGCCACTAACTCATTGCCACCTACCATTACAGCCGGTGCTGATCGGGCACCATAATTTATGATCAAATGTCTCAGCCCATATATGATTGATTCACTTCTAGCCATCATTAACAAAGTCCTGAAAAGCAATATTTTCCCTATACAAAGTGCAATACCCACAAAATAAGGCCCCATCCAAAGATTCAAAATGCAGCCGGGGTAAAATATTTTGACAAATATCTGATGCCTCGAGTATGTTAAAGCTATTAGAAAACAAATTCTGTTGCCTGTCCTCACTCACCAACTGCTTGGAGATGGAATCTCGCAGATTCGCTATTAATGCACTTAAAAACATAACGAGGTGCATATAGGATTCCCTTAGTTGGGCTGCATACAAAGCTTGTGGCTTTTACAAACTACTGCGATGACAACTACACACGCGCGTTTTTTTTTTTTTATTTTTTTTATTATCGTAGATAATAAACTGTTTTTAATACTTTAAGGTCTGTTTAAATACCCCGTATAAATGAGGATGTAATTTATAAATAGTCATTGATTTTATAATGTGGGCTGCAACTGCTTCTGTTTGATGAAGTGGATATTTATATCAGCATCAACCACATCAAGGCTTCTACTACTCTCTTCTACATCTGTGATGGATTTCGTCACGCACACCTCTGACGTTAGACAAGGCATACCGAACTGTTTTGCGATTTAGATAAGGGCCCACTAATATCCAACAAGGGAGCTCATGCTACTGGGAGTTTGAGAGCACACAACATTGAGAACAATGTATCAGGAAAGTACCGTATATTGTATTCCCTATAATTTGAGCTGATATTCATATCCGTTTTTCCTTAGTGACCTCCAAATTGCAAGTTGAATCCAGTAACCATGGATTTGAAGAACCTACGCATATTCTACAACTGCTTTTATAACAGTTTTCTCTCCTTGTTGAGCACCTTAATTTTCTCGGTGATATGTTTTGGAACCCATATGAATACTCAATAAAACATCTCGTTGAGTAAATTCAGCATAACCTTTCAGGATACCTTTTTATAAGTTAAACTAAGAGATAACATCACTAAGTCACCAAAATATGCTATATATTTAAGGTTGTGCGTTTAGAAGATCCAAGAAAAGAATTAGAACTTAGAATGGTATTTAAAACAGTTAATGCTCTTTATCTTCTTCATTTTATTGCAACTGTTCAGTTTTAAATGATCAGTTACAATAAAGCGATTGAAAATCCGGTGGTCCTGTGATAACCAAATCCTCTGCTTGCACCTTCACACTGGTGTGACTCTTAGTAACTATGGTTACATTCTCAATGTTCACGGTCTAAAGATGCTGTACGTACTCTGCTGGAAGTGACTAAAGAGTGTAAACCAAAGTGAGCATAGATAGTGCCCACACCGCGTTCAAAGGAACAGTCGAATCTCTGTTGCACTAGGCAATACTAAGTGATACATGACTCATTATTTGGTGCACGCCTTCATTACACAAAATAATGCAGGCTTTACGTGGCGAAAACCACGTGTGGAATTTCATCGCCCACTGTCCTATCATTTCTGTGCTTGTGAGTACACACCACACTGTCATCTTAAGAGTGCCCTCTTCCATGCTCTGGATATTAGTTGGGTAGTTTACCCTACCAAATTCGAAGCTATATCTGTATACCGCTTCTGACACTGAAATGTTACTGCGTTAGAAAATAACTTTGCTCAAGTTAGTAATCTTTGTTATCTTCATACACAGAAACGTAACAAATTTAATGCGAAATTATCAGTCCGACTCAGTGATATGTTGCAATTTTTTTCAGGTGCTCTTTATGAACAGGAGATCGAGAAAATCAAACTGCAATCTTCAAAACGTTATCATATAAATTTTGAATAGAATAATAATTTTTGAAGAATATAATCTTAAGAATATGGTCAACGGTATCTCCAGACGTTTTCGAATGTCTGCTAATTTGTTCAAAACTTCTAGTGTTTTTAAATTGCTCATATCACATCTTGATACATTTACCATCAAGTGTATTTGCATAGTACCACGCCAAATTTAGGGCTGCACACGAATCAGAGTCAAGTCAACATAACATAAACGATGTGCTTTCTGTAGATTGTCGCTATCTTGAAAAAAAAAAAAAAAACTATCATATCAAGGCTAGCAGCAGACCAATGATATGCATATTTATGCACATAAAACTGTTTCAATATTTCGGCAAGTGTGTATATTATAGGGTGAAATAAATATTTAAATCTTAATGCCGATCGTTTTTTTTTTTTTTGGGGGGGGGGGGGGCTTGCTGCATTCATAATATTAAATTAAAACGACTAAAGAGAATACAAGACCTGAGTGGCTTTACAATTAAAATCGAATAAATTCTCCATAATACTTTCATTTATTGTTTTAAAGAGCTTTACTTTAAGCAAGAGTCGCCAGGATTTTCCAGTTCGGGGATAGGAACAACCTGCATTATGGCAAGTGTCTATCCAATAAAAGGCATAAATTAGAATGAAAAGTAAGACCAAAAATTGCAGATAAGATTGCACACTCCCCTTGCTTTCCCCCTGTTCTGTCGAATACTGACTTTTGTTATTAAAATAGGGAGCTGTTGATTATCAACGGTCGCCTAGTCCATGACACGTGTATGTTCTAAGTCTAGTTTATTTATTTATTCGCTACAGAAAGAAATCTAGCAAAAATCCAACGCTCCAAGACCGGCTAAGTTAGCCACACTAGAAAGAACAACAAGTTGTTGGCGTCATCAATAGAATTTGAATCCCGGACCAATCCAAACTAATGCCAAGGTCGTAGCTACAGATAAATTATTGGATTTATCCAAATACTTGGATAAATCTAAGGAAGAAGCGTTTAATTTCTAAAATTAGTTAGTCTCTGGCAACACTATCATTTAATTTTCAGAAGCAAGTCTATAAGCATAAACTAAATTCACATTGCAAATTATCCTACTCTAATGAGGAAGCGATTTGCTGAAGTCTCTAGGAGGTGATACGTAAGCGTGATGATAGCACTTTTGACCTCACCACAAATATCATCTCGCCTTGCACCTGTCGGAAAAAGTAAAATGCTCCTTAGTACAATGGACGCTTTCAGTTGTTCTGGAGAAATAGGTTTTTGGAACTAAATGGTACACTTCGTTTGCCGTACATTAAAGGAAATCGTTTGACATACGTCCGCAATGTTCTCTCTTTCTCCCAATTATCTTAGGATCTTCCAGAATTGGGGTTATCGATCGTTGCTCTAACGATCACGAGTATTTATTCTGTACGAACAAATGGAGTAGAAAATTAGATTTCTGGATCTGTTATGGATTTGAGGGGTATAAGAAAGAATGAGTGCGTGCGTGTGAGAGCGAAAGAGATCTACTACAAAAGGTTTTAATAAAACAATAACAAACATTATACAAGGCAAAATCAACAAGTTGGTATATATCATTAAACCTCTACGAAAAAATATATATTCTGATGAAAAAAAAAAGAGAAATCTTAATACATACATATATACTCAATGGCCAAAACGTTAAACCCAAAACGTTGGCAATTGCTGTCAACAGCAATCAAACGTTATATTTAATTCTAATCTTCGTTTACAGTTTGGCTTTGCGAGTTATTTTCTCACTGCCCAAGGGCCATGTGAAAATCTATTGCATCGGCTTGCCGATTATTTAGCAGTTGTGTCGGTGGGTTGATTTGTTTTTGAATACAATTATTTATTTAGGTAAATAGTTGTATTCAAAACGTTAGTATTTCTTCTGCTGAAGAAATGCATTTAATTGAAATGAAGAGTGCATAAATGTGAGTTCATTTCTTGACACCAAAATGAAGCCTTCAAAATTTTATCTTAAGCCTGTTCCACAATTTAAACAGAAAAAAATGATGCCTAGCGAGAAGAGACGTGTAAGATAAATCAACTACTTTAGCACGTTCAAGCGACGTTTGGAGAATTCATCTTTTAATAACTTACTGTGCCCATTATGCGTATTTGTATTATCGCGAAGCTAATTTGACCCGCAGGGATAATCAGGCCTAACGTGATAGCAATCAGCATCAATAGGAGGAAAACGCTGATGAGAAAGCGTCCACAAAAGTATTACAATGTACGCAACAGAAATTACTGTGCAATGATAAAGCCATATAATGCGGAATTAGTTCAAGAGTTTGACATTTGTAAATATAATTTTCTAAATACCACTGTGCTCCATTTTCGTTTGTAAAATAGTTTTCATGATTATAGATGAGTATTGTTTTCATCAGAGAAGAATAGAAGAAATAACAATCTCTTTGCCAGATTTTGAAGATAGTTTTAGAAGTGACTGTGTTGATGAGCTATTCACAAATCGGCAGCCATTGCTGAAATCAGCCTAAGCCATGGTTTCTGCCTTGGCTACCAGCAATCGAATTATAAATGGCTCATCAACACATTCAATTATAAAACCAGCTTCAGAAACTGCCAAAGTTTTGGGCAACAAGATTTTAAAACGAGAGACAGCGCAATTCACATTAAAATTCAGACTCTTCCTGTGATTTATGCTAATCTGCGAAAGTTTAGAACAAGGCATTAAACATACTTGAAAGCCAGATTATATCATTTGATGATACAATTTGGCAGGAAAGTTCGTGTGTGAGGAGAGTATCGTAAGAACACCCTTTGTGGAAACAAACCGTTCTCAATGACTTGTCCTACAAGCAAAACAGAACAATAAATAATTGTTTAAAACAATTATAGGCAGGCTTCGTTTTTCAAAACGTAAGAAGCAAAGATGATATGCTTTTCGAGTTGAAATCGTTGATATTCCTCAAGATCTACATGATACATAAATAAATACTCTTTATTATACAGCGAGAGAAACTTAACAACACCGTTGCCAAGGCCGTCACAGCCAGAAGGAGACTAGGGCTCGCAGATCTGCTTAATTGAGACATGGCTCTCAGTCCATAAGCAGTTTAAGAATCGTGCCAGGTGATTCTCCTATCCACATTTGCATTGTCTACCTTCCTCTTGATAATAATGAGTGATCAAGGTCAGCAGACAGACCTCTAAACTTTGAGTCCATCGGAAGCACTCGATCCCAAAATTAACTACCTGTGATTTTAAGCATGCCACAACCAAATTATCATGAAGCGAAATCAAACCTGGATATTGCTATTCTTCACTTCAATCTGGAAAATGAATCACCACTACCATTAGAACCGATGGTAGTGGAGAATTAGAACCAATAGCGACTTGACCTGCTATACCACAACCTTTTTGACCCCCACTTACTCTATAAACATTTAAATTCGTTTCTGATCACAGACAACTTGGCTGTGACTTCCAGATCCCCCTCAATAAAACCTGTCTGCAAACATGAAGGAACTATTTTTGCTTTCTCGAAAAAAATATTAAATAGAGAGCTCATACGTAATCATCTCACAACAGTTGAATAGAATAGTATGCGTTCGCTTAATATTGAGAGAGCAAACCCTAAGCTATCAAATAAGCATAAAAAATTGCTGTTGAAAAAAAGGCAGGTTGTCTGCGAGGAAGAATCACTGGTTCAACTAAGAATTGAAATCGCAAAACCTCATTACTTTCAAAAAAGACGGAGTGAACTTCCTGAAGAAGACATGAGCAGCACACTGTGCCTCTGTCGTTGAAATACTGACCCAAGGCCAAATATTCAACAGACTCAGCGGCGCAATACTATTCTGGAAGAAGACGCCTTTCATGGATGGGCCGACACTACTATTAATCAATTCTCTAAAGTCCAAACTGCTTTCCAGTTACTTAAAAAATTCCCTTTAATGTATGGCTCATATCATCCTCCATTTATATCTCTAAAGAACAACGGATCACCATAATTAATAACTGCGTTCCAAATCGGCTGAAGGGCCAAACCGGTTTCTCTCCATTATGATAAAAATCTGTAGCCCATTTATAGTTGATCTTAATCTTCATATTTTCAGAGAAATGCTACACATCAGCTCACTTCCAACAGTTAACTAATATACTTGATTGTATTAATATCCCGAAGACAAAGAAGCAAAACTTACACAAAGATTTTAGACCCACAGCAATACGCTGTACGTTGATAATTTATTTTTATTTTTTTTATTTTTTTGAAAATCTGCTAGACTCCACAATCTCCAACCACTGATTTTATGAAATACCGGCTCACGTCCACAGACATATCAATAAAAGAGTGATAATTACAAATCTCTTAAACACACCAGTTAGAATTCTGGAAGTACTTAACAGGACTCCCAACTTGGCGTCATCTTCCTTGACGTCAATTCATCTCCTTTGATAGCGTCACTGCTTTTCTTAATATTCTACAAAATTATTTTAACATCAATGGAAACATTTTTCTAAACCTGGCATTCATCACTCCAAGAGGAGTTCCACAAGGAGGGAGTCATAAAGGTTCTGAATATATGAGATATCTGGGAGTGGCACATTCCTCCTTCATTTTCAAGATCAAGTCCTAGATAGATATCAAGGAGGAATGGCCTTAACCTTCGCAATGGCTTAATACCGGCTGAAAAACTCAACAGCAACTCACAGGAGTTGATCTCCCAGTTGAACGTTAGCTATTCCAATATACTTGTATTACTTTAGAAGAACAGGTCCACGATAATTCCAGACGATTCGTAAAGGCGGTAATATACACTGAGTGATCACTGAATTATGACCACCCCTATGAAAATTGAATGCGAACCGTTGACCACATGAGGTACAAGAGTGCGGAGTTAGTCGACCTACGTAGCATAGATAAGGTGTCATGGTTCAATAAGCAGTAAAATTCCGAGCGTGATGGGTAAAAGGAAGGACAGATTGTGGGAGCTCGACGAGCTAGTGCCTCGATTTCCCAAACGGCTGAATTGGTGGGAATGTTCGAGAGCCGCCGCAGTTAAAGTGTACCAGGACTGGCGTCAAAATGGTCAAACAACGACCCGACGGAAAAACTGAAAAGGTCAGCGAAAGGTTAATGATAGAGGTGAGCGCCGGGTCCGACGACTTGTACAGGCGAACAGGTACAGCACTGTTAGGGGCCTCCGTAGCCAGGTGGGAAGGAGCAGCAGTGCGTAGCACACGCTTCTTGATTAGAACAATGTGGCCCGTCACCACCAGATGCGGAAAGGTCAGGGAATGACCACCGCATATCCCGGAGCAATATGGCCTTAGTTGCTAATGCTCCTAAAAAAAAAAAAAAAAACAGCACTGTTAAAGAGTTGACTACCCAATACAATATGGGCAAACCCGGAATAATATCTGGCAACAATTTCATCGGCGTAAAAGATTCACTGGTGCAAAGAGCATGCAAGTGGGACGTTAGAAGACTGGAATAAGGTGAGCTGATCGGATGAGTCACGTTATTTACTCCACACCGTGGATGGTCGTGTACGGACTTGGCGTCAACAACATGAGGCTCTTCATCTATCATGCATCGTATAAAAAGTGCATGCCGGTGGAGGCGGTTCTATGGTGTAGGGCATGTTTCACTGGCAGGAAGTTGAACCCCTGGTGCATGTGGAACAACGTGTCACTGGTCTCCGCTATCGTCAACTGCTTGCTGACTGTGTACACCCCGCTATGTTACACTTTTTCCCGAATGGCGATGGTGTCTTTCAAGATGACAATGCTCCGAGCTATGGGGCACTTGTTGTGCAGGAATAGGTTGTGGACCACAATTCTGACTTCCAGTATATCGATTGGCGTCCCTACTCTCCCCAATATCAATCCCATAGAGCCCTTGTAGGACACCATGGAAAGGTACATCAAACGTCTGGATACACCAACCACGTCCATACCTGCATTACTGCCCGCATTACACAGAGCTTGGTTGGCCCTACCTCCCGAATGCCTCCGACATCTTGTTGAATCAATGCCACTTCGGATAGCTGCTGTACTGAGGGATAAAGGAGGAACTACGAAGTATTAGGTAGTGGTAATAATTCAGTGATCACTCAATGTATACCTCACGACTTATGTGAAAACGAATATTCAATAATGAACAATGTGATTACAGTAAAATCTGTGTTCGTAATGATAAAGAAAATACGTATTAAATAAAGCAGAATCATAAAATATTAAGCTGGATCTTTCCATTATGATGCGGCCCACAATAAAAGTGGCTAACGATAGACAGTTATATGGAAGTGTAAGCTCTCTTAGTAGGCTCGCTGTTCTTCTCCCAGCTGGTGGGAAAGACCTTTTCGAATCCCAACGATGATGGAAGGAATTTTATCGGTCTTTTTCGCAATCTGGCTGAGTTAGTCGGTCTCAGGCGAAGATGGCATAGTTTTTCTCCCCGAAAAAACTATGCCACTCTATGCTAAAACTATGCTATGTTTTCTTGACCGAAAAACTACAGTTTTTTGTTCCAGAAAACAGAAAATCGACCTCAGAGCACACGCAATTTAAAGACAATATACAGTGACAGACAAAAAAAGCTGCATCGCTTGTGAATTTTGAAAATGTGTTTTGCGCTGCATTGTAGGTTGCAGAAATGTTCGAAATGCATTTGTTAAATGGGATATATATCTCTGTGAATGAGGTCCAATAAAAATACTCACTTGATATAATGGGATATATATTGCCATAAATATCTTCCCAAAGGGTAAAATGCGTAATTAATGGAAATATGAGAAATCATGCTAATGGCAATCATGACAACCAAACATGCATTTTATTGCATTTGCGTGTACAAACTGAAATGACAAGTTAACATAATAGCATTATGTACTGTAAACCAACAAAATAAGTCCTCAATATTTTGCTGTTCCTCCTCGAGCTGCAATTATAGCCTTGCAACGATCTGGCATAGAGTTAATCAACTTCTGGATATACGGTTGCCCAATTTCGTTGTACTATACCCTTACAATGCTCTCCTGCAGATGAATCTTACTTGTTGGCTTCTTCTGAGCAATTTTAGACGACATTATGTACCAGAAATTTTCAATAGGGTTCAGATCTGACTGTTAAAATCCAGGCCAGTCCAACACTGTAATGCCAGCATTTCTGAGGTATGACTGCACCTTAAGGGAGAAAAACGGGGGAAAACATTGGTGTAAGTATGTTTTAAGCCTTGAGACAAGAAGACAAACTCATCATTAAATCTAAAAAGCATAAAACTAACCAATTTTGCTGTGTGGCAAGGTGCTGAGTCGTGTTGAAAAATGCAGTTTTGGACGTCTGTGTGGTGATCGTTAATAAAACCTGCACTGCTATCCTCCAGGATAGCAGTGCAGGTTTCTACATTCACCGTTCCGTTAAAATTTAATTCGCCCAATCCCTTTGTTTGTTATGCATCCCCAGACCATCTGACCGGCGGGGAACATTACAGTCGGCGTTATGCAGTCAGGATGGTATGCCTCCGATTTTCGTCTTCTGACATATCGCTTCCCATTCGAGCCATGAAGGTTGAATTTTGATTCGTCAGAAAAAGATGACGGTGTCCCATTGCAATTTTGTCCATGAAACATGCGATTTAGCCCAGGCATTTCTAGCCCCTTCTTCCTCATTTGTTGGGTCAAGAAAGGCTTCTTCTTGGGTCGATAGGCATGAAACCACATTTCGAAGGCCGTCTTTGGATAGTCCTTGCACTTGTTTCAACACCAGAGGCCATCTCAAAAAAAAAAGTCCAGTTTTAGATCAGGAGCACTAGCATGGCGATTACGAAGGCACAGCCATTTCAAATATCGATCTTGGGAAGGCGTACTACTCTCTTACGGCTTGATTCAGGTCTTATCTTTACATCACCGGTTTCATGCTTTAATTTAAAACAACTCATGCACTTGCGCGAGTTGATGTATGTCGTGTTCGGTTATGCTCTTCATAGATAGCAAGTTTTAGTTACTTAGCCTTGACCGTACAGCATGATTCAAATACCAATAGATTCCTCTTCTTCCGCCCAACACGGATGAGCCATCATCTCCATCATCAAACAAACAGGTACTTCATGTTTTATAGTTTTTTCTTATGCTATTGCTTCCATTATATTAGCTCTAACCCGTATACAGCCAGCAATCACTAGTGCCCTAAAGGCATATGACGACATCGTGGTCAACCTTGAGAAGTGAGAAGTCACAAAGCCCTGCGCTGCTGAACCCCCAGGGTACGTTAAACTCTCCTATTCTTTCAGCTTTAAAACCTCCCCTCTCAGCAGAAATACAGTGGTTGTATCAATACTAATCCTCAGAAGTGAATATAAAGGCACTGTATAACCCGTCTTATTCCGACCCCCACAGGCAAACCATCGCCAAGAGAACGCCTAAAATACAAGCGGTTTTAATTCTTCGCAGAAAAGTAATTAATCGGACAATTGTTCAACCTAAAGGCTACGGCAGAATCAGAAATTTTGACAAGCAACCCCACGTGCTTCCGTTGTAAAGTAGATCATCAGGAAGCAGTAATCCAATATACGTCATGTCGGCAATTTTACTGCGCGGCCTGCACCAAATGCGATATAAAGCGGTTCAACAAGCAGCGACGTCAAAAGTACATTTGCCCATTCTACAAAGAAAATAAAAAACAAATGACAAATGCAACGGAATATGTGGATATCCAGAATGACACGAAGGTCGAAAATAACCAAACAAACGTCCAAACATCAAACTTTAGTCAGACTCACGCTGCAAGTCAAACTGACTCAGTAGCGGTTAACCCGCAGTATGAAATGGGCTCAGAGATCTGCAGTCAACAACCAATCATCGCAACACATGAAAATCCTGTGGAATGCACGAACGAAAGCCAAGGGGAAAGTGACCTCCTTAATGATGAGCAAAACAGGTTCCTGAAATACATTGATGGCATCTATACAGAACACATGAAATTGTTCCACATGCAAACTGCAGAATTTCTGGAAAACATAATGTGGAAACTCACATCAATCTCTGACAGTCTGCAGAATTTATCTGAAGAGAACCGGCAGCTTCGTGTACAGAACAATGACATGAAACAAGAAATAGGTCTCCTAACCAATCAAGTGCGTCAACTAGCAACCTTATCTTTGCCCAATGAAAATAGTATATCCAACAACGTGGCTCAGGGAACCTTGGAAAACAAGCCACAAGAAGTAGAATTGATACATGATTCCAACGCTAAAAGGAATTATAATCCCCAATTTTTGTATAATGCAGTGCCTCATATGCCTGTCACCCTTAGCCCAATGGCAGCCGTAACACAAGGATCAGCTTAATAGCAGAGATGCAGGGCTAAAAAAAAAGGTAAAGTGCAGCCATTATCAACCCACTGCAGGATGGAAGCCTCCTCAACAATTCATGCTGAGGGAAATGGACCATAATCTGCCACGCTGGTCCAGTGCGGGTTGGCAGATCGACCGTATTCAGCAGTCAGGGGCTTGAACCCCGGTCTACTCAAAGAGCGTGTGCTACTGCACTCCCGCTCCTGCCCACTCGGCTACGATGCAGGGCTGAATGACTGTAACTCACCCAAACCTGCATCTAACAACACTGGGGGTAGCCACTCAAAGACCTCTCAGGTGGCCCCTCTCCACAATACTGACCCAAAATACTACTAAATCTAAAAGGTTAAAGGTGACAATACATACTGGAAAGGGTGCAACAAGACCCACATGTGCAGAAGTAGTCACCGGCAAAAAAGATGCTGAGAATAACCCAAAGATCCCACCAGCAGGGCTCATAGACAGCCTCTATTCCCCTGGCATCTCTCACGACGACCAACATGTTCACCGTCAAAAGAAACCCGGATGACATATTCAACATATCAGAACATGGAACATGGAAGACAACACGGCAATAGAGATGCCACAGAAACTTTCCTCAAAGGGTACTCGTGCTATCTTCGTACAATATCACAGCAGTTCAGACTCGTGGTCGAATCTTTATATCTCGATTGGAACCGACTACTAAACCAGACAGCATTAAGGCCATGTTTACAGAAGTACATGGGATGAATATTGATGTGAGACAGAGAAGAACCAGGTATCCAACCTATGCCTCTTTCATCCTTACCTGCCACCCAGAGAAGATGAGCTTCGTACTGGATCCAAGGCTATGGCCCCCTGAAACCCTCATCAAACCCTTTCCTAGATCAGCAGCCAAGAACTGCAATAAACCACCGAGACATCAACATCAAACGCAATAGCAATTAAAGCTACCAAGCTCCCAAGCCAACAAAACGCATGAGAAATCAAATAACTTCACTGAGAACAAACTTACCATAGGAAAACAAACTGTCCACATATCGTTCAGCACCCAACTCTCAGCAGATTATAATGATAATCCCCAGAGCTTCAGACCTGTAAAGAATATCCCTGTACACATCGCAATGCACAGTAGACCAGTGCGAACCTTAAACAGTAGACCAGTGCGAACCTTAAAAAGAGACCTGCCACCTGTACAAACCAGTTATTATGGCTACCACGATTCGAATTGTCTATCAAAATGCAAGGAGTATTTGTAACAAGCTAGAGACTATCGAACAGCTTCTCCTCTCTAAAACCTTTGATATTCTCTGCATTGCCGAAACATGGCTTGGAAACGGGCGGGACTCCCTTGCCTGTGCTCCTCAGGCTGGGTACCAGATGCTCAGTTCCTCCAGAGAGGATCGTAGAGGGGGGGGAGTCGCAATATTCTATAATACCACTATCTTCTCATTGGCACATTCTGTAGTAACCCAATCCCTTGTATTTGAAGCTGCTATGGTATCCCTCAAGCTCAATGCCAACCTGATAGACATAGCAACAGTATACATTCCATAGGCCCAAACAGTGACATCATTGAAGATGTTATCCACTGGCTGGTAAATCACCTCCATGCCTCCGCTAAGCACATTGTTTGTGGAGATTTCAATCTTCCACCTACTCTCACACATCTTAGTAGGAAACTCATTAGCAGTATGGATTCATTGGGTATCGGCCTACTTAATTGCCACCCCACGAGAGGATCTAATCTCTTGGATCTGATGTTCTCTTCAGCACCATGCGACCTCGAAGACAGTCCTCAAAACCTATTTCAATCCGATCACGAACCCATTGCCATGCTCCTGCACTTAGCCGCACCTAACTTTGATATCCAAGGCCCAAAAAAGAAAAAAGACATCACAGCACCCAAATTCATTGATCCATCACGATGTCTCGAAGCTGCATCCTCGATACCTTGGGAGGCTCTCAATAATTGTGATCTCGAGCTAGCTGTGGACCTCATGACCAGATGGATTCGAACCATTGCAAGTTATGGTGCTATAAAGACTGTATGCATCACTCCCCGTTCGAGAGCTTGGTGGACACCACCACTGAACAACAGCTTTCAACAAAAACAAAATCTGCATAAGCGATGGAAAGAATCAGGCGCTATACAAGATCGTATTGCCTTCTCCAGAGCCCGGGCAGTTTTCAACCGTCAGAAAATATTTGCAATTAAAAAGCATTTAAATTCAACCCTACGAAAAGGTAAATCGTTTTATGACTCTCAGCACACAGGATTACCTAAAGCACTAGACCTTGAACTGTGGATGGACCACATTGCACGGTTCTCAAACACTGTGGCCCCGATGCACCTAGGCAACTTACCCATCAACAACGTCCCTACTGATATGCTCGCCACCGTTCGCATCACCAGGAAGCAGCTTATAACTGCTATAAATGGATTGCCACCCACTGCAACTGCAGGCCCCGATCTTGTGCCACAATTCATGATTAAATGTCTTAGCTCGTTTATAATCGGTCCTCTACTATCAATTTTTAACCGTGTCTTAACGCAGCAATACTTTCCCCCTCTCTGGAACAGATATACTGTGAGGCCACACCCTAAATGCCAATCTGCAACCCTAATTAAACAGTTCAGACCAATTTCTCATTCTTCCAGCCTCTTGAAGCTCATGGAGAAGACATTACTTTCCACCATCATCAATCAAATCATGCCTCACAAACCCCCACAGATTCATTATGGCATTCCAGGTAGATCCACAGTCACCAATTTAACATCGATAACCAACAATATTCTCAGTGCACTAGAAGCTAAAGCAGAGCTTTCTGTCACCTACATCGACCTAAAAGCTGCTTTCGACTCCATCAGTATCCCCTCACTTGTTCACCTCCTAGAAAACTACTTCTACATAAAAGGTGACATGTTGTGGTTTATCACAGCCCTGCTCTCTGACAGAACCATCCTTCTTAAAGCGGATCAACACACAATCCGGAGAAAGATCACTGCGGGAGTTCCCCAAGGCGGAGTTCTCTCCGGAGCATTATTCACCGCAGTTATTATTCCGTTTGTGCAACAGAGAGAAGACATACTCTGCTATGCCGATGATATTAGTAGTAGGGAAAATCATGGAGGCAATGATCAAGGGTGGAATTCAGGATCATTTGGATCGAATTGAAATTCTCAAGGATACTCAGCATGGTTTCGTAAAGGGAAAATCATGTTTAACAAATCTGGTTCGCTATTTCGAAAGGGTCACTCACGAGCTGGATTTAGGGAATAATTTCGACATTGTTTATTTAGATTTCAGCAAAGCTTTTGACTCAGTCCCACATGAGCGGTTGCTTTATAAGCTGGAACAGGTTGGAATCACTGGGAAAATCCTTAGATGGATAGAAGGATGGCTTCAGGGCAGGAGGCAGAGGGTTGTGATAAATGGCTATTCCTCAGATTGGGTTGATGTAAGAAGTGGGGTTCCCCAAGGATCAGTATTAGGACCACTGTTGTTTTTAATTTTCATAAACGACATTGATGAAGGGATAGAGGGCGTGATGTCTAAATTTGCAGATGATGTTAAAATTGGGAGAGTAGTTAATGATCACTGTCAAGCTGAGCTTCTTCAGAGAGACCTAGATAGACTTCAGGAATGGTCAGAAAAATGGCAGCTGTGCTTTAATCCAACAAAGTGTAAGGTATTACACCTGGGAAACAGTAATCCCAAAAAAACGTATTCACTTGGTGGAGTTCAACTAAACCCAGTACTGGAGGAAAGGGACTTGGGTGTTACGATACGGTCAGACATGAAATTCTCTGAGCATTGTAAACAGGTTGCAAGGAAGGCCCATGGTGTCCTATCGATGATCTATCGAACTTTTGCAAGTAGAGATAGGGACGTGATAATCCCATTATATAAGGCTTATGTTAGACCACACTTGGAATACTGTGTTCAAGTATGGAGACCTCACCTGAAGAAAGACATCGAGCTTCTTGAAAGGGTGCAAAGAAGGGTAACTCGCCTGGTGAGATCGGCAAAAGGGCGTCCTTATGAAGAAAGACTTCGAATATGTGGGTTGCAGAGTTTGGAAACTAGACACCTTAGAGGAGATTTGATTGAGGTGTTTAAGGCTCTGAGAGGCATCAGTAAAATGAATGAGGACAAAATTTTCAAGATTATAAATGATGCTAGAACTAGGGGACATAAATTCAAGTTACGGGGGGGAAATGTTTAGATTGGATTGCAGGAAGTTCTATTTTAGCCAGCGAGTTATAAATTACTGGAATAAGTTGCCTTCATGGGTGGTAGAGGACGAGAGTTTGGGGAAATTCAAAGGTCATCTGGATAGTACTTTCGGGTAAGGGAAGCACATAGGATGATAGGTTTAATTTCTTTTTTATTTATTTTTTATTTTATTAATTATTATTATTTAGTTATTTATTTTTATTTTTTTGTTTTTATCATTGTTTTGTTCGGATTTATTTTTTTTTATTTTTTATTTTTTTTTGGCTGGTGCAGCATAAGCCATAGGCTTTCTTGCACCATGCGGCCGTTACTAATACTAATACTAATACTAATATTAAAATATATACTCAGATTAACCCTGGCGAACATCTCTCAAACATCAATAAAAAGATCTGTGAAAAGTTACACGACTTAGGATCCTATCTCCATCAATTTGGCCTCCTCATTAACCCTGCCAAATCAGCCCAAATTGTCTTTTCTCTGAAGCGCCAACCCACTGAAATCCTAGACGGCATTCCCTTCCCAGTGGTCAAGATTCATACAGATTTGGAAGTCGTCTTCGACTATAAACTGAGCTTCGACATTGACACTTTCACATTGACAAGCTCATAGCAAAATTCTGTCAAATGCGCTGGACCACAAAACAACAACTGCTCCACGTTAGGGATCTGGATGTGACTCGTCGCTACATATACACCTCAGTATACTCCGTCGTACTGTATGCCTCGGAAATTTGGGGGTCCGCGGCCCCTACCAACATCAAGCGCGTGTACTCCGCCGAATACTGGCTCCTTCGTTGGATCACGCAAAAACATCGTCGTCCACCCCAGCAAAGGACAACTGCGATGGCGACGTCACTTCACTTTGCCCGACTTCCAGATCTTGTATTTGAAAAACGCCTTGTTCTCACTGTCAAGATGACAACCGGAATGGTCTCGGAGCCAAGCATCTGGGAACTGTGTGGCTGGAGGATCCCTCTACCCGGACTGAGGTCAGCTCCCACGCTCACAGCTCACTATAACAGAGTAGCACTCAGTGACCGCTTTCTCCCCAGGGAGATGCTCCCCACAATTCTTTCAATTGACGGCGACCTTTGTAGGTTTGTGAAGGATCGGAGGTACCGAAGAGAGATCCTTAAGAGCCTGACCTTGGCCAGGCAAAGTGCACATTGATAAGGGCAGCATAATAATGCCGAATATATTGTAAATAATGTTCAAAGCACGATGTGTTTATGAATGTGTTGTAAATAAAGTTAAGAATATCTTTATGAATATAAATATTAATATAACATAATGTAAATCTGAATATCTTTATTATTTCATTGTAAATACTGTGAAAAGCATAATATCCTGTAAATAATCTGACACTGATTCTATTTTATTGTTGGCTCTGGGGGATGAGCCCGAACTTCGATGTGGGCCCCGTCTCCCCAAGGCTATTATTGTCCATCATCCAATTTTTTTTTTTTTTTTTTTTTTTTTGGTAGTTGTTGGCGCATCGGCTTCTGTGGCCATATTGCACCTCCCAAGGTTTTTGCAGTACTTTGATCCAAGCCCGAGGCGGGAATCGAACCCGCGACCTTTGGGTTGCCGGGCAGGTACTTTACCCACTCGGCTAGCCCGGTCGGCTCCATCATCCAATGTAAAACCCCTGGCATTGCTGCTGTGAAGGGTCTATTGTATATACCACGTTTGTATACAATAAAGATTATATATATATATAAAATTTCAGCATTCCAACGCCGCATTTATAGAAACGGCTGATGCAATACCTTGCAATTACTGTCTGATGCAATAGAAGCGTTATCTGACGCAATACCTTTGCTTTGCGACAAACGAAACGACTGTAATAAAACGATATCTTATACGTTTCGCTACAAATACCACTTTTTTTTTTTTAAGGTGATGCAGGTTTATTTGCGGCCAATATACACGGAGCAACATGACCTTAGTCGCCGATGCGCCTGAAATCCAACAACAATCGTATGTGTAATGCTTAAGGGCCCATTACTGTAATGAGAAATATGACAATTATGCACAATACCGTAAACCACATTATGTACATTATTAATAAAGATTGTTTATTTATTTTTAAAAAAGTAACTAAGTTGTATTAACTGTTCTACAGTATTTCTGAATATGTAGCATTTCCTATAAATAAAATATGCTTTCAATAATACAACGCTCGATGAACAAAATATATTCACTTTTGTAGTCCGCGTGTTTGGTCATTTTGTTTATTTATTACTGGTGTAGAAGTAGATATAAAGTGAAGAGTAGTGTGCATATATATATATAATGAATATCGTTAAAATAAATTTTAACGATATTCATTAGAACAAAAAATTTTGATACAACGAAATGATTTTTTGGAATTTCCACATTGCCCCAATTTTTAGGTGTGTGTGTGTGTATATATATATATATATATATATATATATATATATATATATATATATATATGAAAATTTGGAATGTCAATTAATATTATTGAAATAAACAGCAACAGTTATACATTTTGCATAACATTGTCAAAGTGGGAAGATTGTAATAACACGAACTTATATTCCGCTTGCTCATACACTACTTATTGGCATAGTGCCGTCATATTTTCATGGGTTTTAATTAACAAGCAAGCAGAATAAATCTTTTATAATAATTGATAAGACAAATCATCAAATATTTTATTTCTTTCCTTTCAGTAAGATGTCTATGTGTAAATGCTTTTGTAAGGAACAATATTCGGTGGTATGGCCATTTAACAGAAAAGGTCATCCTGATGAAAGTTGAATGCACAACATTCACGATATTTTTAAGCAGTGATAGCAGTTGTAGTTGTGCTGATATGAAAGCTTAATTAAAATAAGGGAAATTGCAGAGGAGAAACTACAAATTCTGCATCCCACGAGACTTTTGGCACCTCCACGATGACAGACCTGGTGGTATTGTATATAGTGTATAGTGTAGTATATAGTGTGTTCGTGTCTAACGGCACCAGGGGTTTTTCCCATCTCCGCGTTGCTTTCATTGTGGGTGGAACAGTTCACTGGGAAGGCCAGAGATTTAAAAGTGTGTGGATATTGTATGAGTGTAGTGTTGTGTATCGTTGTTCTTCTGGCCATTTAGCCGCTAGACCCCTGCTGGGGCCCAACGTTGTCCACACTATGCCTCGTGGAGGCAGACCAGGTACACTAGTATTGAAATATTTACTCTGGCAGGTCCAGCCACCTAATTTCCTGAGATTTCAGTAGCTAGGACCTTAAAAAAAATAAAATAAAAAAAAAAAAAATAAATATATATATATATATAAATAAATAAAGTTAAATTTTCGCTCAGTGCGGGTTAAGAAAATTGTGTAGAAAGGCCAAATGAGTTTACTGTGAACGCAATTAAATTTAGTCATTATTAAATTTTAAGTTATGTGGGGTATACACTTGCGTATTAGGTAGAGTGGGGGGGAGACAGAAGGCTGGGGGAAAAAGACAGAAATATGGGGACGATAGAGAAGGCGACCCCAGATAATCAGTGGGGCAGGCCCATGCCCCACCACGCGAAGAGGGGAGTGGCAAGGAGGTGAGGGGATGGAAGATACCGTCCCCTCCCCCTGCCGGGGGAGAGAGGAAAAGATAGGACCATGCAAGGGAGCATGGTTTGAGAGCCAAGATGGCGAGCAGCAAGCTGCAGTTGGTCTTCAGTGGCATTGGTGTTCCCATTTGGGATATCACTCATGGGACCAGGTCCCGTCCAGTTTAGTCAAGTCAGTTCTTGTCCTTTATTAAGTAGGTTCAGTTGTTATTCCTGGTTGTTATGTATAGGGTTCAGTTGTGCTCCATTGCAGCGAGCACAAGTCTTCTTGCGAAGAGCTCTTGGGCGTAGCAGGAGAAAGCCAGGTACTCTTGTTTTGTATCCTGTATGTTGTGTTCCCGTCCTCTAGGACAATATAAGATCTTTGTTATTAAGATGTTGCGGAGGTCGTCATAAAGCTGGTAATCATACATTAGATGTTGCCAGCTCTCCAGACCACCACAAACACAGGTAGGGTCCTCTTCAATTCCCAAAAGGAAAAGTTTGGCATTGATGGCACCATGTCCGGTGAGAAGGTATGCTGCATGGAGTCCAGGTGAGAACCACGTTTTGAACTTAGGGTAGACCCTGCCGACGTCAGGTATAAACTTTCTGGTTATCTCCCCTGTATGGGAGTTTGTCCATCTCTCTTGCCACACCTGCAGCAGGTGAGCGTAGAGCCTCTTCTTTTCAGCGGTGCGGTTATTTTCTGGGTCAGTTGCATGTCCGAGACAGGTCCTTGAGGTGCCCTTTGCCAGATGGTAAAGTAAACCTTTGCCCACAATCTCCAGGTCAAGGGGGAGAACTCCGGTCAGGACCTGTAAAGCGTGGGTGCTCACCGTGCTGCAGGCACGAGAAGTAAAGAGTAGAATCGATCTTTGGGTTGAGTTGATGATACGTCGGTTGACTGCGGTAGTAGCCTTGTGATACCATACGCCAGAGGCATATGTGATGATAGGTATGAATATGGCTTTGTAGAAGATATGTAGCATACGCCGGCCAAGGCCCCAGTCCCTTCGAGCCACCCTGGCAACGAGGGCAGCATATTTCCTAACCTTGGTTCGGATGTTTTGTAGGTGGTCTTTGAAGGATAGGTTGTGGTCAAGGATGACCCCTAGATACTTGAGTTGTTTGGAGAATTTTATTGTCGATTGGTTTATCTTAATTTGAGGAGGCCGTCGTAGGTCCAAGTTCCCTTTCAGCAAGGCTGGTTTTGTATAATCACCAATGCAAAATAGCCATGATCCACCTCAGGCAGCGGCGATGTCAAAACATCGTAACGCTTGGATGCAAATAGCATACCGCCACCCATAATATTTCAAAACCAATCGATTATTCTTATTTATTATTTTTTTACCGAACTGTTTGTGAATGAGTGTGAATAATTAAAAGATATTCACACTCATTTTCTTAGTGTTGCTGGGAAGAAAAATTTTACACTTCTTTTAAAAAAATAAGTGATCAATTAACGCAATGCTCAAAAGATGGTGGCGTGTAATAGGCATAAAGCGAATAAGGCTATGAAGCCCAAGTAAATGTCATCTGTAACAACGTTTATTCTTCATTCGGTTTGCTGTTTGCTGGAGGAAAAACCCGCGTATCCAGAAACTAAAGTCATGCGACCCTCACCAGAAAGGACTAGCTCGGCTACGTTGTGAACAATGTTGATAAAATTTCCTTATGTTGAGACGCAATTCGAATCCAGGCCTTTTCTGCACCCAGAAAGAAAATATATTGACACTTTAAGCAGTGTCAATATATTTTCTTTTTTTAATATTTTCTTTGCATATACACTGGAGAAGAGTGAAATACAATTTCTCTCTACACTGAAGCGATTTTGCAAATAGCAACAGATTACAAAGCGCCTGCAATTTTTAACTTCATATAAAACAGAAAATCTTCTAAGCGAAATAGAATCGATTGAAAAACAAGACAAGTAGTTATGAATAGGCTTGTACCGGGATTAAGATTTTTGTGTTCCTCCAATTAACTGGTTGATAATTTTACTTGAACCAAAAATAACATTACAGATTTGTTGCGTACTATTCCATGAAATTATATTAGCGTTTCTATTAGGGTGTTCAAGAAAAGCAAGGGCAGTAATAATTACATCGTCTTGGCTTTTATAGATAAGTACCGGAAATATGCTGGCACTAATGATCTGCCACCCCGTTTTCAAGATTGTGATCATGAACCAGTTCCACTGAAGGAAGAAGTCGAAAAAGCCATCAGAGAACCGACGTGTGGCAGGACACCTGAAATTGATGAAATCCCTGCGGGATTGATTAAAGCTACAGGTGTGAAGGGATCAGAGTTTTTTTTCAAAAATTGATTATAAAGATTTGGGAAACGGGACGATGGCCATTAGATTGGAAGAAATCAATTTTCATTCCCTTACCAAAAAAAACGAGATTTGAAATTTGCTCAAATTACAGGACTATTAGCCTCATTTCTCACGCTAGCAAGATTCTTCTTAAAATCATATTGAACAGAATCTCAAGAAAACTTGAAGAAGACATGCCATAAGAGCAAGCAGGTTTCAGAAAGGACAGAGATCAAATCTTAAATCTACGACTGATTATTGAAAATTGCAAAGAATTCAAAGTTCCAGTCGTTTTGTTTGTTGTTTGTTATTTGGATTTTTAGGAGCATTAGCAACTAAGGCCATATTGCTCCGGGATATGCGGTGGTCATTCCCTGACCTTTCCGCATCCTCCGTATTTGGTGGTGACGGGCTCGAACCCCGGTCTAATCAAGAAGCGTGTGCTACGCACTGCTGCTCCTTTCCACCTGGCTACGGAGGCGCGAGTCGTTTTGTGTTTTATAGATTATTCAAAAGCATTTGATTGCGTTCAACATGAGAAAAGATGACTAATATGCGATTCCCAATTCACATAATTCAGCGGATTAAGTGCTAATTTGCATTTCCCAGGATCATCTTAAAGAAACTCTAAGGAGAGTATGTGAAGCAAGTGAGAAAAAAGGATTGTTTCTGAATGCGTGTAAAAATTAAATTATGGTGATTGATAATCACGGTTCCAGTGAAGTGAAGGTTAATGGGCAGGATGTCCAAGAAGTTGATGAATTTGATTACTTAGGGTCAAGAATAAATAAAAACGGTGACTGCTCAAATGACGTAAAAAGATGACAGGCAATTGCCTGTCGTCTTTTTACATCGTTTTTTCCAGTTGACACTTATGGATGTGAAGGATGGAATCTGAAGAGTTGACCGGATGAAAATTGAGACATCTGCAATGTGGTGTTAAAGGAGAACTGCGTATTTCTTATCTTGATCGAAGAAAAAATGAGTGGGTATTGAATAAAACTGTAAGGCCTAAAATTCTTCTTCATAGCATCAACAGAAGAAAACTTCAAATTTTTTGGAAACATAATAAGGAGGGAAAACTTTCTGTTGAAGAATACAACGGAAGAAAAAATCGGGGTGCAGAGGAAGACCTGCAACTAGGTGGAAGGATGGGATCAGTGAACTTTTGGGCGTGACATTTTGCGATGCCGTTCGTATAGCACATGATTGATGCAGTTGGAGGAATTTGTTGGTGGCCACAACAGCTGCTCAGGGAGCTATGCAACTGAAAGAAGACGACCGGAAATATTCCGATTGTTTTTATTTCCACAATTCGCTTTGTTCTAATTTTATCCTTGAAAATCTGGTCATCCTAACGTCCAGGCGGTAAATCGCATAAAATGTGCCATGACTAATATAATAACGCATGCTAAGGAGCACACCGTTCTATACAAGGATTTCTTCGTTTCAACGAGAATTCTCGAGAGAAATTAAGTTATAAATTACATCTGAATTTATAATTTTTTTCATATTTCTTCAATTTAGTTTCTTTATTTATGCATTCTTCCATATGTAGTGGTACTCTAATAATACTACTAAAATATTGCGCTAATATGAATAATTATAAAATAATCTTCTCTCCATTATAAATAAATAATTTCGTCCCCGTTCTACAGGAATCAGGAGAATTGCCATTCCCTACCTTTTTCAGCTAAATTTCCGAAACAATATTAACATTATAACGTAAACAAAATTTGCTTATAAATTAATGGATTTAATTTGAATAGAAACTTCATAGGACATTCATAGAGAATAAATGGACAATTTGCTGAACCCAAGAAATGGATATCTCGCTTGTGCCACAGCACTTAACGTGTACAGATGTAAATCACATTATGCTATTTATAAGAACGTTAAGAACATTGAAAATAAATAAGAATAGCTAAAATCAATAAATCTGAGACGTGCTTTCTGAGATTTATTTCTTTAATAAGATTACTAAAACCATAATTATGAACAATACCGAAGTTAAGCTGATTAAATAATAACAAAATCGCAACGAACAGAAAGGATGAAAACGCTGAGTGGTTAAAAGAAGTCAAAAGAAAGAAAATAACAAGGACAAGCTGAATCAATTGTAGAAGGGATGCACGGTTAATAGGTAAAAGAACCTAAAGAAAGTTGACAGGAAATTTATCTTAACAGTGGTGAAATTTTTCAAGAAAAATATAAAGGCAGAAACAGAACTGAAAAGAAAAAGATCCGAAACGGCAAGTGTACGCAAGAAAAGAAGTTGCACTATCTGTTAGAACAGAAACTGAAACCACATTAAGTGTCCACATATTCAGATTTTGGAGTTGGACAATGGATATAGACTGGTTGAGGCGTGTTCGGACCTGCATGGTAGGCAATGGTTCTTCTGAATTGACATTTGTTACTGTAAGAGTAAGTTTTCTGAACTGGCGTCTGTTACTGGTTTGTAAAGATGTACCAATTTAAAGAAACAGTACCGATGCAAGTATCTCTAGAAAAGGCAGAGACCTATACCAATCACTCAGAACTGTTTAAGCTCCACGCTTTGAAATTCGACTTTCTCCGATCTGACTTTACTAACAGATAACCTGATTTACACCAAATAACTATCAACTCAAAACGTACTCTGCAGAAACTGCCATAATGTTTTAAACATTAATATAAGTCATGTCCATTGTTTTACATGATAAACTATTTTATTTCTTCTGTACTAAATTATCTGCTCTCAGCCATACACTGCGAAGGGCTTGCTGTAAATTTCAGTAAATGATTTTTTTATTTAATGACTTTGTTCAGCTTTGTTCATTTACATACCAGTCAATCCTAATCACAAACCAAGCCTCTTGATCTTTTCCTCACCTTGAAAAGATCAAGAGACCAAACATCTTGATCTTTTCCTTTACTATATTCGGCAGTTTCGCCCAAACTTTGGCAACCCCGCCACTCATTTACAGCATCATACAGACGATATCAGAGAGGTTAAAATTTTGAACACGAATGCAGAGAACGAGGTACAACAACATGTATCATACAGATACATGTTGTGTGTGTGAGGGCAGTTCTGAACCAGATTATACCAACTGTGCTCTATGTTTGTGAAGATACTTTACCTGGCAAAGCCGATCAGTGTAGTAGTAAATGTTTTCTAATGTGGTGTGGGGGTTATTGTTGGCTGTGTTGGGTGATTCGTCTGGGTCAGGTCCTAAAGTCACAAATTTCGTTGTTTACCAATTTGTTAATCAAATCATAAATTGGTTATTTGCCAAACCACAAATTGGTTGTCAAGTCTAAGTATTCATTAAGTGTCAGGCCACAATGTCCAACCGAAGCAATGCGCTCTAAATTACTTGACAAGTCATCAACTCTACATGTTTAGTATGAAGTGACGATATGTTTATCTGCATTTTTGTGAATTCAGACTACACAGGTCATAGTAGATAGGGAACCATCTGAGTGAGATGCACGCTCCTCCATTTATTTCCAGTTATTTTGATAAGCTTGGTTTCACAGAGATTCATAAACCTGAACTTTTTTTCTCATAGAGATCCTTCTGTCTACCTGAATTAGTTGTTTTAAGTTTAAATATGTTATGTTTAATTCGAGGTAAGAATATCTTGTTACCAATACTCTTATCCTCACATTCTCTCAAAGGGAAAGGAACAGGATGTTTCTGGAGATCGCGTTTCATTTCAACTGACGATAAATGAATTTCTTTTTTTTTTTTTTTAGAGAAGTTAGGTGGAACCGCGTGTTTCATTCAACGCACCCTTAGAAAAGGAACTTTTGCGCGCTGTAATCTACCCTGACGTGTTACTCTTAAACTAATACCTGACCACCATGAAGTGAACTTGTTTCTACGAGGACATATATCAGTGTATACGAGCTTGCGTGTCCGCGTGGGTGTGCGTGCGTGGGTGAACTACCCAGAAGAACAAACGATCAATATGAACGGTCACTGCACACAAAGCTTAAGAGACAGGGTCGCTAAGGAGACGGTGGTAACACGTACACACAAATGTTAAAGGCATGTGGAAGATGGAGATCTTCCCTGTGTCTTCCATTTTCCTCTCTTTTATCACCTGGGAAGTGAGAGAGAGCAAAGGAGTGAAATTCTGTGTGAGAATTTCTTTCACTTTATAGTGAAGCTGTTAAACTTTGATCATAAAATGTTAGCGGATTGTGGCCGTGACTACAAGATTCCTTCAACTTTTTCTGCATCCTCCCTTACCCGAAGTAATCTTTAAAGAGACGTGCAAACTTTCAATAACTGTAAATAATCATTCTCTTTCCTTGGCATGCTATTTTTCTTATTAAAATAAACAACAAGAGCACTGCTTAATTTCGGAGGATTAATATGTTCAATGTCTGTAAAGTGTTTGTAATATCAGCGAAGTGAATGCGCAGGTGTAAGAAAGCTTGTGAAAAAACAAAATAACAAGCAACCACACAAATCAACAGTTCACAAGTGGTATCATACTTCCTACATTCATGTAGCGCATCCTATATAAATTTACTTCAAAATAGAAGATTATCTGAAGTAATGTGAGATATCTGATCATAAAGTGTAAATTCTTAACTATGTGATATGCGTGGTTGCATAATTAAAATGCAGACCAGTTTGCAGAAATAAATTAAAATGCAACTGGATTTGCAAATCTAATTAAAATGCAATTCATTTTATAATACGACAGAAACTTTATTATAAACGGATGCGGAATTTAAGGAAGACGATTCTAGGCACTTGTGATTGCTGTGTGCACTTTTCTTGTGTGGTACGCATTCGGTATTTTTAGTTTTCGAGGCAACTGTACGAAGAATTTGTTCTTCATTGGAGGATGCAAATGAAAATCTGTGTTTTACTTCAGTTAGATTTGGAGCAGACCTTTTTTATATTAATTAATGTAACCCCATAGCTACAGTAATGCTAGTGATTTCACAAAAAAATATAAGTTGGGCATGTGCATGGCCAAACCAACAAACCAGCTGGTATAGGAGTCTGTATGACAATTGCTGTGTCTTTAATTGCTCTAGAGAACAATTAACTGCAACATCGTGAAAAAGGAAACCATCAAAATTCCTCGCGTCATTGAAGATTTGGACTCAGGCTTACTCTATTTGTGTGAAGGGTAGGTGACTATAACTATTGTACTATCAGTGTGCATGAAAAAAAAAAAAAAAACATAGTATTAGCAACTAACGCATATAATAATTAGTAGGCACAGTGAATATTTCACGAATGGCCTGGCTGCTCATCCAAATCAGGTTGCGTTCAGTCCTGCTTGAACAGAGTAGGCAGCAGTATAACAGCAATGGCTGCACTGTGATCAGTCACTGTAGTATCAAAGCAATCTATTGCACGCTGGCTGGCGACTGCTTGAATTGGAATGCCTTTAAGACGGGAACTGTCCATTGATTATTCGCTTTCTATAGGCACTGTCACCAGTAAACTTCCGGAAACGCGCCTGGATGCTGATTTTGTATCGTTTATACTGATACAAACCTGTCGAGCTTCCTAAACCTCCAAGCTACAGACTGCACAGTAGTCAGGACTCTTAAGGTATGCGAGGAATTCTCTATTGTCCCAACTGCTAGCATTTAGTCGGTATTATGTGACACGCTATCATTTTTATTGTTGATGCGACGCAGAGCTCAATGTTTTTTTTTTTTTTCTTTTGAAATTCTTCTAAGGCTTAGTACCTCAGTTTTTTGTGAGTGGAGGAAAATTATGCTGGTAACGAACTAATCGGATTAGCGAGAAAAAAGACGATCTCATATTTTTTCCTGTATTTCATGTACTTATTCAGAAAACATTCTGTTGCCCGTTAATGTGGTAATATACACATTATTTGCATGACACTCAATACGTAATCTTGGGGCTTGCGCCGTACGTACTCGTGTATGTATATAAGTTGGTTTCTTGAACGCACAAAGAAGTGTTTGCTGATTGCTCTCTGATGTTTATCAACCTTAATGTTTTATGTATCTTGTGGAGTTCTGGAACAACTGTTACTAGTATTCATCGATTTGACAACCAGATTCCCTCATTGCACAAGAGTCGAAGCGTGTGTGTGCGAAAAGGATGTCCCGTTGCTCGGCAGAAAAATTTCAATCCCAGCTTATGTTTATTTATCTTTAAATAAGATATATATATAAAACAGTCCATCACCTTCAACGTGTGAGACTAAATATGAGAATGATCCAATGCCAAGAAACTTGATTTCTTAATTCCTGAAATTGAAATATTGAAACGTTTGTATTTCATTCTAAAAAGTTTATTTTTTTTTGCTTTTGTACATAGAATGTAAATAGTTGTTGTTGAAAATGTATCTACTGTTCACGTTTTAAATAAATAAAAAAATAAAGTAAATAAAAAGCGCGTCTTCTGTTTCTAAACTGTATATATCTATCACGATATATATTCATATCTATCTATCCAGATAGATAGATAGATATGCATATATGTATTACGTCATATTAGTTCATCACATTAGATGGAAACCTACTGTAATAGATTCAAAAATGTCACAATATATTTGTAATGAAAAAAAACTTAAACAGGCTTTTGCAGTAAATTATAGTACACTTAGATATTAGTTAGTACTTTGAAAATTTAAGATCAAAATGAAAGACAGCCGAGGGTAAAAGAGAATTTTGGATCCCTGGAAAAGCACCTGAACACATGAAAAACAGTTCTTACAACTGTTCCAGTGCTTATTGCCTCCTTCAGATGATGACTGGAGCACTCTCTTTAGTTCAGAAACAGAAGATGAAAAGTACGAAGCAGTGAGCTAAAAATATCGGTATTTTTGAATCGCAAACAATTACCTAGATTACTGTGATTTGAAAAAAATAATAAAAATTCAAATGGCTCTCAGTATTCAAAAAAATTACTGAAGCAGAAAAGTTTTGGATGGATTGAAGAACACTTCTGATGTGGCTCTCAACGTACCTCGCCCTTCCCAATAAGCATGTTTTATCATTTGCATTAGATTAGCGGCAATCAGGGACATAAAGTTTGCCATTTATTGCAATTAAGTTAGAAATGAAAGTTTATGCGATAATAATAGTAATAATAGATAAAATGTTCCCTATATAGGACTGATTCAGAAACTCTTTCTCTTTAAAGAGTGAAATCATGCCTTCAATAATAAAGAATGAAAGAGTAATGCACAGTTGTACTGAAGTATGACTCTAGGTATAAAGGAAAGACATACAGAATATCTGCGTTAATCCGTCTAATGTCTCTCTTTCAAGTAAACTCTTGGATTCAGTATTAGTTCGCTGAATCTATCATTCTCTGGAAGAAAACCGATACAGCTTGAACTGAAGATTTTAACTTAAATAATAATAAAAAAAAAACTGTCCTAAACAGATCATCAAAAACCACATGTCCTTCCACTGAAAATACTACTGTACTAAGAAATAACATCTTGGCATCAATGATCCAGTTCGAGCATGATCACAGAACTAATTCTTAAGCGCTAAAGAGACTCGTTATTTTGCTAATGAATGCGTGGTCTCACATATCAATTATATCACGTTATGAATTATTCAGTTATTACGAATTCATGCAATTTTTACGAATTCACGCCTAGATTCGAGTCACCAGAACAAAAAGAAAAAGAAAAAACAATCTTCTACAAGAAACAGAACCATAGGAAGAAAAGGTTACGTTTCAGAGCAACTGGACAAATAATCATTCAATGGTAAAGAGCTTGAAAAATTTGAAAAATCTTTACCTAATAATAACATAAAGTAAACTAAATTATAATACAATAATAAATCTGTTCTCTAAAAATTTTATTAATAGATAACAGAGCAACAAAGGCTCAATACGTTCTACGTTATAAATCAATTGGTTAGGAAATGGAGGAATTACCTCTATGATGGTCTTATAGAACACTTCAGTTCTACAAGACATCACCCGAAGTGTTCTAGGAGATATCATAGAGGTAATTCCTCCATTTCCTAACTAATAAAAATTTTATAAAAACAATCTTATCCGTTAAAACGCCAGGTTAACTGGTTGTTGCCAGACTGGTTTAGAATTACACTGAGGCCGATAAGACTATAATAAGTAGTTTTGCAGCATGATTCCAAATTGCATACACTAAGTATAAGATGATGTTTTACGTCTAGAATCACTGTCACCGCGCAGAGGTACCGAGAACAGATCTGGAACCTTGTGTGGTTTTTAGGGGAGCGGTTGGACCAGATTTTCTTTTCACGCAATATAATGTTACTGCACATGGAGCTCAAGTGGTGGAGTAATATCTTGAAACTGATGAGATCAAACGACCGCCGCGGCCACCAGACTTAAATCCAATCGAACATGTGTGGGACGTCCTTGGGCGTCGCATTGCACGCCGACAGCCAACTCTCGGTCATCGGTGAACTAAGGTCTGCGCTGATGGAAGAATGGGTTGCCACAGAATCTTATAGGCACCTTTATATCTAGCATGGTTCACCGGTGTGAAGCCTGTTTAACTATTGGAGGGAATCATGCGCTTTACTGATGTCATATGACCATATTTTCGAGCATCTTGTAACGATTTCTGTAATATGATCTTTTTGGTAAATCTTATACCTGTCCGAAGTTTCTCGTTGTCTCCTCATTTCATCGCTATTCTACAGTACACAACCGTGCCCGCCGTACTAAATTTTGTCCCGCTTCATAGCATGCTACACCAGTTACACCACGTTTTCTATGTGTTCTGTTAATTTTGTCGAGCAGTGTAGTTTACAATTAATGATTGGATATAAATAATTGACAATCTCGTCATAAGCTATCACCTCGATTATCAGGGCTCACATTCATATTTCTTAGCGTTAGGCGTTCCTCAGCTGCTGGATGAGGTACTATTGTACTATGAGATTTGAATCTCATAGTACATATTGTACTATGAGATTTGAATCTCATAGATACTTGAATGACTTTATGAATGCTGGCTATTCATAGCAGTGGATACGACGAAATAGACCAGTTTCTCCCCGCCACGATTGTCCGATCTTACTCTTGTAGATTTTTTACCTTTGGGGCATTTGAAAAGCATAGTTTAGTCTCGCAGCGCCAATAAGTGGAAATGGCTCTGGTGTTTGATTGAATCAGTTGTAACAACAAACATACCTGCAGAGTTTGAGTGAAGTAGGAATTCTTACTGCACGAGCTCAATTATGCATTTACAACAAACGGAAGAACGTTTTAAACATCTTTTGTAAGCATCTAGAAATATTAAGATGGTGACGTGTTGGGAAAAAAATAAACAGATGAGCTTCTAACATAGAGTAATTGTTTAATTTGATCCCACCACACACCAATAAAATCAAACACATAGCTGTGAATAAAGCGTTTGCAACTGTATGTAACGGTAAGTTTATATATATTTGCTTGAATGCGCATTTAGAATGTGATGCTTATAAGTAGTGTCTACAAATTACGCATATTCTACAGTTTCCGAGAGTAAAACCACGAAACGTTCGGATGAAACTAACTAACCTGCTAACGTTGCAAAAAAGCCAATGAAATTCCCTATCTTTACAGGATTCGAACACAGGGCAGAACAGCGGACACTGTGCTGGCTGCGCTGAGTTAAGACCAAATAGCTCTTATCTCAACAGATACGAAGGAAAATGATTTAACATTTATTTCTATTCAGAATTTAGTCCGTTTTTTTAATAAAATTGTTCAACTAGATAACAACTGAAGCAATCTCTAAGTTTATTATTGTATCCAGACAGCACATCACACGATAGTGTGCTTGCTGAGATACTTTCCATCGTAACCTCAAGAAATACTCTAAAACTAAACGAAAAAAAGTCACAGAATCACAATAAAACAAAGAACTGAAAACTCTTATTAGATAAAAAATAGGCCAGAGCCGTCTTTCAACTAAAAAAATCACAAATCTATAAGATGTACCTAACCAGACAACTGTAAGCAACTAAAGGAACTTTTCGCACACAGCCGCAAGCCAACATGAAGCTTATGAAATAGGAAACTGGATTACCAGCAACACTCACACAAATAATCCAATAAAGAATACACTGTACCCCCTGAAGTACAAGAAGATAGTGAACTGCTTGGCCAGCTGGTGAACAAGAAGCAATCCAACAAACTATAACATTTCTAGAGATGATCAGTATCACAGGAGCAGAAGGAATTGGAATTCCAGCCTAAATCATTAAAATATCCAATGTGTACATTCTCAACGGTTAGTGAACATAATTAAAAACATAACCATTCTTTAACCATATCTTCCAAACGAATGGAAACTTAAGGATAGACCTTCATCCCCCAAGCACGTTCGAAATACAAGGTAATACCTATACCACGCACACTACAAAATATCATTGAAAAAATCTTACTACCCTACATACAACTCTTCGTCAGAAGAAGTAAACTTAGCAACAAGTATTTTGCTGTGAAAATAACCGTACAACTATAAATCTAGTAGATACTATTATTAGAATACAAAAAAGCCTTTCGAGACACAGCACAATATGAAGTAATGTACACCTCGATACAATTGCAGTCCACAACAACTTAAACCTCAGTAAGACCTTAAAAATCCTGTATGAGGACTGGAAGCGTAATAATAAAATAGTAAATTATCTCCAGCACAACTCAAAAAGAATATTGGTCTTGCCAACATCGGATCTCCAAATACAAACTTCAACTGGCGCAATTTTCTCAGCAGCACTCGAGCCATTCCTTTGAAATAAACCTAACATCATCACTTTGCAGATGACATAAAATCTTCATAATCATCAAACCCAACAAAGATATCGTTATTATAACAAAAGAAACAGATAGTGTAATCGCCATCTTAGTAAAGAATCTCAGAAACCTGAACCTTCTCGAATACGTTGGCAATCAGCCCATCTTATGTTCTCTCTTCAAATTACTTCAAAATCATGATACTTTTTAAATTTCAGATAAGCAATACCAAGAGTTACATGGTATAAGAACTTGGGTATCATCCTTGACTCAACCTTAAATTTCGACTAACAACATTCATGTAGCACATAAAAAAAAGCATGTGAATCATTAAACAGCAAGCAAAAGCAGTAGTGAAACGATCATTAACCATGTCCCAGTCCAGCTTCTACCCTATTCTAACATGCCAAATATGGTCGAGTGTTCCAAGCAATTTAAAGGTAATACTGTATATACGGCACAACATGGTCCAAGTCGTTGAAGTGCCTAAAACTGTACAACAATAAAATTCTGGACCGTTAGATGGCCCAATTTAAGAACAAACCTTAAAAGAATCCACCGAATGGATAGGCTGGTCCCCAACTCAACACTACAACTGTTGTGAGGCTGTTTTCAGTTTTAATTCTCACACTCTTTGTAATATACTCTGAAATTAATAGATAAATATAAAATTCTCATTTCCCGTTCTTCTGGGTGATCAAAGATTTAGTTGAAGTAAAAAAAAGGTAAAGAAGGAAAAGCGAAAGCACTTAGCAGATTCTTTGATTAAATAAATATGGCAGATTAATATTGAATTTAAAGAAGGCAGGCAATTTCTTGGCTATAAGACGTTTTCAGCGACCGCTGTTCAATATGCGAGCCAGCTATCTTCAGGTTTGGAAGGTTTCCAGAAAGCTGTACTGAGGATACGATTTTTCTTTTATACGCATACTTTAAGCAACTTTATTCTGAAAGCAGAATAAAAATTTTGTTCTCGGAGTCACGTGATATAATGTAATGCGATGCTATGAACCCACATTCAATGTTCCATCATCGGAAATGCTCTCGGAGTCCAACATAAATACGGACGCTCGTGTTTCTTGTTTAAGTTGATAACCAAGAATGAAAGTCGCATGAATGTGTCTAACGTAGCACTGATTTCACTGCCTTGCCGGTAAGATGCTATAAGAAGTTGCCCACATGCCGCAGAAGATTCTAGAATGTGCTTGTTGCAATGGAACATCTCACATTATCAGAAGTTTTCACATTCTAGAATGGCATAATAGAAACATCTTACGTTCTTATCATGAGTTAACAGTTTTCTCTAAAATTAGCTGTCAACTAACTTAAAAAAAACAAAAATTTACTCAGTTATTTTTATCCAGATGTTTATCATTCATTATCTAACAAGCATATTATGATGGAACGTGGAGCCATATTATAAATCTTATTGTATTAACAAGAAGAAACTTTTTGTATTACTAAGAAGCAAAGCAAGAGGGTCTCTCTGTATTATTCAGTTCAGCAAGGAAAATCTAGGTTTTATGTCTCATCTGAAGAAAATTACAGGATGTTACAAAAATTGTGCATTCGCCAAGGCAATAGCCATGATGCGGAATGTGTCGGTTCTTACGGCTTGCTGTTGTAGGTGTGAGATAACTAGGGATAAAGGAAAGGTGTTCTTGAGGCGTGTATTATAGGCCAAATGGCTATAACGAATGTGATAAAACTTTTGCATGCAACTCGAATGGAAAAGCAAGGGCCATTGCTTGAAATTGAGAATCGGAGTGCGGTTTTTGAACTACGTGGATGATTGTTATTTATCCCCATATTCTACAGAGTGGGTAATGGGGGTGCAAATATAATTTATCTAGTTTTCTAAAACTCCGGGCAGTACTAAGGAAATAATACTGCAGGAGTATCCGTAAGTGCGTCCAAATATATGAAGTGCTCTCCACGGCGTTAGAGACTGCCTTAATGTGGCCTTAATTAAGTTCCGAAGAGAAGAAGTCATGCTGTTGGGCTGCTTCTCGTGACTCAGATTATTGGTTGTAGATCGAAAAACAATCAATGCCAAAGTAATACACTGATATCATGGACAATTCCGTGATGGCTACACTTGTACTAAATGTGGCCATCGTATTTCATAAATATAACGTACTTATCTCTTATACTTACTCTTACTTATTACCTTATTTTTTCTACCCAACTAATAGTTCTGTGGAATAAGACTTGCTTCCACGTTCGAGCAAGATAACGCTCAACCTCACACAGCGAGCACTATAAAATCCTGATTTGAGGAAAATAAAGTCCAACAACTTGCATAACACAACTTTAGGATGAACCGGAACGCACGATCAGTCTGCCAATATCCCCACTCTTCAACAGCCGAACAGCAACAGAGTTCTTCACATTGTCCACGAGCAAAGTACACTGAATTGGCTTTGCATAAGGAACTCTCCCTTGTATACGAATGGACTCGCCTGTGACGTTAGTGAACGTTCAAAGTCGGAACGATTGACATGAGATTGTAATTTGCACAAGTGGTGATCATTTTTTTTTTCTTTTTGGATGTCTGCGAGGAAGAATTCATGGCGTCGAGATCTTTCCGGCTTCGAAAGTGGAATGACTGCGAAAGCAAGATATGCTGCTGCCAGTAACTCCACAACTGCCAACATGGTTAAGTGCTCCATTCGGTAGTGTAACCAGTCTGCTGTGCCTGTGTCAACAGCTGTCGAACAACTAGCTAAAGGTAACACGTGGGACAGCCAAGTGTGGCCAAACTCTCGCAGCACCTCTTCTTCCATCGCAACATTCCTTGGGATCGATTTGATAATGCCATTAGATCTCGGTTTTTTGACTCTAAGCTTGATAACCTTTCTAAATTATCTGCTAAAAATTACTCAACTTACGTTACTGATGCTGTATTCAATACCAGTTCTCACGCGCGCTCGAACTTAAAGTTACACCAAAAATCCAACACGTCGGTGGACTCACAACCTCACCGAGGTTGTGGAATAACTGCAGGATGAATACCGTATACCGTACTCTTGAGTGTGTGTGTGTGTGTGTGTGTGTGTGTGTGTGTGTGTGAGAGAGAGAGAGAGAGAGAGAGAGAGAGAGAGAGAGAGAGAGAGAGAGAGAGAGAGAGAGAGAGAGAGAACGTCAAGGCTACCAATCAATCGTTTCTTTCCACTGGTAATTCTAATCCCTGGGGCTTAATTCAACGGCTCAGCAAAAATGAAATTCATCCTCCTGAAATCTATCAGTCAATGCAAATTAATAATGGAGAAACTCTCTGCTGGACTTCAACTGTCAACTTCATCTTAGATGCTCTATTAAACACAGATTATTCCAGCTATGATCTTCCTGAACACCAGCAGATTCAGAGTAATAATGATTCTTATATCTCCTCGGTCACCACCACAGCTCTCACACGGCCAGAAGTCGACACTGCTGTTTCCAAAATCAGGAATTAAAGATGTCCTGGTGTAGATAACTTGGAAGACGCTTTTATTAAAATAATGCACAAACTGTTTTCTTCCATTCTAATAGTCCTGTTCAATAAGTGCTAAACTGAACAAGATCTGCCCACCTTTGGAAAACATCTCTATTGAAACTGGTCCCTAAACCAGGTTTTAATCTACCGCAAAAGATTCTTGTCCAATTGCTTTACTATCAAATATAGGTAAAACATCAGAACGTCTTATTGTTGTTCGTTTTGACTCTCTTTTTTACAGAGAATCCCTTCTGGTCGCGGTAATGAAGAAGCCTGATCGATCTTTCCCGTGTTTCCTGGTGCTTTCAATTAAGTAATGGCTATACTGTATTTGTTGATTTTTCTGGGGCATTAGCCTCCCTTTGGTGGGGCAATTTGTTTGTTCGCCTTAGGGCTATTAAGCGTCCGTCACAGCTTTACAATCTTACCCGTACTTACTTTTGTCATCGCCCAGTTCAAATTATTTCTGGTACACAGAAAATCTTCCGTTCTGTTTTACGAGGATGCCTTCAAGTTTCTGTTCTTAGTCTACTCGTCTGGGATTTTGTTCTGGACAAGTGTATGCTTCGCTCTATTCCTAATACTACAAGAGTCGCTTACGCCGACGATCTGGGCTACTGCTCGTGAAATTTCCATTTCCTCAGAAAAAAACAAAGCTTCTATATCTCAAAGTTGAGTTCTTACGGTTGTACCGCTTAATGAACGCTCCATCTCCAAGGTTGATTCTTATACTTTCTCAGCATCATAATAGACCGTAAACGTAGTTTCCAAAAATATTTCGTACCTGAAAGATAAAATTATAAGATACACATCTATTACTCCTCCTCTCTAATCAGTCTTAACCACCGTACGGTCCGTATCTTATATAATGTTGTATAATATTCCCTGGATTTTGTTTCTATCTTCGTCAATCAAGAACAATTATGTTTTTTTGGATACACTTTAAATGCTCATGTGACCCTAACATTGAAAAGAAACACTGCTGGGACTACCTTATCCAAATTTGGCCAGATCGATGGTCCAGTACTTACAAAGGTCTGATCACAAAAAATTAATTCAATTGGTTACTTTCGCTTTGCAAAAAATGTGGTTAAATGGTTTTTATCAAGTTTAAACACACTTTTCTTACTGAATGAGCATGGCTCGATTCGAGCTATACTTATGACCTTCGATAAATCTAACTGACCTTTTTGTTTCTAAAGTTCTGTGGCCAACCTGAGGATTCGGTGCATATTCTCTAATTGTCCGCTTTATAGTGATCTTCGTCAGCTATCGCTTGTACTTCATTTTCTCCTGGGAACGAATCTTCTGACGTCAAAGGAACTATTAAACCTTCTTCAGTTCTAGCTGAGGAAATTAGACTGTAAAGCTACACACCCGTCTCCGGGCGACCTACAACTCTATCTGCTGAATTCTATTGAATCCTGTCTGGACCTTCTCTCCGCAGTCACTGCTGGCCTTAGACTGGCTCTAAGGCGGGATTAATTCTAGCACAGGCTTGCTTGTGTGCGGGATTCCTCCTCATATTTTTGCTTTTCTAACCTTGTCATTTCATTTTCATCTATCCTCTTAGGAGGTATGGCGGAGGTATAAGTCATCCAGATGTTGTCTACTGGCCATTTCGTTGTCTGTAGCTCTGTATGAAACCAATGGAACGTCTGTAACAATCGTGCTTACCATTCGGTAATTTGCACATAACTGCTGAACTGCTGTTTTTATCTGTTTATGTGAGCTCTCTTATCACGATTCAAATTTTTGCATGTGTACCAGCTTTCTATTGAATGGCCACAGTTATGCAAATCGCTACAGGCTGTGTAGTTTGATTTTTTGGTTGTAGCCTTTAGAAATAGTGTTGGTCCTTAAGTTTTGCCCACCACAGTACTAATGGACGTATCCGCATTTGTTAAAAGCAACGTTCGGCCATGGCACCTTGATGCACTCTTAGTATTCTGAAGGCTGGAAGAGGTGCTGTTATGGTAAAGTATAAAGTAAAGTATATTGATGTCAAACGGCACCAGGAGTTTCCCCCATCTCCGCGTAGCTCTCTTTGTGTATGTAACAGTTCACTGTAAAGGTCAAAGATTTAAAAGTGTAATGTTATGTATCGTTGTTCTTCTGGCCATTTAGTCGCTAGATCCCTGCTGGGGCCCAACGTTGCTCACACTTGGCCTCCTGGAAGCAGACCAGGTACCCAGTAATTTGAAAATTTTCTCTGGCAGGCCCTGCAACCTAATTTCCTGAGATTTCAGTTACTAGGGCCTATGGTAAAAAAAAAGAAAAAATGTGAGGTGTGTGTGCGCGCTAGGATTTTGAAAGGCCGATAGGTTCATGAGTAGTTTGAATTCTGATGCTAATTTCTATTGTGTGGGGCGTGCGCTGGTGTACAGACAGATAAGGGGAGGGAGAGTGAAGGCTGGGAGGAAAGTCAGAAGTATGGGACGAAAGAGAAGGCGACCCCAAGGCTGGTAGATGGGGGCATGCTCATGCCCCACCAGAAGAAGAAAGAGGGGAAAGAAGACGGGGACCTTCTCCTTCCCTTCCCCAGGGAGAAAAGTGGGCCAGGCCAGGTGCCCAGTCCAGATCGTCAGACGGCGGTCCTGCATTCACAATCGCGATCAGAGTCGAGTCCAGTGTTTAGTTGTCAAGTGCTTGAGGTCCAGTCCCTAATTGTCAAACACCGTGTTTGAGTCTCATAGGGTTCGTTGCAAGCATGGCTGTCTCTCATGGAAGGGAGGCCCCCGTCCAGCGTCCGTTTCAGTGTGAGGCAAGTCTTACTTCAGGATGGATTACTGTCATTTCCGGTGTTACTCCCTTGTTGTGTGTCTCTCTCTCTCTCTCTCTCTCTCTCTCTCTCTCTCTCTCTCTCTCTTCAGATAAGTCCCGTCCAGTGGGTGTCTCAATTTCGCGAAGTCAGAGTCATTGGTTGGTATTCTCTCTTTGGTGGCTGGTTCTATCCAGTCGCCATGTCATTGTGACAGCCATGATTGTTTGTTTGACTGAGGGGTGAGGTCCCATCAAGTTCTATTGGCCTAGTTGGCATTCAGTCTGTTCGCTCCCTACATACGGCGTTTACTGTTCTGTTTCGCGTGAATAGTTCTGCGGCAAATTTGGTTAGGGCTCCATACTCTTCGAGAGTGTCAAAAAGATGGAGTTTCCATATTTTTTCGAAAGTAGGTAATCGCTGTCATCATTCTGCAGTGAAGGTCCTCGTAGTTGGCACATTAATACGTGATGTTATCTCACGACTCGATTTCCCCGCAGATTGAGAGTGGGTTATCTGTGAATCCGAAGTAATTTAGTTTTGCGTTGAACGCTGCATGGATTTATAGCAAATAAGTTGTATAGATGCCTAGTTGGAACGAGGGTGGCGGTTTTGGATATACCTGTCAATGTTGGGTAGGAACGTCTTGGTGATGATGCCTTTTGTTGATGTGTTCCATCGGTCTTGCCAGGTCTGTTGTAGATGACCTAGAAATCTGGCTTTCTCTGTCTTCTGGTTCGCAGTGGGGTTTACAGTGAAATCCAATTAGGTGCAAGGCAGTCCTTTGCTGATGAAGTATTCCATGCCGCTACGGATGATTTATAGGTTCAGGGGTAGCCCCCCTCCCAGGACCTACAGAGCATGTGTGCTGGTGGTACGGTAGGCCCGGGTAATCATTAATAGGATTGTTCTCTGAATTTCATCCAGTATTCGTCTATTTACTGCGATTGTGGCTTTATGAAACCGTACGGGTGATTCGTAGGCCATTTCAGGCAAGAAAGTAGCTTTATAATATAGGGTCAATGTCCATTTGCTTAGTCCCCAGTCTCCTGTCGTGATTCAGGCCACAAGGGAGGAGTATCTCTTTATATTTGCTCTTATGTAGTTTAAGTGGTATCTAAATGAGAGCTTTGTATCCTGTACTACACCAATGTGTTTAAGCTGGTCCACCGAGTTGATGGTTACATTTTCCACTTTATTCTCTGGCGGTCTCCTCAGGACCAGTATACCCTTGAGAAGGATAGAGGAGGTTTTAGTTTGGAAGATCTTCAGGAAATGGGTTTGTGCCCAGTCCATGAGTGTCCTCAGTGCCTGGTTTGCCTGTATCTCCAGTTCAACCCTGCTGTCCGCAGCGACTGTCAAAATCAGATTATCGGCGAATGCTTGGGAGCCGACCTCGCCCAGGTCCGCCGCCAGAAAATCATCAAGGATCATTTTATACAGGAGCGACCCAAAGAACGGAGCCCTGGAGGCAACCCCTCTGAACCGATCTGCTCAGTCTTCCGTATGGGGCGACGACATTTATTTCCCTTTGCATGAGATATGACTTTATTGTTTAATATAGGTTTGTTGGCACATCTGAGACGTGCCACGACGCTCGGCCACCAGATGGCGTCGAACGCCCTGGCGAAGACGATCGAGATGACAAGGAAATATTTTCTGCTGCAATCGTTAGGTGTGTTCAGCAGGTTTCTTAGGGCTTCAATGGCGGATGACTGTGATTTGAATCCGTATTGGGTTGTCATACTGTGGTTTGCTGCTTCGTAGTTTCCGCTAATTCTCCTACAGAGCATTTTCCCGAATAATTTGCTGATGGCAGTCAACAGGACAATTGGCCTTTATGATTCCGGTAGGTCAGGGGGCTTTGAGTGGTTCTTCAAAATGAGTTTCACGTTAGCTGATTTCCACTTTAGGGACTGTTTTCGTGGCATCCGTCGTGTCCTCTGATCGCCGTTAATCAATGGCTCGATGGAGTATAGAGTGTGTTTAGTGTCAAACGGCACCAGGAGTTTCCCCCATCTCCGCGTGCTACACATTGTGGGTGTGAAACAGAACACTGTTAATGCCAGAGGTTTAAAAGTATATGTATTTTGTATTTGTGTAGTGTCGTGTACTGTTGTTCATCTGGTCATTTAGCCGTTGGGCCACTAATGGGATCCAACGTTGCCCCACTCCGCCCCATGGAGGCAGACCAGGTACACCACTATTACAGTTATTTACTCTGGCAGGTCCTGCCACCTAATTTCCTGAGATTTCAGTGGCAAGGACCTAAACAAAAATGCTATAGATAGGGGTCAGCCAAAACAAAGGGAGTACTTGTTGGGCGATTTGATGTTATTAAGTTTTTTGGTGTAGGGAATCAAGCAATTTGAAGTTGATTCGGACGCTAATTGTAAGTTAGAGAAGGGGAGGAAGACTGAAGACTGGGGAGAAAAGATAGAGATATGGGGTCCATAGAGATGATTACCCCAAGTCAGTGGAGCAGGCCCATGTCCCACCAGAGTGAAAAAGAGGGGTTGCGAGGGGGACACCAGGGATAAATTCCCCCCTCCCGCCGGAGAGTGGAGGCAAAGAACCATGCAAGGGAGCGTGGCTAGGGAGGCCTAATGGCAGCAGCTGAGCTGTGCTGGTGGGTTCTGTCACTCCTGGGACGAAGGAAGGAAGGAAGGAGGTTTTTTTTTTTTTTTTTTCTCCTGAGAGGACTGTCATATCCAGGAAGTTTCTTACTTTGATCTTCAATGGGTGGTGTTTCGGTGCCTAACCTGTCTATCAGTGAAGACAGGCTGCGCAAACTCGGTAAAGGCGATGTAACGCTGCTCGTCCATTATAATCAGGTGTTCACAATGTCGGCGATTATCTTGCATTTTAGTGGCAAACCTTAGCCGGAACTCGTCATATTCAGAGCAATCATACATTACGTGATCCCACGTTTCTTCAGTCCCGCAGTGACACAGTGGATCATCTTCAATGCCTAGGGATGTTAGCTTCGCTTTAATGGGTCCGTGGCCTGTCAATAGAAAGGTAGTATGGAGGCCTGGTGAGTACCATGGAGGAGGCTTTGGACTGATGAGGTTCACAGAGGGAATGAACTTTTTGGTTATGACGTTGTACCCAGACAACTGTGGCTTCAACACGCGCTGTGCGCCATGCCCGGTTGGTTGCTAACTGGTTTCAGGAGCGTGATAATGAAATCTCCGTCTTCCCATCGCCACCCAACTCAACCGATCTGAACCCAATTTAGCATGTTTTGGTCATACTGGATATTTGATGCCTCAACCATCCACCTGACAATGTGCGAGTATTATGGGACGCATTGTGCAACTCATGGGCAGCACTACCACAGGACATCCTGCAATACCTTAGGAATGTATAAAATAAAAATAAATAAATTTTCTGTTTATACTCCGGGACGACCAAACTGTCAGAGTATACCAATATGTGTACGGGCTATATTATTAGCATTAGCATTAGTAGAGGCATACGATGCAAGAAAGCAAGCTTATGCAGCATCAGCCAAAAAAAAACCCTCCCATTTCACCCCACCATTTGTTCCAAATACCTGTCCAGTTCCTGTCTAATAAGGTGGACCACGTATTAGACAGGTGTTTAATACACTCATAACAGATGTGACTATGAATAAATTTGGTAAACTGCAGACTTAGTTTGGCAACAAACTGACTTTCTACGGTGAATTCATAAAACTAAAGCGTGTTCCTTAAGGCAGTCTGAAGTCTGCTAGCTCCAAACGGAATTCACAGTAAGTTGCCCAATTGAGTTAACTGAAGCGTTAAGGTAAACATTATTTAACTTTAATATGATCATATTTCGAGAACCAACAGACAGTTTTTTAGATTCTCATTAAAATTGAGAGAGAGTTATCAGATCTCTCAATTTCACCGAGAACCTACCAAATACTCTTATGTAAGAAAAAAAGGGTTGCTGGGCGGTGGATTTTAGGTGGAGGAATAAAGAATCACGAAATATACTAAATACACTAAATTAATTCTTAGCATTTTAACAATTCCTCCTAGAAATGCTAAGTATCAGAAATATTCAAGCAAGGTGAGAAAAAAAAAGCAACAACTGAATTCTGATCTCCTCTTTCTGGCGAAGCGTTGGAAATCCTCTCGACACCCAAGTCCGAAAAACATTGTCATTATTATAAATAAAAACTTTTATTTGAAACTTGTGAAGAGGTGCCAAGTCTCCTACAGACTTTAGATTGAAGCCATAGTTGATGTCTAAAAGACAATCCAAACAAATACATAGACAGAAAACTGTTAGGTAAGCTAACGTTCAAAAGCATATTGTATTGTTAAACAATCCTACAGCTGTTATTAAAATACCAAATGTGTATTTGGTATTTTAATAACAGCAATATTAGTGTTACGTGGTATAATAACAACTGGTACAAAATTAAAGCTAACTGAGCTACACTTTGCATTATTACAGTCTGTAAAATGTCAGGCGTTAAGGAATACAGTTCCAAACACAGATTAGATGCTTTGCGATGTGGTATTGAGCAATGACACTGAGATGTACTCTAATTTCCAACTGCGTTGGTACCTTTAATTTATAAAGCATTATTTTACATATACACTATAATGGAAGATAACAAATTTATTCTTTCCAAGTTTTTCACGAAGAATGAAACTTCATTATACAAAAAATCACAATGAAAAGGTAAAAGGGGCGCTTGGAAGTAGGATGTTCTATTTATGTCGTGTTTTCTGTTCGCGCTTCTTTCCTTGTTATGTAATAAATTTCTGCGCTTGATTAAACAGAAATGTGCTTGCTTAGGTGGTGTGAAGATTTGACTTCAACATATTTTATCCTATCCGCGTTGTCACGTAAAATATGAGATAATGCGAGGCGAAATGGAAGTAGCTTCAGCTGGGATGAAGTTATTAGGAGGAAAAGAGCAGTAATCAGCTGACGCGAAAAGCGTAGTTCTATCTAATAGGACGGCATACAAATAATGGATGTTACGCAACAATGCCTAGCGTTCTCCACGTTCCGGAGAGCAGCACCGCTAACATTTGCCGCACGAGATGCTACAAGCCAAGAACTGTGACATGGGAAGCTTATAATTAGCCCAAGGAGTAGGGGAAAAGGATTACTTAGGGAATATTTCCAAAGCAAATTTCCTTCTCAACGCTAGCATTGTACACGAGGAGAGCTGAAAGGATTCATTGAGAATGCGGGCATTAAATGTGACCTGAAAATCAAGAATATATTTGAACATTTTTGCATCTATCAAAAACTACGCTGGGATTCATTTAATTAGAATTATTCAGTTCTCGGAAGTAATTAGCACAATTTTATTGTATTTCTTTAATTAAAAGTGACTCGCATAAATATTAAACCCTGCAGATTCACTGCAGATCTTTATAAAGGTGTTAAATTCTCTTATTTAAGGTTGCACATTTCTTTTCGTTAAGAATAGAAAGTTGTCTGGTAAACTGGAATGTCGCAACCATTCCTCTGTAATGAATTAATGATAGGATTCGATATGCCCCGTCCTCTGTCTCCGCCTGTCTTAAATGGCTTATTTCTAATCATGTCTTTTACAATGCAGAGGCGACTGAATAGAAGATTACGTCCAGAATACTTTGCTGCGACTCCCTTGAAAAACTGAAGGAATTTTAACGTCAGCAATGTTATGTATAATGGATGAGGCGCCAACGCGTAAAAATACTACCTTATTTGGAATGGGATCAAAAATTCATATCCAGTTCTTGGAAGAGTACTGCACCGTTTGTTCAACTGTCACGATCGCTTCCCTGACCACAGAAAAAATTTAGACGTAAAGATCGAGGAGAACGATCTCTTTTGAAAATATTTCTTAAATGTGTTCAACAATATATTCAGGAAACTTAAGGAGTCAGAGAGCAAGAGTCAAAATGGAGTCTATGCACCCGATGAGAAATTATCTAATTCTCTTTTGTATTTCGACATTAGTAGGAATGACGTCACTTTAAAATAATTTATAACTTATTATCAGTAACTGACTGGGAAATATGTGCATTCCTCGGAATGGGAATATGCGAATATTTCCATAAGCAATAAATTGTTGCCAATTTAAAAGCATAGTATACTTTAAGTTCCCTTCTGCTAATGCTAAATTTAATTCTGAACTTTATGCCTCGGAATATTTATGCCAAATTTTCTCTGTCACCGAAGAAACAAAAACATACAATATATATCAATTCATGTTTCTGATTTCTTGAATATAAAAGTAAGTTAAGAACGAGACTTATTGCAAGCGATATCACATTTAAATAATAATAATAAACTATTCACAGAGCGAAGACAATATTTCCGTCATTTTTGGAATTAATATAAGCAGCACATATTTAATACTTCCCAAAGGGTCTTAAAAAAGCTTGTATATTTCCCATCCATGAAAAAACAAAACAAAAAAAAAACATGTGATTTTAAAGAGCATTTCAAAGATTTTCGATACCATCATTCGTACAAATTGATCTCATTCATAAACAGTATGCTCTCTCACACTTGAGGTTAGTTACGCTGTAGTTGTTGCGGTTTAAGTAGGGTTTTAGGAGCATCAGCGACTAAGGTCATATACTGTTTGTAAATTTGCTTATGTTCTGTGGTTGATTTTCTGTTTGCTGGACTAAAAACCCGAGTTCCCGAGATCAAAAATCATGCTACCCTCGCCTGAGATTGACCGACTAAATCAGTACCGTTATGAAAAAAGCCCATAAAAATTCCTCACGTCATCGACAGGACTCTAACTCTGATATTTTCCAACCACTGTGGAAAGGACAGCGATTCTATCCACTGCGCTACCCACGAGTGCGGTTAGTTACGGTTTATGCACTTGACAGGTAGTGTCGGCGTGTTTGCACCAGGTATTTGGACTCATCCGACCAACACATTCCAACCAGCGTGTTGTTGACACCACAGCGTTCGTCTATCGACGATGATCAGCGGTGAAGGGAGAGTGTCTCTTGGGTCGAGTCGTTGTGGAACCCCCACACGTCTCAGTGTGTGATGTATCGTCATTTGGGAATATCGTTTTTGAATTATCTATATTGTATTGCGTTGTCAACTTTTGCACTGTGACCTATCGTTGAACTCCTACAAAGCGCTGCACCATTCGTTTGCCACTAACATCCACCTTGCGTAATTCTTTACATTTTGTCGTCAGGAGGTGGTTTGACATCTTTCGATGCCATTATTGGTACACCTTAACTACACAGAGGTCCTGGAGTAACCGACAAGGCATGCCATTTCCGATACATAAGCACGAGACGCGCGAACACCCACAATCGTCTCCCTTTTAAAACTCAGTGATATTTTTACTATGTCCCGTAACTGATACTTCATCACATTGACTTGCCAGACAGTTAGTGCAAATTCAGCAAAATTTTTACTAAATTATTTTATTTTAAATTTGGTATTTTTTTCTATTTATTTAAATTAATAAATAAAAAAATATATATTGTAAAATTATAATTTAACCGAACGGCTAATTTTTTATTAAGTGTTCTTAATAAAACGATAGCTTTATAAAGTTATATAAGGTGATAACTATATTTACTTTTCACTTCATTTTATCACAGAAAATATAAAAAACAAAAATAAATGGAACCTGTCTGAAATGTAATACACTGTGTACATTACCTAACTTATATTTTTATTTTCATCTCTCTCTCTGATGACGAATCAGCGATTAAAATTTAAAAAAAAAAAAGAATTATTCTGTAAATTTTATTAAATTTGATTTTGCTTTGTTATACTGCAGTGTTTAAGAACTATATTAGATTCATCTAACAGCAATATGCTATAACTCGCACGACTAGGCTGCACGAGTCACGAGTATATAAATAAATGAAATGAAGTAAAACATGTTATTGTGATGTGGGAAGGGTAACCAACTAAAATCTGTATCAGAGTACAAATGGAAGAAATAATTAGATGCAGATTTCTTTCTTGTATGTGCAGAGATAACAAGGCAGTGAGTAGAAACTATAATAAACGCATGTATAAACATACTCGTATTTTAATAAAAGCTAAAATATGAGTTAATTAAAAATAGATAAACAGGAAAAAAAAAACTATGCAAATAGATATTTCTTCAAATAGACACTAAACAAGACATTGTAGCAAAACATACCTCATTTCTAAGATTCATTGTAGAAGTGTCCGCTTTTTCAGGATGTACTAAATGTGATGCTTCAAATCTAACTAAAAAGATAAAAACAAAAAATAGAATTAGCTTTACCTCTGATGCCATAACATTTAAACATTAACAAAAAGAACTGAAGAGATATGAAATACTCTTAAAATGTACATTAAGTCTCTTAGTATTTGTCTGAGAGAATTTTGAAGGTATGATGGATATACAAACATGAAATGCCACTGAAGGTAAACCTTGATTTGTGCTCAGTGATATTTATTTCTGCACTGACTGCACCAGAAAGACATTTCATACTCCCTAAATTAGTACTGACTAAACAGCAGGCTAATAACATCGAAGGCTCAGGTTCTGCTGTTCTTGTTTGGAAGCACTGGTCATATAAGATGCGTACAACATTGGCCAACCAGTCATTCTGGGTGGTCAATACGCCCTCACTGATTGAAAACGAAGACAGCGTATTGCAGTGTGGGGCAGATTCGAATCAACGATGTATAGTTTTCTGAAATGCTGCTATGATACCACATAGGTTAGGTGTATGTTAAGATACAAAGGGACTAACGCTACGGGGCGTCAGTACAAGTCTGTAGTTGCGTGTGTTCTTCGGCGGTCGGTTTGTTTTCTGCTGGAAGAAAAAGCCTGCTGTCGGTTTGTGTCTGCTGGAGGGGAAAAAAATCTCCCAAGAGAGAATAAATCAGCCACATTATGAACAAAGACCTAAGAATTCTTCGTTTCATTGAAGAAATTCGAACGCATACCCGATGAAAACGGTGATTATATCACTGTGCTACTGAGAAGGCATAACACCACATATTTGTGAATGTACGTTTTATATATATATATTTATATATGAATGTACGATTCATAAGAAGTTACATGTGTAATTCCAATGTGTAATACTACTGACATTTATTCATCATAGGTTTTGCTATTTTCAATTAAGTGTTTTAAATTTATTTTTACTTCTACTTGAGAGAGAAATAAATCTGATAGTAAGGAATATGCAATATTTCATGTCTTCAGTTCTCTAGAGGAATAAGAACACTCTAAAGATATTGCCTAACTCCCAGATTTCCAACAGAAATGGGCTTAGTTTTAGATATTTTAAAGGACATCTGATTCATGGCATTTTCCATCTAAGATACATCGAGTCGCGTGCCATTTCTTCAGAGCTTAAAAATTGATCGTTTCCCGGACGACAGAATGAAAGGCATTGATCAAATTGAGACGACACAGGATGGCATTTCTGAAAATGAATTCCAAATAAAGAAATTCAGTTGAATATTGCAAAGAACTCGAGGGAAAATAACTTTAATCTGCTCAAGCGAAATATCTTATTGCTAAAAAAAAAAAATATTCCATGCAAGCAGCAAAGTTAATTTTGTACAAGCAGTAAAATATTCTCATTGTATGGGCACTTCTAAATTTCAGTTAAATAAAGAAAAAGTATTTGGCAAGCGGTGTAAGCTAAAATAAAATAGAAAAGTCAGAAACTGTGGTATTTTATTCTTATCTTAAAACCAAGAAATAATTAGATTAAGAGAACCTCTAACACAGTTTATCAAAATATTGTGATAAAAACACGTCTAGTCAACCTAGATAAAATCTATTACATAGATTTTATTTAATTTTACTAGATATAAATTTATATACAAAAACACTTGTTTTATTGCAACTTGGAAAGGACAGGTGTTCAATCTTTATAGTCTGAGTTGTAATCAAACAGAGATTTTCGACATCCCCTACCTTGAGAGAGAGATTAGCTTCTTGATATTACCAATCAACTAGAAGAAGATCAACAGCATTTCTTATATGCCCGAAAACAGGTACATTTTTCCAACTTCAGCATTGAAGTACTGTTTAAAAGAATATTTGGGAATGCACTAACGAGACTGAATATTGCATTTTTCGAGTAATTGGTGATAGAAGAGTGCAAGTGGACCAACGTACAAAAACCATTTATTCAATTCGTGCATACGATAATATTCATAAAGATGAATTCTTACGAGAATCTCTATTCTTCTCTGAGCTTGAAATATACTTTCGACATTACTGAACTGATAAGGGAAACTCATTTCAAGGGAACGGATAATCTTCTCAAAGTCTTTCCGCTCAGCCGCAGGAATATCCGTTTCCCTGTTTAAGTCAGTCGAATGTTGGGGAGTTCTTTCCGGAGTTCATTCAGAGCAAAGACGTCCGTTATTTTATTTTTGTAGAGATGAACAGGTTGCTATTTCAGACCTTTTTCGAGGGATAAATTTTCAATGCATTCGACAAAACCTTATTTCTGAAATCTCGAAATATTTTGGTTTCTTGATGCCAAAATATTGGAGAATAATCAGTACTGTGACACTTTGGCGTTGATTCAACGGTTATTAAAGTTAAATTTGTTACCAGAAAGAAGAAAATAGAAATCAGAGTTCGGTTTCTTTGCTTAGTGCGGGTGTGAAAATTGTTATAAATTAGGCAAAGTACAGTAGATATTGCTTGACATGGTTGCAAAATAAATTGGTATAAGTATTCATTTAATAAAGATCGGAAAACTGCTATTTTCGGTTATCGTAACGATAGAAAAATTGGAAATAAAAAAAAATAATAATCCGAAATGTAAACGCTGCAACCGGAACATTGCTTAAGGAATTAGGTTAACAAACGTCCCTATGCAGCATAAAGAAAAATCGTTACATGGAACGAAAAAGATGTAATGAAACTGAGGGAGGAGAAGACGAAACGTATATCAGTGATGATACAATTCTCTCTTTGGCATTATATAAATGTATCTTATTTTATGCCTCGCACAGCTTTCTTCCTTAAATAATTAAGCCTGAAGGCTATTTTTAATAAACTTTAGTTTATGTTAGAACTACCATACGATATCTTGTTTGTATACCCAAGCTAAGGATCTGTTTCATCACAGTTAAAGATCACATATTCAGACCACATGAAGAAAATAAGTCAGCCTAAAACTGGAACCTGATTCGTGCCTGAAGAGAATAAAGACTGCAGAGGCAAAGACTAGATGCTCCATTTTCCTAGTTTACCGTAGACACAAAATCCGGAGCAGTCATAGAATCGTCGGCCTGGCTTCATTAATGCTGTAAATAATTTTCCAGAAGACACTATTTTAAACACCCATATAATGTCAGAACCCACTATTTGGTAACTTTACCTAAAATGATTCTTTAAACGGCATTAGGCCGACGGTGATTATACAGGACAGTTATATAATCACGGTCCTCCACTGGTGGGTGGAAAAGACTTCAAGTCGAATCCATCCAATTTTTATGAGTCTTTTTCCCATGGCTTAGTTAATCAGTCTCAGGCAAGGGTTGCATGGTTTTGTAATCCCAAAAACTCGGGTTTTCGTCCACAAACAGCAAATAGACCAGAGAACACATGTAATTTACAGACATATTATATAGAGAGAAATAAGGTCTAAGATGCTGATGCTCCTAAAACCCAAATAACAACCAAGCAAGCAAACACATTATCTTCGATTCCCATATGCGTTCGAACTGATGCTACATTCTTTACTTTTGAACTACTATTGCAGCCCTCAGCGATTTTTATGCATGAACCATTCTTTGTAATAAATATAATTTACGCAAGAATACAGCCATGACACCATAAGACTGTTTTTATTAGAGAAGAATTAACCACGAAAAAGCCTCCGTAGCCGAGTGGTCAAGAGCGGGAGTGCAGTAGCACACGCTCCTTGAGTAGACCGGGGTTCAAGCCCCTGACTACTAAATACGCCTACTGCCAACCCGCACTGGACCAGCGTGGCAGATTATGGTCCATTTCCCTCAACATGAATTGTTTACTTTTTTTTAACCACGAAACAAAACAAAGAAAAATCACCTATTCGAAGCAAAGACTCATTTTTTAATTCAATAGTAGTTAGGTTGCAGAGGCCATTTTATAGCACAGATAATTTCATTCTTCTCGGTCTTAAGATAAATGATTAGCGTTATTTGTAATCTGCCTCACTTGAACTAAAGTTCTCGCCCGTAGCACAGATGATATAAACACCGCACACTCCACACCTGGTTGAAAAAGTTCGAATTCAAATCCCGTCAATCACGTGAGGAATTTTTATAGGCTTTTTTCACTACATGGTGCAGTTAGCCGATCTCAGAAGAGGGGGTTGCATAGTTTTATTTCTCGGAAGCTCGGTTGTATATATGTACTTCTTGTTTTTCATCCAGCAATTAGGCAAATGCACCACAGAATACAAGAAATTTGGAGAATCTATGTTATATTGACGCTCACGGCCTTAGTTGCTTTGGAGCTCAACACACACATGAACTTGAACAAAAGAACATTTGTTTTACAGTTGTATGCGACTGTAAAACAAATAACGTAAGACCAATATTTCTTAGTTTTTTCAAGTTTTCAAAAGAATAATAAATAACAATACCATTTTTATAAAGTATCGCATTAATCATACAGATGTTTACTATTGAAGTTTTCAATTGCCGAATGACCTTTATCCGCTATATATCTTTAATTTACAACGCTATTTGCATCTAACTTGCAGCCATCTAAAAGAATGCGCTACAGTGTAATGAGAAAAATTTTAATAACAGCATGTCATAGAGCTTGTGGCGAGTGAAATATCTTCGAATTCAAAATCCAACAACACGTGCATATTTTTTATGTGCTGTAGAAATATGAAGAAATAGCACGCAACGCTTATGAAAAGTGTGCAATTGCGTGGTGAACTGTGTTTTAATTTCCGTGTTCCATCTGTCATACCTCTTAAAATCCACGGATAATAATAGTAGTTCGTTGTGGTCTTCCCACAGAGACACCACAGTTCACACAAAAGGGGGAAACTTAAGTAAAGCTAGATAGCGGCCATTTTTTTTGAATGCGTGTACACTGTGTCTCTCTTTCGATAAACCAAATAAACACTTGAAGCTGGGACAGAACATCTTCATTTATCACCCCAGTAATAAAGATATTTTTGTGCGCAATTTAAAAGTGTGTCGTTTTGAAAGGTTTGCTTGCAGATAGCACTGTACATTTAAGATACCGCCTAACTTAAAAAAAAAATATAGAATAAGATATTAATGTGAATGTTGAAATACATAATGTATACTTAACAAATACTTTTAATTCAAGGCCAGTATTGCAAAGTGCGAATTTTTATTTAACTCATATTTTACGTGTTCCAGAACATTCCTCCCCAGTATGGAAGTACTTTTTTACTCCACATTTCTCTGAGGTTCCTAAGCTGTGACATGAAGTTTACATACATACATATGTGAATGAATTAAGCGAAATAAAGAAGGAATATAAGTTTTAATTGCGTTGATCTTAAAATATCTCGATTTCTAGCCAATATTGTATAAATACAAAGTAAGCTTTTTCCACGGGGTGGAGAATCAAAAAATTTAGAATAGTTTTAACCATGTTAATGAAAGTTATGGAGGTAAAAATTTGGGCATATGTCGTGACATAACAGGAATTTGGATTTTTCACAGCTTTAGAACCTTTCAGTCCGGGATACTGTATGAGTAAGAAAGTGGAAAAGAGCTGGCTATAGCAAAACATTGATTAAGGAGGCTGAGTATTTTGATAAGAAATCCGCGAAATCTCTCCCTGAGAGAAAGTTGTCTTCAAATAGCGCCAGAAAGTCTTAAAAAATCAAGAGGAGCGAGAACGTACAATATCAGATGCGAGTTTTGAACAGGGTGTTTACATGGCAGATGACAAAGCTTTCATCACGAAAGTAAATGCACCGCGATTCTATGGAGCAGCGAATCTCAATATAAACTGATTTTATGCGATGGAAGAACTTGGATTATGACACTGACCACCCATAGAACATTTTGTTAAAGACTGCAGCGCCTCAACTATGAAGTATGGCGGTAGTGTCTGAATGGTTTGGATATACTTTTGTAGTAGGTATGATAATGGACTGATGTTTGTGGTGGTACATTTTCAGAAAGAGTTTTCCAACATCCCAATAATGCCACTCTCTTTACACTGATGCAACTTTATTATGGAAGCCCATGCACTTTTCAATAACCCCTTCAGCAACTTGGTATATGATAGCTTGGTTTGAAGAGAATAATGTGATACCGATTAACTGACCCAATATAAGCCCAACAGAAATATTATGGAACAAATTGGAAAAAAACTTGTGGGCCTCATCCACAGAGACCAATATCACTTCCTACTAAAAATTTCGGTTAACGATTTCCAGCCCCAACACTGTATTAAAAATTTGATCTTAGTTGTATTTCCTCTTAGTGTCCCAATAGGAGGGATGCAGTTGAAAATCAGCACTACTTTCCTCCTAGTGGGACACTAATAGGATGAATTTAGTGCAAAGTCAGCCGAAGAGGAAATTATTATCGAAACGTAATCACTCTTCCTTTTAGAAAATTGGAATAATACTACTATACAGGTTTTTATTTTCAATGAAACTCCCAAACATGAAAAGCGTTAAAATCTATAGTAAATGGTATCGTGTATGAGTTGAAGGTTGAGAAGACAGAAGATATTTGTTGGCAATGGAGTTCACTTCTTGTAGATGTAGTTTTCGGGAAATATATGAGAAGGAAAATCATTCCCAAAAACAGAAATGGAAGGCATAAATGAGGAAAAGAAAAAAATATATAGCTTTGTGATTTTGGAGTGGGACAGTGAATAGGTGCTGAGATCGAACTGGTTTCGAAGAGAGTGAGGAAATTACAGATGCCAACTGTAATTTCCTCACTGTGTCCATGGAACTATCTACAGCAAATAATGCATGCAGCAGAAAAAGTGTGCGCGAGAGAGAGAGAGAGAGAATCTGTAGGAGACGGGTCATTAACTAATATGACTGCCCTCTTTTGAACAGAATTTAGAAGCCAGGTTTTTGTGGCGCTATGTGATTGTGTCCAAAAATCTGAGTATCATCAAAAATAAGCGTAGAATGGACTTGTTTCTGCGAGAAATAAAACAAAACTAAGTTTTAATAAGATCCAGATTAACTAAGTTTGCTTCTGTTAACTGTAGAAAAACAATAGTCTATAGCTCTGGTGACATCACCATCCCAGTTTTCAAGTGGAATAGTTTTAATAAAATATTTTATTCAGTTATTATTTTTAAAATCTTCTTTTTTAGATAATATTATTGAAAAACAAAGAATATAGCAGAAAAGAAACTACAAAAATGCTCCAAATTATATGATTTTTTTCTTATTCTGACAATCGGATATAATTTGATTGTAAGAAATAATTTACCATAAAAACAAAACTTTTTGCAAAATATGTTCCTTTCTTTCTCACATGTTTGCCTCCTCTCAACTTGCATAACTAACTTTCCAAACATTGGTGGTAAAGATAAAAAGTTTTTAGAAAGTTGTTTAAAAGTTTTGAAAAGTTTGGGAAAATTTAAAAATCACAATGAAATGTCTTATATCTTGTGAACAATAAAGATAAACGGTTACAGCTTTAAACTAATTTGCTCAAAATTAATTTCTAATCTTTTATTAAATTAAAAGTGAATTTCTAATAATAGATATTTCTCTGTATTTCAGTTTCTTTCACTTTTCAATAAACAAGAAAGACGTCTTCTTATCGTTAGAAGATAAATGATGAACTAGTGTAGTTTGATACAAGATTAATTGAAAAGCGATAGGAAAATAAAGATCGAAACATAACTCTTGCAGTAGCCATCGCCTATTCACCCTTGGATGAATGAAAATTCCTCCTTAAATTCCGTTTTAAGCGTTTCGATATATTTAACATCAATGATATGCAAGATACATATTAATGGATTTTGAATTTCATCCATATTAAATATGAATTCTGCTTCTAATTAAAATGCAGCTTATTGCAATAAACGATTACAAATTACTAAAATATTATCAAGAGTTCTCAGTGTTCTAATTACGGATTTTAGTACTTGACTATTTCTTGTTTCAAGTAAGAGTGTTGCGAATCTACAGAACAGTTCACAGGAAATATTTATCGTACGTTAATTACATACACATGAAACATAATCTAAAAGCCTCGTGTTCTACTTGCTGGTTTCGGTAAGACAGTTACTTGGATAATTGAATTTCCTCTGAAGGTGGAATTTTCTTATTAGTTGGATGCTCCGGTAATCCACTCCTTCCAAGGTATATTAGAAATTTTATTATGCACCCCAAATTAGAATGAAGCAAGATTATCCAGGCAAATTATTTTGTTACTTAACGATACGTAATACGCAATTCATATTCCAATTAAAACAGATCTTTGAAAATACACTATGGAGGGCTCATATGGTGGATGTGCGTTACCGTCTCTAGGAGATAAATAACTAAATCTCTGTTACATTAAAGACAAACGTGTAGTAAGCTTTTATTTATCTATAAATTACAGGACGCACTCTAACTACAAACTACAGAATAAAATTAACAAAATTAATATTGATTTAATTAATTAAAATAATTAAATTTACCCATTAGATGCTGTAAAACCTATATATATATATATATATATATATATATAACAGAAAGCTGAAAATATGTTTGAAAAGCGCGTGCACACACTTTATTCAAACAATCATGGAAGGTTCAATTTTGTGCAGTAAAGATGCAATTAAGAATTGGAATACAGAATTGATTACAGATACCAAAACAAAATAACATTAATTCTCTATAAAAATTATATGGGCTTTAAAGTTGATTACAGAAGTAACAAAAATAATCTAAAAATGAGTCTCAGAAAGTCGCACACTAGATGATTGTGATATATCCACTTTTTAAATGTCCAAGAAGAAACCTATCTTTTAATTTTCAATTTTGCCTAAATTGGTAGTCCTGAAATGATGAGTCTTAATAACTCTCCACTGCACTGTAAGAAAATGCAGTGAAATTTAATTTATAAAGTAATTTTTGGTGTGTTTGGGGCAACGACAGCAAGGCTATGAAGCGTCGGTATGTTATATGGTTGGTTTTCCTGGTTTTTTGGATGAAAAATCTGATTTACCAGGGAATAAAGCCATGCAACACTCTCTCTCTCTCTCTCTCTCTCTCTCTCTCTCTCTCTCTCTCTCTCTCTCTCTCTCTCTCTCTCTCTCTGTCTGTCTGTCTGTCTGTCTGTTTGGTCAAGATGAGATGAATCTCTCTCTCCCTCTCTCTCACCGAGTGATTTAGTGAAGGTGGGATGAAAGCACAAAAATTCTTGCAGCCTTGACTGGATTTGACTCGTGCCATAGAAAGAGAAAATCGTAATCGCTGTGCTTATACGCGCGGGTGGAAAGTAGCATGATACTTCCGTCGATTATATTAGGTGACTTCTGTAGTAAGTATAATTCATGGCATTCCCTATTTTTGCGTTCTGTAGAATGAAGGCAAAAATACAAATACAAAGGTTCTCATAAGAGAAACTTTTTGAAATTTCAGTCAGAGTTAAATCGGTACTTAACGAAGTTATTTTTAGTTGACCGAGTTGATAAGTTTAATCATATTTGAGTTCCATACAGCTTTTGCATAATGTAGGACATACTAGATGACACTAGACTCTCTGTAACATCTTAACTGAGTTAAGATGTTACAGAGAGCTCAATAGTTATTTTTCAGTCCTATTTTTAATTCAAAATGCCTCTTTAGCTTCTGTTTTAAAGCATCTCATGAATATTATTGAAATAAGTTCCACGTTAACCAGGATAATTAAATTAAAAATGCATTTCTAATTAAAATAAGCTTCATCTGTTTTGCTATTAAATTTTTATCATATCAACAGCTTCATAATGTAAATAAATTTGGCATTTGTTTAGTAAATATTGAACACAGCATTTTAAAAAGTGTCCCAGACGTGGAATTAATTGTTTCTGAAAACCTATATAGTCTCTTATCTACAATCGAGGTGCATAACGTTACATATGCCCATGATGTACATGAATCATTTTCCTATTAATTTTAGATCCATATCCAAACTTAATAGGATATGGATCATTTTCCTATTAAAATGATGTAACTGACGTCCTATGCGAACTTTGCAATCAACGTCCGACCCCAAAAATTTGAGGTAAAAGTTTTTACCGACTGACTAGTTGCCAACATGAAGGATAGGGGCCTCTCCTGACTGGCAACCCCTCCAACTTCAGACAATTATGTCTACGCTATTAATCAATGCTTATGAGAATCTGTCGACGACCAATGTTATGAGAGGAGTCCGATTAAGACTTCCGTTTACATCTGTACATAATTTCGCATATAGGACGACATTAAGGTATGCAAAACTGTAATGATGGAAGGCACTCTTAATATTTACACAGCTCTGTCGATAAAGCTTTTCTGAATCCTGAAACGTACTGTTAAAAACGTGCCTCGAACTCCATTGGAACAAGTCAGTGTGTATGGTGTCCACAAAAAGGAGAAAAGTTAGGTGTCAACGGAAATTAGGATTTCATCAATTGGTCAATGGCAGTCAGGATCAGAAGTGAGTCCTCATGATGAACTTGGACTTACTTGGGTCGAGCGCTTCATCTTCCAATACCACTTTTCAATGACAAAAAAAGCTTATTAATTCATGTGGGTGATTCAGAAGAATCTTGTGGGTGTCCTTAATAAAATCTAATCATTAAATATATACAATTATGTCTAGTGCCCATTCCTTTTATCTGTTTCATTAATATGGTCTTTTGCTTTCCAAACCAACATCAACACATTTCCTCTAGGTAGAGCACTGGTTGGATAAAGTTGTAGATGGTGAAGTCACACTTTAGTGGTTTAGAATAAAACAACAATATTTAATACTAGCAAAAGTAGTAAAGAAATAAACTGACTCTCTTGAGATAACTGGGTCGGAGATACTTTAATAGCAGGAAGGGACCAGAACAACTCGTACCTCGTGCAACCTAAGATGTCCTAGCAACATGCTCTTGAATAATGCAATTTATTTGTTCAATTGCAAACATCATGGCGTTTTTATTAGTGTGCAATGTGTAGATGACACATTTTACTGAAATAAACGATTACAATAATCAGTCAGTAAAAAAAAAATAATAATAATTGAATGAAACATCGAACGTATGGGTAATCATGAAATCTTAATTTTTAATAAATAAAAATAATAAAACAAAAAACAAAAAAAATCGTAGAAAAACCTTTTACAAAGTCAGGCATAAAAATTAATGGATTTCTTTTTTTTTTTATTAAGGATTTCCGCTGTTCTCAAGCCCTCAAATTTTAAAACAAATGTTCCAAACAAACGTCATTTACATGATTACGAGATCTGAAGAAGCAGGAAATCTCTGTGATAGACCACGAAATGGATGCCTTCGAATTTGACTGAAGTTGTTACATAGATAGAATCTATTGATGAGCAGGCTGTCTCCAGCGCTTAGAGTATTTCCATCACCCCATCAAATTGTTCATGTTCTTTGGAGCACTGTCAAGACGATTTCTCTCGTTTACATGCATCGATATCCCTATAAAATCACAAGGAATCTGCATCAAATCTCATCAGGAGAAAAGCCTAAAAGACAAGCTTTTACCTTGTGGATGTTGAATAAAATGGAAACAGCACCATTTTGGTTGGCAAACGTGTCCCCAACTGACGAGACACACAATATTTGTTGAATGAAACCATTAACATTGATAGCTGGCACATTTAGCTCTCCGATTATCCATATTAGTTTCCAGAAATTTCTTTTCTTTCCCCACAGGTGAGTGTATGATACCGTTTTATCCTCTTCATTTATTCTAGGGAAATTCTTTTTAGAAAGGCCCGCTCCTTATGAAATGGAAACCAATAAAAATATAGAACAATATTGTAAAAACCGTTAGAAAAGTTTAAACGTCGTTTACAGACCACAATCTTCATGAATGATGGAGGGGCCGCCTCAAATCTCCCAACTAATTTCTGTTCGACTGAGTGAAACATTTGTTCCCGATAAGTTGGAACAATTTCCCAATACGTTTTTGCACTTCACTCTTGCAGATTTTTAGTTATGTGATACTTGAAAGGATGTGTTTACAGTGATGTTTGAGGTTTCATCCATCCTCTGAGGATTTGCTGCTGACGGGATATCCAAAGCCTTATAACCGCCCTGCACATGCACATAAAAAAATATATTACTCTTTTATTTTTAAAATACAGCCCCGTTCTTTTTATGAAGAACGTTTTTGTTTTACGCCGATTGTTAATGGTTTCTACGGTGCTTATTCTGATTGGCTAGAATCGATTGGTCAATATTTTGGGGTTCTGTTTTTAATAGCATCTACACAGTACGAGTTTTCTGTTGTCAGCATATCTTGTGATAGTATGAATATAAATTTCATGAACGAAATTATATGTGCGCTTGAATAATCTAAACAAAATTAATTTTAATCCAATAAATCTCAGTAAAATGACGACTGAGAAGAATACGATTACAGAATATTAATTTTTTTCCCAAAAATTCTTATTCAGTTTCTTAAATTTATGTTTTGTCCAGAGATTAAAACTTCTGAAGTCGATTAATACCACAAAATGTGTATTCAGAGGATTGTCGCGCTTACTCATTGGGGAAGAAAAATTGATGCACATGCAATTATCGCTGCAGCATTTCATGCAATGCAATAAAAACGAAAATGATTTCCTTCACAAGATTGTAATTGACGAATATGTGCAATGCCGCCGCTTTGAGATACAATAGCTAAGGTGCAGTGGAAAGAACTGCTTCTAATCCAGAATAAATTATTCAAGGACGAATAATTAAAGAAGGATAGAAATTGTTTTATAAGACTATAGGAAGCAATCATCTTTCTTCATGAGAGCATTTATTCACATGTAAAAAGCAAAATCAGAACTGCGTTACATTGAGTAGGATGGGAAGTGTTGGACTGTCCCTCTAAGACTGAAACAGGATCCCTATGTGAATCCATATCAATCGAACCCCACCGATTTCGTATCCTTTGGGTTACTAAAAAAAAAAACATTGAAATGGTCCCACTTTCAGTCTGACGGTGAAACTAGCCCGATTACCCCATCAGCAACCGAAGTAAGTCTGCGAAAATATTCTGCACTTAGTGAATCAATCGAATATGCATATTAAATCCTAATTAATAACTGAAGGAAAATCTGCTATAAATCGCAGGTATATAGTATCCTCCAATGCAGCGTTTCCCAAACTTTTTTTTTTTCAAATATAAACAACTTTACTTATTAGGTGAAAACCACAGACCAAATTTATATTAGAGGTAAAGGCAGCAAAAATATTAATAACTATTTTTTGTATACAGTGATATGTACTCATATTCTATGCAGTATACGTTAGATAGTTATAGGCATACTTGTATCACTATTAATGGGATGGTTGCCTACCACAAAAAGGCTCTGTTTTATTATCAAGTTCCGCGGACTACTTTCTAAACTTAGATGTATCACAGGTTGGAAAACACTGCTTTAACAAATTTCTGTTGAGTCTATCTTAAAGGAAACTAAGAGGTTTATATATATTTTAGATTTCATCAGGGTATTTACATTAGTATCTGTATTTTTTTATTTTTTTCCAAATAGGCCAGGTTAAGCTAGTTAAATCCATTTTTTTTGTTTTGATATTGCGCTAAAGCAACCAAAATTACGTTAATTTATTGTGTCAGTGGATTGCATACATTCTATGTCTGTTTTGCTGTACGACTTTCCGTTTCTTGTGGAAAATAATCCATGTAACACTCGTCCGAATAAAAAACATAAATATAATCTTTATTGTGTACAAAAGGAAGTATACAATGTACCCTTCACAGCAGGAATGCCAGGGGCTTCACATTGGCTGGAGGACAAAGGCCTTGAGGATGGGGCCCACATTGAAATTCGGGTTCATCACCCAGGGCCAACAATTTAACAAGTTTCAGTTAAATTATTCACAATATATTCATAAAGATATTATACAGTATTTTTGACATTATAAACAATATTATACAGACATCCTTTTTTAAATTTATACTGCGACATTACTGTGCAGTTTGCCTGGTTGAGTTTAGGTCATCAAGGATCTCTCTCCGGTATTTGCGATCCTTGACAAATTTGTAGAGATCGCCTTCGATTGCTTGGACTGTGATAAGCATCTGCTTGGGGAGAAAACGGTCGCTAAAGGCTAGTCTATTATGGTTAGCTATAAGTGTTGGAGCTGACCTCAGTCCGGGTTGAGGGATTCTCCAGCTGCAAAGTTCCCATATGTTTGGCTCCGAGATTATTCCAGTGGTCATTTTGGCAGTTAGTGTGAGGCGCCTTTCCATTATAAGGTTTAGCAGTCGGGCAAAGTTCAGTGCAGTTGCCATCGCAGTTATTCTTTGCTGGGGTGGACGATGATATTTATGTGTGATCCAACGAAGGGGCCAGTATTCGGAGGAGTACACACGCTTGATATTCGTGGGGGCTGCAGATGCCCATATTTCTGAGGCGTATAACACGACGGAGTATACAGAGGTGTATACGTACCGCCTAGTCACATCCAGATCCTTAACGTGGAGTAGTTGTTGTTTGGTAATCCACCGCATTTTGCAGAATATTGTTATGAGCTTGTCAATGTGGCAAGCAATCGTTTGCAATCGAAGACAACTCTCAAGTCCGTATGTATATTTACCACTGGAAGGAGAATGCCATCTAGAGAAGCTTGGACTTCAGTTGGTTGGTGCTTCAAAGAAAAGACAATTTGGGCTGATTTTGCAGGATTAATAAGTAGTCCAAATTTATGGAGATAGGATCCTAAGTCGTGTAACTTTCGATTGATCTTTTCATTAATTGTTGAGATACGTTCGCCGGGGTTAATCTGGGTGTGTAGCTTAATATCGTCAGCATAGCAGATTATGTCTTCTCTCTGTTGCATAAATGGAATAATGACTGCAGTGATCCGCTGTAAGAACAGATTGTGTCAGATAGCAGGGTTGTGATAAACCACAACATGTCACCTTTTATATGGAAGTAATTTTCTAGGAGGTGAACGAGCGAGGGAATGCTGATTGAGTCGAAGGCAGCTTCCAGGTCGACGTACATGACGGCAAGTTCTGCTTTAGCTTCTAGTGCTCTGAGAATGGTGCTGGTTATGGATGTTAAATTGGTGACTGTGAATCTTCAGGGAATGGCATAGTGAATTTGTGGGAGTTTGTGAGGCATGATTTGATTGGTGATGGTTGAAAGTAATGCCTTCTCCATAAGTTTCAAGAGGCTGGAAAAGCGAGAGGTTGGCCTGAACTGTTTAATGAGGGATGTAAATTGGCATTTAGCCTACACTAACCGGCCCATGATGTAGTAGAGCCATCGTATTCACTGTGCTAGCTGTCAAGGCCTATTATCCAACGAAACTACACTGGTGTGCAAAACCTAAGGACCAACACTATTTATAAAGGTTCCAACCACAAAATCTTTACTTAAGATATTCTTTACTGATGAGAGTAGATTCAGTCTCGGCAGCAATTCTGGATATCAGCTAATCTGGCGAGAGGTTGGCACACGGTATCACCCCGCAAACATCACTGAAAGGGATCGACATGGCGGTCGAGGTGTTCCCGTCTGGGGAGGCGTTATCTTGGATGGACGTACACAAGTCCAGATACTGGAAGGCGGTACTGTAATCGTTGCACGCTACTGTACTGAGGTAATTCTTCCCCATATGCGTCTGTTCCGAGGTGTCATTGGTCCGGAGTTCGTGTTTATGGATGATAACGCACAACCTCCATCGCACTGCAGCTGTTGATATGATTTTGGAAAGTGAGGACAATGTTCGTATGGACTAGCCTGCCCGCTCCGTCTATCTAAATCCCATCGAACACATATGGGACGCTCTGGGGAGACGCCTACCGGCTCGTCCACACTCACCAGAAAATGTTCACCAGCTGAAGATGGCGCTGACAGAGGAATGGACGATGTTACCGCAAGAACTTTTCAACAACATTGTTCTAAATATGGACAGGCAGTGCAAAGCCCGCACAACGTTAGGGGTGGCCATATCTCTTACTGAGGACCACCTCTTCCCTTTGTTCCACCTTTGGCAATGCATCTGTATCATGGGAGCCAGTGCTATGTTATAATTTTTGAATAAAGTCCCTCTGTGCTGTTTTGTTGTTTCCGTTGTTGTGTCGATGTTGTTTCCTTCATCATTTCTGTACCCACGAGGTTCCTTTGGTATGATTTTCCCATATCCAGGTCACTGCTCTGAGAAACTACAAGTGAAAACCTGACTGGTCCTTAAATTTTTCACACCAGTGTAGCATAGTTATATTTGGAGAGACTTATAATGGTAATATTCCGAAGCATAGACAAGATCAGTGGGTGAGTAAATGATAATATTAGGATGGGTTTATCGGAACAGATTATTAAGGGTTAAGGTTCTCGTTATATTGAACAAATGTTTCCTTCACAAATGAAACCTTCACAGAACCATATAAGCAGCATTATAAGAAATGTAATGTATTTTTTTTAAATAAAAAAAAAATAAAGTTTATCTAAAATTAAATTTAAATGTTGGAGAGGGGGGGGAATCACCATTTTTGATGTGAAAAGTTCTGTGGCGGAACCATAGTAAAATGGATTAGTAACGAAATTTTCTTACGGTAAAGGAAATGACGCAATTGATTGTTAACGATTTTTTTTACGAAAATGACGCAATTGACGTCACTTCCTATTAGGTGGCTGTTAGATTTTAAATAACGTCACTTACTAAATGGCGCTAACGATGCTAACTCAGTCACTAACGTTGATTCAGTAGAGTAAGTTCATACTAAGATATGGAAATGACGACACTTCCTAAAGACATCACCTCAGCCACTAACGTTGATTCGTTAGAGTAAGCAGCGGGTAGTAACATTAAGCAAGAATAAAAGCAGAATATTATGCAAGAATAAAATGCAGACTTTAATATGATTTGCTCCTCAAGGTTTTGATCAACATCAACCTTCTAAGTAGCTTAATTAAGTTTTGATTAAACCGCTCAAAAATTTAAACGGATCAACAAACACCCTGCTTACTTGACTAACACTAATTCCAAAACGGTCCTGGAACCGATCACGTTTAGAGCTGTGTTGTAGCCGGTATAATTTTTAACTTCATAGAAAGTTTGAAGGAAATTATATTGTTTCATTCACCAGTCTTGAAAACAGGTGATTATTGCTAGCTATCGATTAGAGTAAGGGGAACACGGTCTGAAGCTTGCACTCCTTTAAATAAAAATGATGGTAATAAATAATTTATAGGTGCCATCCTACTCATTTTAATATAGAAATTCCTTGAAAACCTGAAATATCAGCGATACTTTTCAAACTTATTATCTGGAAAATATGATCACTGCAATTTACCTCGTTCAATTATGTTGTTGAGATCAATATTGAAAACCTAGGATAATTAAGAATAATTACAACTTGAGAAACTTCTAAAGTCTTATCGAAAGGTTCCTTCCCTCTTGATGGAATTCGAACTCAATCTTTTCTACACAGTATCCGACAGAGATCCTAATCACTGTTTTAGTCACAATGCATTGATGCCAATAAGGTTGGAACAGTTTCAGAGTTAGGTGTTTGGGTTAGGAATTTAAGGAAAAAACCAACACGTGAGAATTTATGAATCTTCATCTACTCGCGGATATGCCAGGGAAAGGCATATCCAGGAGCAGTCTCACGAGAGAATTGTAACTCGTGCGGAAAAACAGGTTCTGCCATGAAATAAAATGGCAGTGAAGTACCACAAACCCGAAAAGCCCCTTGCATCCACAAAAACCCAAGTAACCGCCAGCCTAAAAGTGTGTAATCACAGCTTATGATAAGTTTTTGTTATTTTATTAATTAATTTATTTATTTTTTTTTTGAAATTAGCTATGCTAATTTCAAAAAAGGTTAAATATAATAAACGACACATTACAAAGTATTTTAAGATTTTTTAGCAAAGGACCGAAAATAGAGAAAAATATATTAAAATGATTAATATTAACAACTGCAGTTGATTTTTCATCAAAATATCCTCCCAATATTTTATCATGCCTTAATGCAGACGTGGCATTCTGGCAATTAATTTTATAATAGTGTTATTTCTGCAATGTTTCTTATAAATTTTGTGAAAATGGGTAGACGTCATGGAATTGACAATATAGATGATTCCATAAAAGCTCTACTGGGTTTAAGACAGGCGATCGAGGCGACCACACCATAATTTGCAATATCCTCTCCTGTTGTTTATTTGCTAGAAAGTCCCTCCACAGCTTTGAGCTGTGTTTCGGGTCATTGTGTTGTTGTAATATAAAATTTATTCCACAAAGTCGTAGTCGAGAGAATATTGCATTATGTCAAAGAATTTTTTATAGCCTTTCTTTTCTTAAAATTCCTTCAATTCTGATGATATCACTTCAGAAAAACAGAAGCAATCCCAGATCATGTTGGAACGACCACGTTCCTTGACTGTAGGCAACAGACAATGTGGCGCCAATTTTATTTTAGTTGATTGTCTCAATTAAACTCTACGCTTGGATCCAAAATTTCAAGATTAGGATTCATCCGTTCAAAGTACATTTTTCCACTCTTCAATTACCTATTGTTGATGGCCCTTAGCCCAAGCCAACCGTTTCTTTCCATTTCCGGTTTCAATAATGGTTTTCGGGCCATTACACGAGCATGAAGTCCTGCTTGTTTAAGACAAAGTTTTACAGTGACAAGGAAGTTTCTCTGTTCCTATTCAAATCAGCTCGGATTTTGGGTGGAGTAAGACGTTGACTGCGTTTAGAAATCAGTCTTATGGTCTTATCTTGTGCTTCCATTGTTATGCGCTGTCGTGGTTTGTCCTTCAAAATTGCCAGTCTCCTTGAATCGTCGAATGGTAGTTGGTACTCCTTTAAATGATATACCTAGTATTTTCCCAATACTTTTCATGAAATAACTCTTTATACAGAGGTATAATGGCACTTCTTTTTTCAATACTCAATTCCTTATTTCTTTTCGTGTTTATCAAGAAATACACAAAACATTAGCATTAGCATTATTAGAGGCATATGATGCAGGAAAGCAAGCTTATACAGCATCAGCCAAAAAAAAAAAAAAAAACCCCTTCCCATTTCACTGATCATTCCATCCAAATGTTCGTCTAGTTCTGTCTTGAATTTATTTAAGCTTTCAACTTCCACAACTGATGGAAGTTTGTTCCAGAAATCAGCCACCCGCTGGCTAAAGGCAAATTTCCTCACATCTGTTCTACAATTGTCTTTCCTAAGTTTGAATCTATGCCCCCTCAGGTTTGTAATCTAAGCAAGAGGAAGAATCCCATCAGCATTGAGCCTGCTTAATCCATTCAAGGCCTTATACACCTCAATTATATCGCTTCGCAGATGCCTAGTCTCCAGAAGCTGCAATTTGCAGAACTTAAGCCTTTCTTCATAAGAGCACCCGTTTGTTCCCTTCACCAGTCTTGTTGCCCTTCTCTGTACTCGTTCTAGTAACTCTACATCCTTCCTAAAATGAGGCTTCCAGACCTGTACGAAGTACTCAAGGTGTGGCCTGACCATTGCCTTATACAAGGATATAATCACCTTATCCCTGCTCGCAAAATTCCTGTATATCATTGACAAAACCCCATGACCTACTCTGGCAGCCTGTCTGCACTGCTCAGAAAGCTTCATATTTGACTGCACAATTACCCCCAGGCCTTTAGCATTCTCCACACCCCGAGTGTAAAACCACACAGTTGGTACATTTAATACACACATACATACATCAAACACTCTTTCTGAATGACGGGCATTCGATCTTAGAAGTTTCAGCTCCTACTACTCAATTTATATTATTGAAAAACGCTCTAGAAGCATCTACAGTCTTCTATAATATTGAAATAACACTACCACTTTCTAAAATATTTTCGAATATTCTAGAAATTTCTTAAATAGTTTTAAATATTAAATAGGTTATTTGGTTTTTGTTCATAATATAAAATATTTTAATAAAAATTGGTAAACAAATTGGATCCTATTTTATTAAAAACTTTGAAAATTAAGAAAAATTAAACGTGATTCCAAACTTTTTGGCAGAAGTGTGTATAATGGGAATGAGTCATTTTGAATTTTCAGAAACAAATCAGATAAGTAGTGGATTATTAATGTTAACCTTTAATTGGAAGACAGATGGCGTTGGTGAATAGCATAATTCAAAAGCACTACACCGCTAAACCCGATGTTGCAAGAATAGCCCAGTAAAAATTGACTCCGTAATTGGAAGGTCATCTGGTACACTCCCCAGAACTTGTTCCAAATAATTATAATTTATTCAATTAATTTCAGCACTTCGTAGATTGTGCGAATTATAGAAATCCAAAATCAGCCGAAACTAATTTAGCATTGCTTTTAGTTCAAAATATGCCAAACTTTAATGTTAAGTTAACAAAAGTTTAGTGATAGGATAGGACTTATCCATTCCTTAGTTAGTATCCATTATTTGCATATACTGCTTATCTATTCATTTGCATGTATTGTCCTCTCTGGTCATTCATGTAGTCTCCCAATAAACATGAATAATATTTATGCTGTATATTTGCACCACTACATCTAAGAGATTTGCACGTAAGAGAAAATTTCTCTGAACAAAACAGGCATTTATCATAAGCTTATTACTGGTGACACGCACGAAGCGCTAACGGATAAATTCGAAGTATTGACTGAGTAAAACTAAGCAGTTTTCCATGCGTGTTAATCAGATTCAGTACTCTCTACATGGTAATCAATTTGATATGAAATTTTCTTCGGTGTGATTTGCCTGTTCACATGAATTCCTGGACAAACGCATAAAACGATTAATCTCTATTCTGAAATATGGACATTAATAATAATTAGCCACAAATACCTGAGTGTGATGGATAGGTATACTTAACCTCTAAGACACAGCGAGAAATTAATAAGGTTTGAATGATAGCTGAGAATAGCACGGCTGTCAATGCACTTAAAGCAATATCCGTATCTCAAACTACAGCAATTATTTTTATTTATTTCAAGCAAAAAAAGGAAAAATTACCTTTACTTAAGCATAGCGCTCATATTTCTGTTTCGGACATTAACATACCAATGCATACGGTTTTAGAAGACTTGGTTCGGTTCGGTTTGGATTTTATGGTACATTCAGAACAAAAGCCATAACGCCATATAAAGTAGAAGAGATGAATCATGAAGAAAGTTTTCAGTTTATCTTTAAATATTGCTTTAGAGTACTATTTAAAATGAATTTCAAGAAGCTTCATCTCGTATAACACTATAGAAATTTAAACGCTAAGAATTCTATCACCGATATACTGCAAAATGAAGTTGCTTACAAAGGAAATTCTTTTGCCTGATCCCCCAACCTCCCCCATAAAATATGCAGTGCGAATTTCATTAGAGTTATTCCCCATATTCTGATAAACGACCCTTGTAAAACAAAGTGCATTGCCCTTTGTGAGTAATGAAGTATCACACCCTTGCAGTTACAGAATTTTAACGTGGAAAACAGCGATTCTGCCCTGTCTTCAAGGAATTGGACGTCAACCCAAAAAATAAAAAGGTAAACTGCGGCTATTATCAACCCAGTGCAGGATGAAAACCCCCTCAACAATTCATGCTGAGGGAAATGGACTATAAACTGTCACGCTGGTCCGCAGATCGACCGTATTTAGCAGTCAGGGGCTTGAACCCCGGTCTACTCAAGGAGCGTATGCTACTGCACTGCCGCTCCTGACCACTCGGCTACGGAAGCCCAACCTACAACCCAATACAGGGCAAAACAATGAAAACTAAGTTATGGGCGGTGCCAATTGTCAGCTGATTTGCAATAAAATTAACGAGTTCTAATATGCTTCATTCTGAAAGAAGATAATAATTAAAATAGGAATTCCGTTCATAATGGATTATATAAATCATGGTTTTATTAAAAGAATATACTGATGAGTGATTTGATCACTCAGCCATATACAGTTCAAAAATAATCACGCACTACAATTTAAATAAATATATACAGGGTGTCTCAAAAATATTGGTACAAACGTTTAGGGGAGGTAGGTAACATCTAAAGGAATGTGAATCGCATAGGAACCCATAACCGGAAACGTCACGGGAAAGTAGTAGCAGAGGCACAAGAAGCAGAAATGACACAAGAGAGTAATTGACACAAGAGAGCAAACATTTATTTTACATAATATTAACAATGGAGTACGAGATGGTTGCATTTCATGATGTTACAACAGATGCTCGAAGGTTCCACCGTGAGACGCGATGCATGCATGACACCGACGCAGCATGGATTGGCGGACACGGTCGAACCCACCTGGAGTTTCTTTGACAGTAGCAGCAGCGCAGACGAGTCTCGCCACGAGATCCATTTCCGTCTCCAGAGGCGATTCATACACGATAGATTTGAGACCCCCCCCCAACAGAAAGAAATTAAGGCTCGATAAATAAGGTGAGTGTAGGGGCAGGCAACGGGTCCACCACGGCCAATCCATCGACGCCTAAAACGCCTGTTCAAATGGTCACGAACACAACTTCCATAATGGGCAGGCGCCCCGTTGAAACCAAATGTTGTGTCTCATATTTGCTGGAACATTGTCAAGTAACCCTGTTAGAACTTGTTCAAGAAAGATCCGATATTTTGCGGAGTTCATGCGGGATGGTAACAGATATGGGCCGACTAAGCAGTCACCGACAATACCTGCCCACACATTTATTGCGAAGCGATGTTGTGCCGCATGGGGCCGCACACTGTGTGAGTTGTCGTGAGCCCACACATGAGCATTGTGCTGATTGAATAAGCCTTCCCGAGTGAAATAAGCCTCATCCGTGACCAAAACATAGGCTGGAAAATTCAAGTCTTGTTGAACACTTTCTTGGAGAAACCACTGCGCAAAAGCCACACGTGCAGGATGATCTTGCGGGAGCAGAAACTGAACCCTTTGGAGATGAAAGGGATGTAAGGAATCGTCGTGTCAGACACGCTGTACACTGCAACGAGACACTCCTAAGGCAGAGGCAACGGCACGTGTGCTGGTAGTAGGATTATTCTGGACGGCGTTCAACACACTTCTTTCATGGCGGGAGTTCGCATCGAACGTGGTCTGCCCGCACTACTCCTGTTACCTCTAAATGACCCATAATCGCGCAAATTTTGATGCACACGCGCAAACAAACGGTGGTCTGGTACATGTCTGTCTGGGAAGCGTTCTCCATAAATTCCTTGAGCGGCTCGTCCATTGCCCTCTGCTAATCCATAGACTAGGTGCATGTCTGCCAGCTCACAGTTCGTATATCGATGCATGCTCTTCGTGCGGCGACTACTGCTTGAATGAGTAAACCAGAAATTTCCCCTCTCGCGAACTGATGAACAGCGCCGTGTACCGACTTACGGTGACATTTCCGGTTATGGGTTCCTATGCGATTCTCATTCCTTTATATGTTACCTACCTCCCCTAAACATTTGTACCAATATTTTTGAGACACCCTGTATATCTTTTTACTAAGCCCATTTCAGGAGGAAGGAATTCCTGTTGTTTTAGTTGGTATTGTTATTTAAATGTTTTTAAGCTAAGAGGAGCAGCACAGTCTTTTTCCTTACCTTTATGACTTTCAGCAGCGTTGGCTAAATTTGTATTGATCTTCACGCATTATTCTCAAATTAAAAAACAAAAGAAAAAGAATAATTTCTATAAGTATACAAAATTTAATCATTAAAACGCATTGTATAATTTTATGCAAACAAGAAGACAAAACTTAGGGTGATAATTAATCGCCAGAATGCATATTCTTTTTTAGCATCAGTTATTCGAAGGGATTTTAAAAAAGTTGAATGTCTGAAATCATCGGACTGCAATCAAATTTGCACCGTTGTATGATGATTCTCAAAATTCTTGTTTATTGATTTTGAATACGATGCTACTTGTTTTCTAATTTTCTTACTTGTTCTATTTTGCTTAATATGTGTCGCGTCCCACCAATGTATATTGTTGTGCTTCAGAGCTTAGATGATGAAATAGCTGTTTTGATTTCGATTCATCATCTTGAAATAAGGTGGCCTTTCCTAACAATCCAAACACTGCCTATTGAGAACTGTTGCACTTACAATCCGATCCAAACCAAATTTATATTAAGATGTGGATGGGGGTGGAAGTGCTAAAGTATTCTGACGGTTGGAGAGAAGTATTTCGATCAATAAAAAAATACCGAAACACGTTCCATAATAGGAGCCCACTTTTCTACCGAAGAACTTGAAAATAGGTTCCATCGGTTCTATTTAGAACTTCATTTTAAAACAAGTCGTCTGAAATAGCTTCATGTCTTAGAATAATATAAATAAATAAATCGGTGTGTGCAAGATTTGCACATTAAATATTGAAATTTATATTTGCTTTTGGGAGTGTTAGTCTGATATCTGAAACACTTTAACAACCAGGTTTCTTGATAATGATGTATTAGAAATAAACAACGCTGATCTCTTGGGAAATAATTTTCGCATTGATTTGTGCTTAAATATCACCGCCATCCTGATAGGATTTCGATGGTATTGCCATCTTATTTGAGAACAGAGAAGAGTTAAATCAATGGAAAGTGGCCTTAAATAAAATTATACTTGCAATACGAGTATAATTACAACAAATGTTTTGAAGCTGAAATTGGTCACCAATGCTTTGCCTCAGGCAATAAAAGTAGTTTTCGAAATTCTTATAATTTGAGGGTTATCGATTTACCTCGAATATAATGACTTTTCCAAATGAAGTGAATGACGACAAATTGGCTATTAACTAGAATATCTAATAATTTAACGAAACTAAGGCGCATTAAGTATAAATGAAAGCTTTTAAGAAATGATGGCCATCATTTTTCAAAGTAATGCACCAGTGAAATGACCGACAATTTCAACGCGGTATCATATTCAAGTTATTTTTATTGGATTTCGCTTTTGTAAGTAGAAAGGTCTCTATCTGGAGGAAATAACTATTGTGTTTATTATTCTCTTGTGTGCGGGAGGAAGGAGGAGGAGGAGAAGGAGAGTGACTAATTTTTAGAAAACAAAAATTCTCATTAATTTAATAGTTCTTGCTCAGAGAGACTAAAGGTATATAGAAAATAGTGAATAAATTACTCAGACATAAAATTTCAGAGTTATCGCATCGAAGGTAACGTGTAAATTAACTACATAAAACCTAAAAAAAAAAGGAGGAAAAAAAACTTACTCAATATCTTGCCTTTCGCAAATGAAAAACTTCAACGAAACGTAAGGTACATGATGAAGATGGATTTTTGTTCACATTTTATTTCATTTATTTTAAAGGACACGTATCCAAGATTAATCAAAGCTCCCAAGATTAATCAAAGCTGCAAAGTGTTCCGCTATAAATTCGATTAAGAGAGAGTTGATTTGCATAAATGCAAACTGCAGAAAGGATATTTAGCAATTCAAAACAGCAGAGTGTAGCTAATTAAAGAAGCATAAAATACCCAAAAAATAAGAGGTGCTGGATAATAGCAAACGCAGCAATCATTGAACTTTACAAAGTCAGAATGGCTGTGAGCAGTGTGTGTGTGTGTGTGTGTGTTAAATGCCAAAGAAACTAAGGCTATGAGGGGAAAATATACTGTCACAGAAAATTGCGTATATTCTGTGGTCAGTTTTCCTGTTTTCTGGATGAAACCTTAATTTCAGGAAGGAAAAATAGCGAAATCCTTTCCTGAGGCCGATTAATTCAGCCACATGTGAAAAACGTAAGCCTATAAAAATTCCTTACTTTATTGACAGGATTCCATTTCGGGAATTTTCCAGCAATGTGGGGATAACGGTGATTATATCCACTCTGCTATCTGCGAGGCCATTGTGAACAGTTAGATGTTTCAACCAAAACAGTTGCTTCTTGATTAATACAATATGTTTGTTGCCTGATTCAAAATCTGTCTTATATGACGACTGAACTTTCAGTTTTCAGTAAAACTAATATCCGGGTCATTTCTTCAGTGATCCTCTTTATGTGAGAGTTGCTGATGGCATATTGATTCGATCAGATTTTCAATGAGCCTGCAAGTGAAACTGAGAGAAAAACGGAAGAGATTGCTGGAGAGGTGTTCCTGAGCGGTGATTTAAACGGCTGAATAAAATTTTAAATTATCAATCAGAAAAGGCAAGAATTTGCACAATTTTACTGTTCACATCGGGGGGGGGGGAGTCACTTAATGAAGATTTCGAATAGGAACGGGTGTTCTTGCAGTAGTTATAATAATCATTCTTCCACATGGTGTGGGAAAAACCCTTGGTTCGAATCCCCTTAATGAAGAAAGGAACTTTCATGGTCTTTTTTTCATATCATAGCCAAGTTAATAGGTCCAGGATAAGGACAGCAGCGCATTTCTTCAGGAAACTCGGGTTTCTCGCTCAGAAAAATAGACAAACCGACCAAGCAATACATGAAATTTATACATAAATTAGAACTCTTTACATCTTATACATAAAATGAGTCCAGTTAAGGGTACCTGGTATCATCATTCGCTCTGGTAACCCATAACTTACAAAATATGTTTTACAAAGAGGGGGCGATCTAAGAGGCAATTCTTGTAGAATGACACTTTGTGGATAGAAGCGATTGGAAAAGGTATCACAAACTTTCTCCCTATTGTAGCGATCGGAAATGAACCTTGTAGTTTTGTATAATTTTTCATTATGAGTTGTCCAGTAAGCCACTCTAAGCAAATAAATTTATTAAACACCAGAATAAATCAAGCGACATCTTTTTATGGAACACATTTGTGCAAGCTGTCTCAAAAGTCCTTAATACAAGAGAAAGTCTAGAGTCCTTAATGCATATAATGCTTGCTCATCATAACATTTCACATTTATTATCTACCGAACAATAAAAGAACTCTTCTCTTTATATTTAAAAAAGTGTGCTGTAGATGGACTACCCGAATTCAATAATTAATTTGTAACGCAATGAAGGACATCACAGGTTCAGAAAGGTGCACCTCAAAGTAGAGATTGGTAAGGAAGTCACTTATAATAGGCACAGATGTTTATTTCCCTTAACAGAAAATGAAATTTCTTCATAAGAATCTTTGTAAATTAAGGATTTTGTAGACATCCAAGTGGATTTCTTAGATAGTTAAAAGGATCCTAGAGAACTTACTTCCAATATAAATTCGAATGTTCTACGCATTTAATTTTTTTCAGTTTTTTTAAGGAAACATCACGGTAAAATAAATTTCCGTAGTGGAATGAATTTTTTTTTCCACTTCCCTTGGAAATTTTTCACTCCGCCATTAGGCAAGGATATAGACGTAATTTGTGAAATGGAGCCCAATATTATCAACATCAACGTTTCATTTTTGAAGTTTTTTGTGTCATATAGTTTGGTATGTTGGTGAGCCGATATGCTGGTTTAATTAGAAAATGTTTATATATATTGGAAACGTTTCTAATTTCAGATTTATTTTGGAACACAGGACATCACAGATATTTTACGTGTCAACAGCCGTTTTTATTTGTATTTCGGATATTAGCTGTTGTAGAAATAACAGTTTATCTAAGTCTTATCCTAACAGAACAAAATCAATTTGTGCAGGATATAAGTGCTGTGATTATAACGACATAATCCACCAAGGTGACACGCATTCCACCAAAACATAAAGAACGGAGGTCCTCAGCAAGAATTTTCTTCCAGAGTGTAATAAGCAAGCCATATAATTACTGTTCTTCTTTGTAATCTGTCCTATTAACAGAGGTATACAGACTTGATTTACGATTGTAGCAACTTCAGATACGTCCGGCTAACCGTTGCTGACCTGGAGAACAAGCGTAAAATCCGTCACTCCATCGGTTCCTATCCACTATCTACTACTCTTGTTTGCAACGGCTGCTTCGACTCTATGCGGCAGTAAAAGTCTTAGGAGTGGTCGTTTCGCTGGGCTGCTTAAATCTTTATAAGTCCAATGGGATATTTCTGAAAGCTCGGCTGAAGTTAGTGCAGCGATGTGACCAATTTATAGCAACTTGCAGGGTTGATAGACCATGGATAAGTGTCCGCACACTCCAGAGAACTGCAAATGAAGCAGAAGAAGATGTGGCGACAGATTCTTTCCTCTGGTGATCACCATAGCTAGAGCCTATTTTGGTTTATTAAATGACGAAAGGCTTAAAACACTCAAGTAATAAGAATATTTGCATGGTATTTGAATTTACAACATAAAACAACGCCTCCTCTCATTATTATTAGTAAGATACATGATTATATGCCATATGTGAGATTCATAACCAGAATCTCGCTCTGTGGGATAAAGTGGTCAAATCAAAATTAATCGCATTCTGATTTGACCATTTCCATTATTTTTTGGCTTAGAGCACCTTACCCATTTAATGGGACCATTTGACATCAATTTTGAATTTAATAATCTAAGAGTAGAGAGCTTAATATAAGTAGGCAGAAACAGCACCCAAAATAAACAGTAAATTATATGAAAATCACATATTTTAACTGCAAACATCAACGAAGAATTAAAATAATTAAATTGTTTTAATTTTTTTCATTTGAAATTTAATTGAAACAATTAAACTGTTAATTAAATATTTTAATTATCATTTTTTAATATTTTAACCTGACCTTACTACTTCAAAATTCTAATTTAGAATTTAAGTTTATAACTGGAAATTATGGAAAAATCTCCTTAATTTCTCTTGAAAACTGCATGCGATTCTTTGACAGAAAGAGCGAGCTTTTCCATTAAAAAAAGATCTCTATTACGGAAGGTTCTTAGAGATAACATATTACTTAGGAAGTTAATAACTAAATAAGTATCGAAAACCTAGGATGGTCTGAGAAACAAAAAATTTGATATTTAGAGAGAAAAATAATTCAACCTTCAAACGAACACGTAAATTACTGCACCAAAGAGTTAAAACGATATATTTTAATTGAGCAGCAGTCGAAGTACATTGGTACACGTTCCTCTGCAATTTATTAGCGAAGCAGAAATGATAAATCGTGAGTACAGAAATAAGTCTTGGATTTCTAATGTGACTATCAAGAGATCGGAGAGCGATTCGCGTTCAGCCACTTCGTTCCAATTTCAAATAACTCCATGTTTGTGCGTGGCACGAAAAATTAATTGAGCCAAATACAAATCTTCATCCTTTAAAAGTTTAGTATTGCAAAAGAACTTTAATCGAGTTAACTAAACGCGGTTATGAATTATGAGCACGTGAATAAAGCACCCGCAATGAAATAAGCGTTGCAAACAAAAATTTCTAGTTAAATAATCAGAATGAAAATAAAATGAACAGGGAGCCGACTTAACGAAGATGACCTCAAAGTTTTTTCCTTTTTTTTCTTATTACACATCGATCTCGTAAACATCTATGAACCTTATGCCGTCTGCTCGTAAAACACGTGGGTCGTTCCCGGGAGTCTTTTGCATGTTGGCGGTAGAAGTTTTATTACTTTGTTAATGAACTTCTGAACCAAGTTTCCTTTCGTCTAATAGCCAAATATGCTTAGGGGAACTATTTGAAAGATGGCGCCGTTAAATCAGATTACACATGTATAAGTAACTGTCACGGAGGGAAGAAAAAAAAGTAATCAGAAGAAATATGCCTCCTTTTTAATATTCTAGTCTAATTAAATGCGGATAGAGCACTAGAATTCTTCGGGAAATTAGTTTTTTTCGCCTTTATGAATAAGCCTCTCCTACGTGTGTGTGTGTGTGGGTATTCATTGCTCCTTTAACGTTTTAACTGCAAATAGCTCCCTTCCGACTTGCATTAAGGGGCTTTGCGAAAGATGCCTTCTGTAGCAATACTGACTGTGGAAGAACGTATGTTCGGAAAATGTTCTGAATTATAACCACAAAATATAAAGTACTGTTCCACAATGACGTCACGGTTGAGCAGAAAGCAGATTCTTTCGCGATCACCTTCGTTTCATTTTAAGGTGAAAAACCTAGCAATTAGAATAATGTGACTTGATACAATCGGAGTATCAGTATAAAGGGGTATTTTCATCACAGTTTGAGAGCAAATTTTTTCTATTAGGGATTATGGTAATTAAGAGGGAGGGCGAACAGTTTTCGAAATATCAGTAACTGTCATGGAGTATTCCAATAATCGCTTTACAATGTTGAACCTTTCTGTTAAATGAATTTTACTTTTGTTGATTGTTTCAGTTGTACGATAATCAGTGTTATTACACCTTAATTATTGTGTATATACTGGTACGCAGAGCTATGCGATTAGCTTAAGGTATGAACTTTTCATGATCTGAAGATATTAAAGCATTAAATCTTTTCAAATGATGAAACAGACAGACCTGTACAACCGAAACTACACCAAACCCATGGTGTTTAAGAAGGGGGATAGACTATACTTTTGTAGACGTAGGAACTAATATGCGCATCATTATTCACAAAACGCACCAAATGGCTGTCTTTCGGATTTCGATAATGCGAACACAAGGTTCCCAACTATAAATCGGAAATGAATTTAGAATTTCATCATCAGTGATGTCCACTGGTAGCCCCATTTATTTTTCTGATAGAACCTAAATTATCGTCTGCATCAACCACCACTCATCTCATTTATCCTAACCATTCACCTTTATGATTATGTCAGTTTCAAAGGTAACACCTATGAATGATCTATCACTCAGATATCCCTTATCAGAGGCTTCTTAATCCGAAAATGTATTTAAGATCACCTTTAGGTGAAAAACCCTTTGCCCCATTACGTCAAATTCATTTTTTGTTTATATAGCTCCTCCATCTCGACAAATCACCAAAATGTTTTCGAAATTCTTCAGTAGACTGAAGAATTTCGTATTATAGTGGACATAGTTTAATATTTTAGGCAGTTCCTGTGGTTTACACAAGTCCCCTTTAAGTACTCTGTGATGATGCTCAACTTTGCAAAGACAGTTGGCGTGGGTAGTGTGCGTTATGTGAGTAGTGTGTTGTTTGTATCGTTCAACTGGTCTCTTAGTTACCGGGACCTCTCAGCAGCCGTCCACAGCACGGGAAGCTGGACCAGGGACAGCAGAAAACGCCTGTCGGGCTGCTTGCAGTCTTGCAATAGCGAGAGCGAAGGGAGCCAGCAAAAAGGAGCATTTTACAAGAAAAATGAAGGCAGGGAAGGCACCTCCAAGGCGCAAACGGAAGAGAGGAAAATACTTAGTGCAAGATGGGGATGTCCTTAGAGAAGGGCGTGCAGCGGGGAAGGAAAGAGAAGTGCAAAAGCGTGAGTAGACGTTCTATCTGCTTCAAGTCATCTGAGAAGTTGGAGTATCGGTTGAATTTGACTATGGAAGAGTTGATTCACTGGTGCTGGAGACTTGTTTGATGGAATGATCAGGGCGGTACAACAGAGCAGACGTTAACCGTCAGAAGAGGCTTCAAACCCCACCAGGGTATTTCCCGGTTAGTTGTAAGAGAGAGTATAATGGTCCTTTCGGATCAGTGCAGCCTGTACTACGAGGAGGATGTCCAATTGGGTATTCCTTCAGTTCTAATTGTGGCCGATGATGAGGAAAGAGCATATGAGAAGAGAGGCAGAGGGATTTCAGGAATGTTCATGGTCTGGATGTCACATTTGTAGAATCAGACGTGGAGAGATGATACCAGCGACTCTTGAAGACTGCAGAGGAATACCTGCTAAAAACTAAAAATTCTTCTTTTGGTTTTAACAGGTTGCTCTCCGGAATGAGTGTGGTTAAATTTAGATCCAGTAACAGTTGATTACGTAGGTCCAGGTAGATGCTACACGAGTGCATCACGTGGTGCCAGTCTTCCAGTTCTTCGCATTCACAGTGGGCATCATTTACAAGCCCAAAGTCCTGGAGTTGCTTTTTGAATGACTCATGTCGTTGTCAGAAGAAAAGTAGTAAGAACATTAGGAAAGAACCAGTCAAGTCTTTGTTTGTTTATGTAGGAGATGCTACGTAGAAATACTTTGGTAGTACTGCCTTTGGTGGAATCATTCCAACGGATTTGTCAGAGGAAGACCAGTTTCTGCCAAGTAAGCCGGAGTTTTTGTTTTGGATATACATTGACACCAGTTTTCATCCCGAGAAATTCAGCTTCTTTGTTCTTTCTAATAGCGTGAGAAAGCCCTGTTAAGACCGCTTGCAGGTCAAGGGGGATACAGCCTGTCAATACTTGAAATGCTACTGTTGACGTCATTTCACATGCTCGAGTCATTGTTAATGACATCTACCATCATGTACTTAATCCACACAGCTGTAGTTTGTACAGCAGTCTTTTATGTGCAAGAGTGTCAAATTCTTTTCTTAAATCTAAGTATATGATATCGAAATTATTTTTTTAATCCATTTCTCTTGTTACTGCTTCATAATATCCAATCAGATTAGGCAGACAAGTTCGCCCCTTAACAAATCCATGCTTTGACTACTGCATTCATGTCTAGATGGTCTTGCATTACTTCTTTAACTGAAGGCATGTGCGAATATCTGGAGCTAAAACGAAACGTTTTACCAGGGATATGTGATTATTATCCGTCAGGTTTTTTCGAGGGGAAGAAATATATATTGCGCTCATTTCCCACATTTTCACTAGACTGGCGAAGGTTGATTTTGCGCGGTCAGATGTGGATCAGTGAAAATTTACTGATATGACATCTGAGGACGAGGAAACTTCTTTGAAGAGTCCTAAGAACCTTGCTACGTTTAATTTTCTTTTTTTTTTTTTTTTGATATTTTCTCACGCCTAAACCACTTTTAAACCTGTTCCTGCTTTTTATCGTTCATTTAACATTTCCCCAGACTAATCTATGTTCTTTTAGAAACATTTACACGATTCTTAAATGTTTCCCGAAAATTCAGCCAAAATAATTACCACTTCGGCGTTTTTCTTAAATATTCCAATAGCCCATTCATATACATATTTATATATTTGTTATATAATAAATATGTATTAATTCCGATTATTTTAGTGTGGTTTTTCTTATTTGTGTGACCTAATGCTGTTTAAAACCGTCTAGCCTTTGCCATCCAGTACAATATGCATTGGCTAGTTATTTACAATGTATATATTCGTCATAAATAAACGGATATTTATTTCTTATGAGCGGTCTCCGTATATATCTTCGTAGGATAGTGCAGTTGATGATACTTTCTGAGCTGCATTTTTACATTTATTTATTGTTTTCTTTTAATTTCTCGTCTTCTTTGAATCATCTCATTTTTGTCAAAATTCTTACGTATTAGTAATCCCCATTTAGTTTTTTACATTTATTTACATTACTTGCTACGTAACACTTCAATTTTACCATTTTTTCAAAGAAAAGATATACTTTTTCTCCTTCGTGCGGTTCTCTTTACAAATCCATTTTATGATAATTTTTCTTTAATTTCCCGTGTGTCGTCTCTGGCGGTAAATCGCACTGAAGAACTGATTTGTAACTGAAAAGGCAGAATGCCAGCCTTCCTAAGCTGAAATGTTTCTTGTACGTCGAATTCCAAAGAAAGAAAATAAATCAGAGCTCAGTTCTCGAGTTTATTCACACTCCTTCGAATAAAGGATATCAAATGCCATGTAAAGTAATTTCTTTGTACTGTTGCACTTAAATGAACTACTGAATAAAAGTTTATCCGGAAAATACGTTATACTGGGATGTCAGAATAATAACCCATTCGTGTGACCGCTGATGATTTCATTGTATGAGAAGATATCCAAAAAAAAAAGTGGAGCTATTCATTCCTATAATGCTACAATAGAATCTGTTATTTTAGCACAGCTTATAAATAAAAAAAAACATTGGTTTTTGATTTATACAATGACAGGATGATAAAAGTATATGGGCAAATATTCTCAGCTTGCAAGCATATGAAAAGCATGAGACTTTTTTGTTATATTATTTTTGCTTAATTCCAGCTCCAGGCCAGCTTTATACGTTCTTATCCTTTCTTATGATGGTAATCAACTACTCTGTTTTACTTTCTTGACTTTTTATCTCTAATTATTTGTAAACAAGTAAGCTTATTGCTCTTTCGTGTATCTTTTTATGAAAAATAAACATGATAATCAGCTACAGGCAACCTCCGACATAATTGGTTCCTGATAATCCCGTCTTAAGTTGAAGTACATTTTCCATGCGAGCACTTTTAAAAACGTAACCCAAATTTTTAATACAAATGCAATGTTAAGAATGCAGGTTATATTTCAGTACCAGTTGCCAATAAATTTATTTATTTTTTAATAAAATTATCTGTAATATTGTCTTAGGCAAAAACAATGAAAATATAATTGATTAAAGACCAGACAAATTCTTTTATTCTAATAGGGATGCAATAATGACTTGGTAAAACATCACAGAAAAGTAGAAAGTGAATATCAACTGAAGGAATAAAGTACTTATGGCATTATAACACTCTTTATACCTTTCTTCATGATGCTCATAAAGACTCCAGGACTCTTTAAGAATTATTTTTAAACCCAGGGTACACGGGAGATAAGTTTTCATATGAATATAAATTACTAAGAATTGTTTCAACATCATCAGTAAGCCACACTCGCTGCTTAGCAATTACTGTCGCTTGCACTGGAGCCCAGCCCTTAAAATAAACCTTAATTGTTAGCTTGTTTTTTTAAGATTGTCACCACCGAGGGATTCAATATCAAGGAACTCGTTGCAAATATTATTTTGGTGTGAAAATTTAGCCCACTGCAATATCTCTGCAGTTTAAATACTGCTAGTCACAATAACGGATTACAGAACAAGATAGCCCTACAAGCATCTTATAAAGAAAGAAATGTATCTTTTTTTTTTTTTTTTTTTGTAAACTGTGTCGGAATTTACAGAGTTTACTAAATATATATCGGCGATCGTTATTCATGCCTTAAGACTGATTGTATTTCGAAATGCGAACTTGAAATGCTCTATAAGTATGTTTATCTAAGACTTCTTATTTTGGTGCATATAATACACTATTTTCATTATAAGAACAGCTAAAATTACGGTTACATTTTCTTCAACAATTCATCGCACTGTTTATGCAACTGACAGCAATTTTCTTTCAAGAGCAAATAACTCGCATATTTAAATTTAGTTGAAAAATGTTCCCCTTTATCCAACCTTATAAATTGCATAAATATTTATAATAGCTCAGAGTCTCATCATTCAGAATGAAAAATTTCCAAACCCGGAGGGTTCGCAGAGCGTTATAAATGCCTTTTCATGTCACTGCATGATGCATTGCTAATGTAGTTTGTACGTGTTACCGTGTCGAGTTTCTGAGGTGCAAATTAATCTTCAAGTGATATTCACTTCTACTGCACATGATGGAACTGCCGAGAAATTCCATGGAAATGTAGCGCATTAGCACTGATTCACACTAATGTTCTGACCACCTCTGGTACAAATCCGTAACATAACGCAAAACGTGGCATCTGGTCTTTCAATAAGTAAAGTATCCTACACGTGATTAGTCATTTTCGATTGAATGAGTTAAATATACATTTAATTCATTTTTGTTGTGGCATGACCCTTACAGCCTTTTGGTTAGGAGTGCATATATTAAAAAATTTACTTACTTTTCCTGGCAAGCAACTCTCTCTTTAAGAAATAATTCATAAGTATTATATTGTTTTTGTTTTGTATGCATACATAGTTACTCAGAGGTAGCAAAAACTTCTATTTGATTATTATTTTATGCTATTTTATTCTAGAATCTATATATACTAAGGCACATACGATTACTAGGCATCCAATATTTTCTATACATTTCGTGTGGTCGGTACGTGTGCCTTTTCATGTTCAAGAATCCGTCCTAGTTATAGGGAGATAAAACTATGCAACATTTGCTCTTCGGAACTGAATGAAAAGACCTTTTGCCATGTGGATAAGAAGAATTTTTGAACTTCTACGCCAGCTACGGAATCGAACCGAGGCCTTTGCCACACAGTGCGAGACACCAAAGATGTTATGGTCTGCGTTACTGAGAGAGTTCCCTTTACGATATTGGAAATTTTCTTCCAGATAGTTTTCTCAAGGGTTGATTATAATGGAGAGGAGAGTTTTGTCTTTCTAATTCTAACTTTTGTAATTCTAATTTTCTTTTATTTCGCAATTCAAAAATTTCTAATTCTAGAAAAATTCTGTCCTAGTGCGAATGTAACTGCTGAATATACCTTGAAAAATATGAAGTTGTGGTAATTGGATCGAACTTGGAAAGAACGCACTAACGCCTCTCCAAACCAAATCTCAACTACTTTCTTCATTAGTAGCAAAGTATTTTACACAATTCCCATATCTCAAGAAATTTCGGGACTCCCAATGGCCTTGAGGTGTATCGTTCCCCCCTTCTCCAAGTGCCAAATAAGAAAACGTTACATTTCTTCAGCTGAAAGTACTACTGCTGTCACATTAGATCTCACAAGGAGTAATCACAGATATGAATCACAACAACTCAGTTTTTGATTGTATAACATTACCCAATTTTGAGTAACTAATGTTGCACACTACATATACGCATCAAAGATATTGATACTTTACTGTCTCGTTGTATGGAAGCATTTTCTAATATGATGTTGTTGAATATATAAATCTTTTTGCTTTTGCCAACTTAAGTGATATGATTTTTCATAAGAAGTCTGTAGCTGCTCTCATAAAAATTCAACGATACGCCAAAAATATTATTTCCAACTCGAGAAGTAATAAATAGGAGAACCTTTTTTTCTTTCGACAGACAACTTAGAGAAACAGTTACACTGAAACCATTAAAAGTGAACGCTGGTACATGAACATTTCAACGAACTGCAATGTGAAAAGCAGATACTTCATGTATGAAGGATGGAAATTTCATGAAGAGCAATTGTATCGCCTTCACAGTATGCCTGTACAAGAATTTGTTTCCACAAGATATGAATCAACTCAGAACCTTTTGTTAGTGGCTCACTTTGCAATGTACACGTGATCCTCAGTTTCTCAGCCATGTTCCATTTACAGATGAATCATTTTTACAACAAATGAAATTCTCAAGTCCTTAATGAAGATGATACAAATATTCAATGCAACAAAATAATAAAGTTAATTGCAGATATCTGAGAAAATACGTGGACTGATCAGTAAATATGTGCAATGTAATCTTCTTAAATCTTAAAGGATATTGTTACTCAAGAGCCTTTCAAACAATTTTTCTGTTTATATCTGTGATGATACTGCGCTGTATTCCACCAGTGCATTGCGGTAAAGCTACCACTTCGTAACCCACCAAACGAAATAAAAATCATATTTATGTTTATTTATTTATTTTTGCTATTACCAAAATGGAGTGGCTATTGCATAAATATCCGCTCAAACTCCAGAGAAAAGACTTAACTCTTTAACCGCGCTTTAACGCGTCGATTGGTTATACTCCCAATTGCTAACTGCGAGGACATCGTGAGCAATAATCAAATACCTCCATATTTTTAAACATTTTTTCAGAATATCTTTTATGTCCCACCATAAAACTTTTATAGAAATGATGATGCACGATCAAACCGATGTAAAAAAGAGAGCTCAGCTTTTTGTTTGATATACAAGCGATCATACTCAGTTTGAATGTGCTACAGTTTGTGGCTAAGAAGATCATAGTCCCTTCATTCTCAGTGTTCTTCATATCTGTTTGAAAGAAGATGACGTTCTGGAGTTTTCATAAAATTTTAGAGCTCCATGAAAAGTAATTTGAGGTGTTGAAGGCATCAGAAAACAGGTTTTAAAGTTCTTCCTTTAAAACGTGACCACATGGAAGATTATTAAGTGAAAACATTTTTCTTTAAATGCAAGAGAGCGCCAAATACAAAAGTGATTTTTTTTAAACCAGTATACTGTATTTAAAAAAATCTCCATCTCTCTAGATACTTATCACATCGACATCTTGGCAGCTCATTTTCTTCCAAAAACATTCCAATCTGCCTAAAAACATGAACTTCGAAAGGCGGCAGGTCCGGACTGTATAGAGAATGCCCAATCACTTCACGGTACATTTCCTGAATAGTGTGTTAAGCCACGTGTGGCCACACATTAACAAAATGGCACCATTAGTCAAATGTTAAGGTCTCTTGTTTATGATGTTACGTAGCAGATCAACTTTCAGGATTCTAAATCATATTTCGGAGTTAACTGTTTCGCATTATATATTAAATGGCATGGCAGCAGTCCATAAGTCGAAGAACGGCATGAACATTCTTTCGAATGCTTTCGAAAATTCTAATTTCTTCGGTCGAATGATGATTGAAATTATTGCTGCATTTTGCGTCCTTGCTCTCTGTTTAAAATTACGTACACTATGTTCTTTCTTCCACAGTCACGATGCCATCCACGGAGACATTTCCCTCCTGTAAATATTTCCTTAGGTATTCTGAAGGAATAATCCCATTTACAAACGCTTCTCTTCTTCGCAGTTGAGACGCTTGAGAACCCACTTCGCATAGATCTTTTCTACTACAATCAGTCATGGATGATGGTGTAGGCAGACCTATGACGGGCATCCAACTTCATGGCTACACATCAATGATCGTGCTCATCTGCAATGATTACGTTGGCTTACCAAGAAAAGGTTTTCCTATGGGATAGCTTTGTGAGTTTGACCTGGGCGAGTATCATCCTCCAAAGTTTCTTTTCCTCCTTCACGATAACGATTTTTCCATTTGGGCACTACTGAGTGCGATATATAGCTGTCGACCTACACTTTTATCATATGCTGGAGAGACGGAGTAACTGAAAAAAACATTGCGTTGCACTAGGTAGGAGGCATCTGCCACTCAGAATCTTACGTTGCCTCTGCTCCTGTTCTGCATTTCCTACGTGCCATCATGTTCGTTAAAAGCATTAACACCAATCCCTAATTTAACATCCACGGCAGCGCGTAATTTAACTTACACAATCAAAATCTCGCTTTCATTTGACTCGGCATCGTATAATCCAGGAACTTTGTGATCATATTTCGTGTACTGATGAATAGTCACCTTAACTCTTCGCATCTTATACATAATAATAAATAAATAAATAATCATTTATAACCTATTACACAAGCCTTTCACAGGGCTAGAAGAAGACAATTTAGTACAGAGGGAAAAATAGTAAATAATCAATATGCATAATCAATATACATTATATATACCGTAAAACAATGAATTACATTAAAGTATTATGCATTGGTTTGATAATTACTTGGTTGAAGACAGACTGCCATTTGTATTCCTTTTCATCTGATTGGAAATCTTACTCCTGTTGACTTGAGAGTTTAGAAATCTTTGGCATCAATGTTGTGAAGATTTACGAGGTGAAGAAGTGCATTGTCGGTTTCTAGAGTTTTCTCTATTAGGAAATGGTGTTATTATGTTTGCTTTATTTGGTAAATCGATTGCAGATTATCAACTTTGCAAGAAGTATGACTCCAAACTCGTTGATGATCCGTTGCAGAGGCCTCGTGTTTAAGTTGTCATAAAGCCGTTGCCTGGATATTGTCTGGGGACAACTCAGTTAGCTATTGCGCCATCTTTAGAACTGAATTTGGAATTTAGCCATCTGCCATTCTAATTTCTATGTGGTTTGGTTGTTTCTGTAAGGAACTTGAGCAGATTTGTTTGCATGATAGTGAGGTTTCCAGATACTTAATGATTCTATGCATCTGTAAATTAGCATCTTTGGTAACTTTTCATATATGATTACAGGTTTTTGAAATAAGAAATAAATATTTTTTATTCCCATTATAGCATGATGCCAGTGATTTACATACTAAATGAGTATTACATAGAAAAAGGATACTTGGAGAAACAGAGTGTATATAAATAACAAAGAAAGGAAAACAAGAACAAAATAGATATCCTATAATGAAAGGAAGGTACAACAATGAATTGTGTGTGAGGGAAAAGAAAGATAAAAACTTATGGAGCGCTGTGGCAGGTGCAAGTAGTCCAAATAAAGAATATAATGGTTGTCCATCCATATTCGCAGGTGTTGAAGCCAGGTGCCGCAAAGCGGTAGGCGTTGAATGAACCATCCACACAGTTATGATGACCAGTCAGTAGGGGGGGGGGGGGGCTTGCGGTGAAGAGCACATGGCGTTTATAAGCTTCGTTGGTGGAAAATAAATGGAGGTCAACATTGAGTCCTTGGATTCTCTCAAGCATCTAATTCAGTATTGATATTTGATATTTATTACTTAAAGCGGTCCCAGCCAACCAATGGCAACCCCGCTGTCAGTTACACATAATTTAGCAGTACTCTTATATACTCCCTCTCCTGTTTGCCAAAGTACAGGGAGGGAAAAAACCTGCCATGACCAAAAAAGATTGATATATGAACAAAATGAAAAATAATCAAATTACATAAAAAAATAAAATATACATATAATTAAATTTCGGACAAAGTCCAAACTTCATTGGAAAGATCTGCATCTGTTCACAGTCTGTTGGAAAACCAGCAGCGCTAGGAGCTGCCGAGAAGAGAAATACCAGCGCCAGGAGCTGCCGAGAGCAGAAATTCCAGCACAAGGAGCTGCCGAGAACAGAAATCCCAGCACAAGGAGCTGCCGAGAACAGAAATCCCAGCACAATGAGCTGGAGATGCAGTGGATATAGCAGACTCAAGGCTCCACGATTTCACAGAACTATCTGATTCAGTAGGAAACGATGCGATAAGGTAAGCCTGTTGGAATTCACACTTAAAGTTGGCGTTGATCTTACACATGCAGGGAGGGGGGGGATGCACTGAACATGTGTTCCATATGTTCATGGAGCTCCGGTATAATTCCAGTGACCATTTTAACAGAGAATTGTAGTCTTTTATCTACAGCCAGTTTTGGCAGCCTCCTTAGAGTACCAGTTCTTGTGCCATTGTTGGTCGTTGTAGAGGGTGAAGATTAATTTGTGGGTTGCCATTTTACCAACAGTATTCCTCGACAAAAATGCGCTTCATGTTAGTGTGGGCAACCAATATCCATCCAGTTCCGTACAGGATTTCTGCATAGAGGAAGATGGTTATGTATTTTCAAGTTAGCAGTGGTGCACGGACGAGGAGGAGTTGGCATTCTAGTCAGCGTATCCGATGGAATTTAGTAAGTGTTTTTTCGTAATTATACTGGAATCGTAATTTGCAGCTGAAGACAAACAGCTTCAAATCATCGAGAATCTAGCGGAATTTCTTATATGAGTGGTTGTAGATATGCTGAAAATATAGTACTGGAGAACACACCTCCTTGAAAAATTTCTGTTGAGATTTTTACGAAAATGGCATTGGTATTAGTGGAGGGGGGGGGAGGAGAAGGAGATATCTGTGATTAATGCTGTAATTTAGATATGTGATTAGCACTACTTCAATGAAAAAATGATTTTTTAGTATCTCGACAGCTTTCCTGTACTCTATACTGTTGAAAGCACCTTTGATGTATAAATAAAAGATATTGTGTCTTATTTTGAAACGCAGTTTAAATGCGCACAGTGGTGTCAGCTAGACTCGTCGTGTAGAGCGCTCTCTAGGACCAAACTGCACGTTGACAGGCAAGATACAATCTTCGCTAATGCGAAGATTGTATCTTGAAAGTATGGCAGCGTGATTTTATCAATAATTTTAGTTATTAGTGACGACAGAGTAATTGGTCTATAGTTTGTGTGGTTATTACTGCTAGATTGTTTAGGAATCAAAGTAATCTACAAGGTTTTTCATTGTCTTGGAGGGAATGGCTGGGAAATAAATGCACGTGGTAATGATTTGCACTAAACAAATATAATGTTGAATGAACTAAACAATTTAATTATGAAACTAGGGATGCGATCAGGGCCTTCAATACTATCAAGGCGTAATAAGTGAACACGCGAAGTATTCTCTAGCTATGCAAACAGTTCAGAATATTGAGAATTATATGGTAGATTTTCACTAGAATTGGTGATTGTACTTCCAGTAGTTCCATAATATGGCATGACGAGTACACCATTTGGCCAAATATCAGGGTTTTGATATTTTTGAAAGTCGCAATTATTTAGTTCAGTTCTGAAGGATGCGTTTGTGGTTTGGTTTTTATTTATTTATTTTCTTTTTTTTAAAGCTCTGCCTGGTATTTCTGGCACTAAAAGTAGCTGATTCATCTGCTGGGGGGTAACATTGGAATATAGCCTGTTAGCAGAAATATTATTAATATTGTACCTAGAAATATTTTGATTTCTTATTTTAACAGAAGACTGCATATTTCTTGTTCCTGTTATGCTACCACATCTGTTTTTTCTGAGGGGAAACTTGGGATATTTGTAGGCAAGCTGCTATGGGTATGTATTTTAGGAGTCAGAAAGATCATTTTGACAATGCGCATACAAAACATCAGCTTTCTGTTAATTAATCATCGTGGTGGGATTCAATTGTATGCTTGGGTCAACAGCACGTTGTGATGAAGCTCATTAGCGTTTTCACTGAGAGACAGAGCTTGTTTTTTAAATGGCGCAGGTATTTTTGCATTTTTTGCTGGAACAAATTTTTCAGCATCTGAACTGAGGGTTAGAACTTGATGTATACGAGAGGTTGAGGTAATAGAAGGCTCCCAACCTTTGATCAAGAAGCATGTAATATAACTTACACAGCTGATTTTCTATCCGAAAAAGACTTTTAGCTCTGTTTAATATCATCGTTTTCTCTAAATTGTTTCCTCAGTATTTGTTCCAGAGTAGCAAACGAACTATCAATCTTTGGAGATGTTGTATTTGAGGGAGAGGGTGGAGGAGGAAGTGAAAGTGTCGTCCGTTTTGGCCGAGATATCGTTAGTTAACTTCACTGAATAATGTGAGGGATTAGGAGACTGTAGTAAACTGACAGAAGATGACGGATGGTTAGAGTTTCGAAGGAAATCAGTTGGGTATCTTGAAAATTTAGCTCATATTTGCTTAGAAGGAGACTGTAAATTTCATCTTCCATTGTTAGCTCTTTTACATTAAGAGCATCTAAATTATCTTTTAGTACACTTGATGATTAGAAAAATTTGTCTTCAGAGAACACCCATCACAAAAACATCTTACTACATATTCCTTTACAGATGAGCTTTACATACTGCTTTAAGAGACACTGCATCAAACTGTTTCCTTAGGTAGCATATAGAAGAGAAAAAATAACGCTCGAGACAAGCAAACAGAATATAAAAATCCAGGAAAGTTGGCCGTGATTGACACAGTGGAGTACAGTAGTGAAGAGTCAGAGTGTCTGGGGCAACAAGGCGACAGTTCTGCCGTAGGTGTTACTAACTGGGCTATTACTTGAGGGCTGCAACACCCAAAGCAGGAACAAAGGCTAGTTCACTTACAGTCTTATGACAAAGTTGCCACTTGGGGTCAAATGTAAATCAGCTTTCCTGTTTAGAGCTGTGGAAAACAAAGGCTCACAGTAGGTTTGACACAACAAAAACTTAAACGCAAATATATAATTTTTATCTTTACGAATACTTGATCAACGCTGCCCTACAATCATCTAAGGAACCTGGTAGCACACACATTTCACAAAAAATGCATTTTAAAAATTACTTATAAATTACTATTAAGTAGCAGTTAAACCACCTGTCAGGTGGCATAAAACGTCTTAAACCACGTTTATGCCACCTGACAGAGTATTTACCATGCAGTTAAAACAAAACTGCCCCACCACGGCATGTGCAATAGTAAAGGCAGGATTTTTACTTCCTACAGCTACATTATTTACTTATTATTATTACTACATTATTATTATACACTCGTTTGGAAAGGTCTGGATTCGATTCCCGTCTATGTCTGGAGGAATTCCTCTGGTCCCCACAATCGAAGCTGTAGTTAGCCGATCTCAGGCGGAGAGAGTAGGGTATCTCCGTGAGTTATTCCAGATTTTTCAGTCCATACAACATGCAAATCGATCCATAAACGCACTTTTACACTTCGGTTATATAAGTGTGTAGTTGCCATTGATAACTACACATATCGACACTCAATAATCACTGAATTTTGACCTCCATCCGTAATGGCCGTAGCTCGCAGTATAAAAATTCAAACCGCTTTCTACATTAGAGCAATGGTAATTTGCATCTGTTCTGGAAGTCAAAGTTATAAAATAGAATTATGGGACGTAATAAAGATATCAAGGAATTTCAAAATGGCATGATTGTGAGAAGGATATGTGGCACTTTCTTCCATATCGTAAACGGCAGGTCTTCTCGATTGCTCATGGCCCAATATGGTTAAGATATACACGGAAGGGTGTCCAACTTTTATATTAAACCCCTAGGATTGTTGTTGTTAGTGGTATTGCATCAGGCATCCAATTAAAACTAGTCACTGATTGCAATTAAGATATACAGGGTGTTTCATAAAGTACGCAACCCTAAAATGAAGAAAGTAGAATTACGGGCAGGCATATGCTATGTCAAGTTTGAAGTGTAGGTGGCAGCACTGGAGAAAACAGAGGGTAGTAATCAATGGGTGCTGCTCTTCGTGGACTAATGTTATTAGTGGAGTCCCACAGGGTTCGGTGTTGGGTCCACTGTTGTTTTGTATATTTATCAATGATATTGATGAAGGTATATCACGCTTAGTGTCGAAGTTTGCAGATGATACAAAGGTTGGCAGGGTTGTTAATGACAGTAATGGCAGTGTGCTACTGCAACAGGATCTAGATAATTTGAGCAGATGGGCTATAAAGTGGCAACTGAAGTTTAACCTTGACAAATTCAAAGTACTGCATATGGGTAGAAGTAACCCGAGAGAAAAGTACCAACTGTGTGATACTACACTTAAGGTGGTAGAAAATGAAAAAGACCTGGCAGTAATTGTGCAGTCAGATATGAAGTTTTCTGAGCAATGCAGACAGGCTGCCAAGGCAGGTCATGGGTTTTGTCAATGATATATAGGAATTTTGCTAGCAGGGAAAAGGAGGTGATTGTCCCTCTGTATAAGGCAATGGTCAGGCTACGCCTTGAGTACTGTGTACAGGTCTGGAGGCCTCATTTTAGGAAGGATGTAGATTTGCTTGAGCGTGTACAGAGAAGAGCAACACGATTGGTGAGGGGAATGAAGGGATCTTCTTACCAAGAGAGACTTAAGTTCTGCAAATTGCAGCGGCTGGAGACTAGGCACCTGCGAGATGATCTTATTTAATTGCTGGAACAAACTTCCATCTGTCGTTGTGGAAGTTGATAGGTTAAATAAATTTAAGGAGGAACTGGACAAACATTTAGAGGGAATTGTTTTGTAAATGTTTTTTTTTTTTTTTTTTTTTTTGGCTGATGCTGTATAAGCTCATACACTTGCTTTCTTGAATCACATGCCACTACTACACTGCACCCAAGGTTATCCGAGGTTAGCAGTTGAATGACCGTGACGTGCATTAGTCTCGATCAGGTATCCAGACCGTTTGTGTTGTGTCGGCCATGTCGTTTTCCAAGAATGAGCGTGTGTTTATTGTGGAGTCTTACATCGCGTATAAATCTTACAAACGTGTGCATGAAGAGTTTCAGCTGAAATTTTCTCGGTCGTTTGTCCTCAACAAGTCAACAATATCGCGTATAATTGCGAAGTTTCATGAGATGGGGAGTGTGGAGGACAAAAAGAGCCCCAGGCCGGTCATCACTGTTCACTGCGAACGTTCTGGACGAACGTTTAACCCGCTCACCAAGAAAATCGCTTAGGAAGTTATCTTCTCAAACCGGACTGTCACCAACTGCTGTTTTTAGGGGACTACAAAGAAGTTAAAATTCCATGTTTACCCTATTGGTGTCGTTCAGGAACTGAAAGAACCTGACCATGAAAAACGTTTACAGCATTGTCGTTGGTTTCGTTTTTTTGTTGAAAATGAAATTGGGGTGTTGGATCGTGTTTATTTTAGTGACGAGGCTTAGTTCCACTTGGATGGTTATGTGAATAGTCAGAACAGCCAAATATGGAGCAGTGAAAACCCATATGCATATCACGAACGATCATTGCATACTCTGAAAATTGGGATTTGGTGTGCCATCTCACGCCGTCGTGTTATAGGGCCTATATTTTTTGACAAAATTGTGGATGGAGAAGTTTATCGTGACATAATCCAACAGTTATTGCATTGTTGGAGGTGAATGAACGAGAATGTCGATTTCAACAAGATGGCAGCATGGCCTGCCATACAAAAAATGAAACAATGGCCATATTACAGGAATTTTTCGGAGATCGTTTGATCTCAGAAAACTTGTGGCCCCCAAGATCTTCAGATCTTACTCCTCCAGATTTTTTTTCTTTTGAGACAATTAAAAGATGAAGTGTTTCACAACAATCCTCATACTCTTGACCAATTAAAGGCTAACATTGAAAAAGTGATTGCAAACATAACTGCGCAAACATTACGTAAGGTGGCTGCAAATGTCATGAAAAGGGTACGAACCTGCATTCAGGCGAGTGGAAACCATTTACAACACTTGTTGTAAAGGTTGTGTAATTTCTTTCTGTTGTAAAGGAAAAAGTATGTGCAATTGTGCATAAGTAGTTGATGAACTCCTCAACTGGCTGCTTAACCATCTACATTCATCACTGAAACATATCCTGTGTAGGGATTTCAATTTCCCGAATACTCAGGGGAATACTCAATAGGAGACTGAGTCAGCGTTTAGGTATATTAGGTCTTAAACTGGCCAGCTCACCACCCACAAGGGGCGAAAGCATATTAGACCTCGCGTTCGTGTCAGCAAATTGTGTGGCTAATCAAAACCCTATATGCAATATACTGTCTGACCATAAGCCCATCATTCTCTCTATGCAAATAGAAATGCCCATCACTTCTGGTAGAAGGAGAGTCAACAAACACAATTACAACGCCCAAATACCTCAATCCTGAAAATTTGCGTTTATGCGGTTCAAGTAATCCCATGGGATATCCTTGAGAATTGTGACCCCGAACATAGGATTGACCTGATGACAAGGTGGATAGCCACTGTTTCTCTCTATGCTGCAACGAAGAAACTAACCATCATAGAGCATTCAAAGGCCTGGTGGAATCCAAAAGTCTCTGAAAGCTTCCATGTTAAACAGAATTTGCACAAAAGTAGAAAAACTCCGGCTCACCCTCAGACAGAACTGCCTTCTGCCGAGCTGGGGAGCTTTTTATTAGGAACAAGAGGGAGATGATAAAATTTCACCTAGAAGATACCATGAATAAGGGGAAGCCCTTCCACAGAAGCCAGACAGAGGACGCCGTTGACTCATTCAATCTGAGCAGTTGGCTCGAACAACATAACTAGGTTCGCTGTTCAGCCAGAATCCACTACACTGATGGAATTCCCAACCAATCCGATTTCAACAAACCCCTTAAATTCAGTTCACCTCAACAAACACCAGCTGATCGACGCAATAAATAACTTAGCACCCACAGCCGGATCAGGTGCCGACGGAATTCCTCAGTTTATGCTGAAATGCCTAGGGGCCTCCGTAGTCAGGTGGGAAGGAGCAGCAGTGCGTAGCACAGGCTTCTTGATTAGACCGGGGTTCGAGCCCGTCACCACCAAATACGGAGGATGCGGAAAGGTCAGGGAATGACCACCGCATATCCCGGGGCAATATGGCTTTAGTTGCTAATGCTCCTAAAAAAAACCAAAAAAAAAAAAATTTTAAAAAAAGCTGAAATGCCTCAGTACATTTGTTGTTGATCCTATCCTGTCGTTATTTAACAAGATCTTTAATCAAAAATTTTTCCCTCCTATGTGGCATGTCTATCTAGTAAGACCGCTGTAGGAAATACGATCTGCTTTTCAGCCCAGTCACCTCCGTCCAATTTCTTCTAAATCAAGCCTATTAAAACTCTTGGAGTACATCAACTCTTTGGTTAATGTACTCTTCTGAGCTGAGTACATTAACCACCAAATTATGCTACAACAGCTACCGCAGATCCACTATGCTACCCGGTCAAGATCCACCGCTGAAAGATCCTCGAGGCATTTGAGCACTGTTCGGAAATCACCGTTACGTATATCGACGTCCAGGCAGCATTTTAATCCATATCCGTTTAAGCGTTGGCAAGGCTACTACGTGAGTACTACCTCATTGGTGGAGACGTGCTCTGGTTTATTCAGATAATGCTTGAGAACAGGACCATTATTGTTCGCAATGCCAATTTGCGCTACACCAGGACTATTATAGCTGGAGTCCCATAAGGCGGGGGTCCTGTCAGGAATCTTGTTCTCAGCTGTTCTTGTGCCGTTCGTGACGGGCCGAACTGATATCATTACCTTTGATGATGACATAAATCTATTTACTTCCATCAGCCCTGGAGACAGCGCTGAATACATCAATGCCTTGAGGCCTTCCTCTCCGGTTTCGGACTTCACATCAATCCTGAGAAGCCAAAACAGTTGACTTTCTCTCTCAAACGGAACCCAACAATAGTGCAACCCATTTTAAGAGGATCCGCGATTTATGCCGTCCAACAGCGTACAGATCTGAGCGTTATTTTTGATCATAAGCTCTCCTTTCTACCTCACATAGACCACCTTCAAATGAATTAAGACATGTGTTTATCCGCTCATACTCTAGGCGCCGAAGTCTGGACTTCAACTGCTACAATCCATCTTAGACGGATTTTCTCGGGGACATACTGGCTATTGAAGTGGGCCATATGGAAATTTCGGCTTATCCCTGCACGAAGGACCACCCAGATGGCGGCAGCTCTCAATATGAGACGTCTTTCTGCCATTATTCACGAGAGAAGACTCGTCTTTGCCGTCAAAATGATAGTCATCATTATTGCAGTACCAGATTTCTGGGCCAACTGTGGATGCAGGATTCCGGGCACAAGCCTTAGGGCCAATCCAATCCTTCAGACCATTCCATACCGGTTAAAGTTATCTGATCGGTTATTACCGGTGCAAATGCTGCAGTAAATATACTCCTTGGACGGCGACCTCTAAAAGTTCGCAGTAGATAAGAAATATAGGCAGAACGTACTCGATCGACTTCCTTCCCAGGTCCACGTCACAAAACATTAGAACCTGCTCCCGAGAACCTGTCCATCATTAGAACCTGTCCATGAATCCATCACTCCAGTGTTCAAACCTTTCTGGAGTCATAATGCTCTTTTTTTGTCATTTTTATTTTTGTTTATTATGTTGTGTAATTTCATTTATGTAAATCCCTGGCTTGTAGCCGTGAAGGGAGTTATATACAGCAATGTGCCATCTGTATATAATAAAGAGTTCTTCTAATTTATTTCCCTTTTGTGTGATTTGTTAAAATTCCTATAATACGGTTGCATCCTTTATGAAACACCCTGTGTAATGACGGCTCAAACAAACTTCCAACAAAAGAACTGTAAAGGATTAGGAGAGGTGGATGTTCGTGGTGAGCGAAGACGCAGCGCGTTTTATGGACGTGACTCTCCCACAGCTCACTCTGCGACAGTTAGAATCGCAATACAATATGGGGTAAAAAAACAGTATCCCAAATGACAATTCGCAGCTTACTCAGACGTATGAGGTTCCACAGAAGACGACCAGAGAGGCATCCCCTCCTCACACATGATCATTGTCGTCGAACGCCTTCGTGTGTGGCGCAAGAAATGCGCATCCAGGGACCCATAATGCATTGTGCCAACTATCAAAGCAGGTGGCGTGGTTTCTTAATATGGGGCATGTTCTGCTAGCAAGAACTAGGGTCCCCTGGTACATATGGACCAACGTTTCACTGGTGAGGTCTACTGGCAGCTATTGTCTGCATGTGTATCACAGTGGTATCGTCACCGTCCTTCCTATACCGGATGGAAAAGGCCCGAGTTCGAATCCCGACGACGAAGCAAGGAACTTAATGGGCTTTTTTCACTCCGTGGCTGAATTAGTCGGTATCAGGCGTAGATAGCAAGGTTTTTCTCCAAGAAACTGGGGTTTTTCGTCCAGCAAAACAGGTAAATTGACCAGAGAACACACGCAATTTACGGATACAATGCACGGCAGATGAATTTAATTATTCGGGTGGCCTAAAAATAAAATAATAATAATACTGGCATCTATTAAGAAACCATGTTTTGTTTTTCACGGACAGAAACGGCATCCTCCAAAATGATAATGCACGGATCATCGGGCCAGCATTGTGCACGACAGGTTCGAGGAACACAACGAAGACATCACCCATTTTAATTGGCCTTCAAACTTGCCTGACCTCAATCCAACTGAAAAAATTTGGCCATGCGAGTACTAGGCTTTATTATTTTTCGCTGCATAAGGACCACCGCAATGCAAATGTATTGCATCGACGGTCTGATTTTAGTATCATTCCGTCGTTGCATGGATTTGTTTAGCGTTGGAAATGCAGTGATTCCCTGATTGTTATGGGCCTTGTGGTCCTCAGTCGAGATGGGGCATAATGGTCAGTCTATTTTATTTCATTTTATTAATTATTATTTTCAGCTTGTTTGGTCATGTAATGTTGTTAGTCTACGTTTAGATTTCACATAATTCGGAAACGGGTGGCATCAAGGGGGCGCCGCCAAATTTCTTTTAATTGGCTTAATTTTCTAAATTATTTTAGGAACGTTGCTTCAACACTATCCTCTTTTTCTTTATCCCCCCCTATATATTTTTTTCTGTTATTGTTATGTTATTTTATTTGGCTAAGTTCTTTTCCGCTCTACTGGTTTGCCATGCTACTGGCAAATATCCTATTTTAATTTAGCTTATTATAAGCAACATGTAGTGAATTGTGCTTTTCTGCTGCCGCTGATGTTAGCTTTCCTACTATTTTTTCTTATTTATTTTTAATATATATTTTTCTTAATTTCTATCTCTCTATTTAATTTTTGGATTAATTGGATTATATTTACATATACTGTATATACATTCAGTAAAAAAAGGTTTAAACGTTTTAAAGGTTTCAAGATACTACCACAAAATGACTGAATCCAAATCAACTGAAACAGCCTAATATTACAGACCGCCTCCAGTTATATCCATGTTCGAGAAGATGCACTCTGACTGGAATCGTTCTCCATGTAATATGCATTCCCAAATACTTCCTTCGGAAGGAAATATGTTCAGTGAGATTCCTCACTCCATAGCACCTTGTGCCATTGTTATTGATTTTAGAAACGTCGGGAACGACACCAGTCGCACTGATTATCGTGGCCTTGAGCAACGGTAACCAGTGCGACTAGTGCACAGTCACTTGACTAGTAAACCCAAGGCAGCTTAACGTAGGACGGTTGCGCCTGTGGCCTCTTGGATCTACTGCATGATTGTTCACCAGACGATATGATTGAGGCACGGACTACTTTCTTCGTGGTTCGTCGATGGTGTTCCGTCAGTTTGTAAGGTCGTCCAGACCACATTTTTTTGCAGAGGTGTCTTCTAGTTTTGAATGAAATCTGCTATAATAATTTTGAGAGGTATCTGCACGTACTAAAAGGTTAATGATGTGACATCCAACAATATCCCACTTTGAAAGTCTGTATGTTACGATCAATCGATTTAGTGTGACTGTAAACTGTTATTTGGTTAATTAAAACCAATGTAAGACACAAACAAGTAGAAAAATGGTTGTTTTGTTGCTTTATCTGAATTTAGTGTAGACAAACAGTTCGTGATCAGTTATTCAAGAGTATTTGGGTTAAATGGGACCCGTGTCTGAGAAGTGGCTTTCAAATTTTAACTTAAGAATGGATTTAACCATAAATTTAAAGTTTTAATTAAAATTACTTTATATCACTGGATTTAGATTAAAACTTCAACTTAAGTATATGGAAAGCACAAGATCTATCTTACTTTCGCCCCAAACGACGACTTATTGTTATGGTAAATTTTCGATATAGTGAAACAGGACTGAAACTAATTTTCAAAAAGCAAGATAATTTCTGTAAAAAGAAAGAAATATGCATGCATTTCTTTCTTTTTACTGATGAATGTTTTTAGCAGTAAAAACAGAATTCAGCAGTGAGAGAATGGCGTGGACAAGTTCAACGGGACCACCATTGGGTTAATGAAAGGAGTTCAGAAAAACTCATTTCATTATGACACAAATGTTTCTAGAATCGACATTTGAAAAACTCAGGCGCCTCCGTAGCCAGGTGGGAAGGAGCAGCAGTGCGTAATCCGGTCTAATCAAGAAGCACACGCTTCTTGATTAGACCGGGGTTCGAGCCCGTCACCACCAAATACGGAGGATGTGGAAAGGTCAGGAATGACCCCCGCATATCCTGGAGCAATATGGCCTTAGTTGCTAATGCTCCTAAAAACCAAACAACAGTAACAGTGAAAAACTCAATTGTCCAATTCAGAGTACATGAAGCCTATTCAAACCGTTGGGGGAAAGTTTTACTGACGGCAGACGGACATTATTTACAATGAACTTGAGAAAATTAGTTAACTAGGCATTGGGATGCTTTGTTTACTTCCACATAGCAAGCATTTCTGGAAAAAACTGATTGGGGAACATAGACATATACAAAAGCAACCAGACTCACATAAAAGGATATGTTGCACAAGTAATGTTTTATCGCAATTCGGAACCACGAATCGCAATTAATGCACTACGTTGTTTAAATCCTATCAATAACAATGAAATTTACTGTAGTGTGCAAGAACTGGATCTTACTATGACGACAGTGATGTCCAATGGACCACGGTTCCGCGAAACGTGTGGTTAAAGATTATCATTTCACCTGTGCTGGTTTATATATGATAATGTCCGCGCAGGTAGCGCAGTGATTATAATCACTGTCCTTATCACAGCGGATTGAAAAAGGCGCGGGTTCGAATATACTTAATAACGCGAGGAACTTTTACCGTTCCTTCCACCCGGAAACTCGGGGTCCAGGAAAACAAGCAAATCGATCATAAAACACACACAATTTATGGATATAATATACGTGAACTTATAAGTTCAGACTTATAAGGTGGCTTTAATAAGTTATATATGACAATACATATCTATATAAATTATTCACAACATTTTGTGCAATTAAATTTTTTTTATGAAAAGATCCGGTCTATTTTTGTTCTCTGAAATTTTTTTCTAAGGGACAATTCTACTGAAAATATGGATAGATAATATTAAACTACAAAGAATGGACGGACTTTATTGCGAGTTATGGCGTTAGTGCCTTTGGTTATATCTCAATTCTATGCTATCACGCCATTATGTCTTTTTTACAGTTAAGTGACATTGTTTTTCAACGAATTTAAAGCTCTCATTAATAAATTAATAAAAATGTGGCTTCACATGTTACAGATTCAATATCAAGTGCTTCTCTTTCAATTACATAAAGAATCTGGAAATTTGTTGTCTCAGATAACTGGTTAACCTACCATGCACTTCCAGTTCGTGTAGTATCTATATCAAGATACTACCATTACATCCGAAGTGAATTTAAAAAATGAAACGAAAAGAATGACATTATTTTATTTCAAAGAATCAACCAACGCGCCTGGCCTAAATATATCAACTGTAATGGTATATTCAAGACAAGCAGGTTGGTTGAATGGCTCTTTAGAACTGAAGTAGCAAGCTCAAACCACGAAAAAGAAAGGGACATTCTGCTTCAGTAACATTCAGCTAAGGCAGAATTCTGTTAATCAAAGCTTATGAACCTTCAAGGGTTCCTGTGCCTGCCCAGATACCAGTTTGTCGCACTTTGTGAATAAACTATAATTAAATCTTCTGGAAGCGCTACTGCTTTCGAAATTAGTCGCCCAGTAATGAGCATCACTCAAGTAAAAACAGAATTGCAATAAGATGTTATTCTACATCTGGAATGCTTTCTGTACGCGTCCTAATAATGCTAATAATATTTCAGTGATTTTAAATGTTGCTAGATGCTCCCGAAACCATTCCATTAGACACTCATTTGCATAATTTGAGAATTTGCTTTAATGATGTTTCCATGTAATATTATTTTAAGTTACATTGTTCATGCAGAACGGCTTTCCTAATATTTAAGTTTTAAAGTTAAGATAAAAATGGAAAAGCAAATAGATTTGATGGGAGAGAATAAGTTAATGCAGAGCAGCATTACTTATAAATGAAGAAGGGAGTACAAAAAAAAAACATTTACGGCCTAAAAAAAAAAAAAAAAAAAAAAAAAAACATCTGCCTAAGTTAAGTAGTGCACTTGAAGGAATAATTACAGATTTTGAAAAATGCGCTTTCAAGTTATGCCAGCGAGAAAATTTATAAAAACAAATATTAAACTATGCAAATAAAGAGTAATTAATAGATGACAGAGCTGCAATGGCTCAATACATTCTACGTTATATATAAATTATTCAAGAAAAGGAGGAATTACCTCTATGATGTTTTGTAGAACAAGTCTGTGCTGATACTCTCCGTTGTTGAATTAACTATGCAAATAATTTACATGAATTCCTTACACTCTTAAGCAGAATCAATGCTCCAATGCACCACGGACCCCTCCCCCCCCCAAAATTACATCGAATCACCAACCCAAATCTTTGAGTGCGAGAAGACAATAAGTCCATACTTGAAAAACAATTTAAATGCTTTGAAACCAATTTAAACAATGAATCCATCCTTTAACCATTTTAAATATAAATGTTAAAACATAAAAAACATTAAGAATACACTGAAACATTAAGGAATTAAAAGAATTTTGTTACTCCTTGAAGCAGACGGGGCTTTTCGACTAGAGACATGATCACAGGACCGGATCATTGATTCTGTCTAAGAATGTGAGAAATTCATGTATATTATTTGCATAGTTAATTCAACAACGGAGAGTATTGCAGAGATGTGTTCTATAAGACATCATAGCGGTAATTCCTCATTTTCTTAGCTAAACAAATAAAGAGTGTATTCTGCATCTAGTAAATTATAATTTTGCACTGTTTAATATTTAGTTGCGTTTGAACACATTTCATATATCTGATTACACTGGTTGCAGTGTAATTCTAACAATAAAAGAATTCTAATAAACTGAATTCTAACAATAAAAGAATTCTAATAAACTGAATTCTAACAATAAAATATATAGTCTCTTAATCGGCAAATAGTTCACATACTGTGCTATAATGAATCAGTTGGTATTAAAATATCAGTTGATTCATCATAGAAGAGTGTTAAATACTGTGTACTGTACTAATCGAGATTTTACAACTGTTTTATTTCACCTCAATAAAAAATATATTTTTTTTCATATTGCAAGATGAAATCCTTGCGAAATGAAAGCTGAACCACGTCACAGGACGGAACCGAAAATGGGAAATATTTGTGCCTGTTAAGAAAACCCGCCATGTACGTAACAGCGAAGTGGTGATAATGGACTTTCTCTATCCGCAGCTCTTAATGAAGCCATAAGAGGCTTACTGTAATCACAGCAGAAAGAACTACTTTTCTCTGTTGACAGCTCGCAATATTTGCCACAGGGGTCGGAGGAAATGTCTCTTACTTCCTTTTAATAACTGTTACAACATAAATGGCCAGAGAAAGGGAATAATGCTTTGAGTAAAGTGAAGTAGAATATAAGAAAGTTTTAGTAAAAGGCTTTTCCTCACATTACCACTTCAATGTAAGCGCCTCAACTCCGAAGTCTTTTTGATGATCTTATTAAAATAAGCACCATATCATCGTAAAGTAGTGAGAAGGAAAAGAAATGAATAAGTGCATTCAAGTATGCTTCACAGGGCTGTCTTTCGCTATTTTGCACAAAGAATGTGAATGCGGGCGGCATTCAGTAAAGGTGAATTTTCTGAGAGATTCGTGAAAAGACGTCAACCATTATTGCGAGATGCAAATAACCAGAACACATCAAGATAGTGTCCTTCCTTTAGTCGATCACTAAAGTGAGGGAGCACAGGAATGAAGCAATTAACATCAAATTCTGGTGAGAGCGCTCACCTGGAGGGAGTTTCTAAAACAAACAAATATATTACTTTATGAAATGCTCAAATGCGGCAAGAATTTTGTGGCCATTCGTCCAAGATGGCTAAGCGACCACTTCAAACACATATTTTAAAGTACTATGTTCTCATCGCGTGCACCCGCATACACATCTTTTACTCGCTGAGCAATAGCAATGAAATAAGAATTTATCCATTATATTATTTTGTTTTGAGAGGGCTTTTATAATCCTTTTAGAAGCTGGAACTCTGAACTTTCATTCTCTCCATTCTCAGACTACAGATTTTTATTAAATTGCCCTATTATTAATGTTAAAGCCCATAGACCAGGAAAGCTTTCAAATATGAAAAGGAATTAAAAAAAAAAAAAAATAGAAATATAAAGATTCGACTCCTAGCAAAATTTATTTTGACAACCAAAAGACGCGTCATATTTTAAATTAGTAACGCTAATTTTCACTTTCAGTTTAATCTCTAAAACTGTATTACAGGCATTGCTCCTCACCATTAGCGAGTGTCGTTTACAGAGGTTGTTGATCGTCATATCAAAGAAGAAGAACGAACATGAAAACATATTTGAGCATATCAGGTCGTGAGTGATGTCAGTTCTTTCATCTCATGGATATTTCCTTTTCATTCCATAAGACGGTTAAGTTACATATTTTACTAATACGTAATAAATCCCAAGTTATCTAATGGACAGAGAGACCTCATAAAGGTCAGATCGTTATCGAATGCTAATGTTCAGCAGGAAAGCCTCCTCATTCCATTTTTATTCATGTTGTGTGCTGCAACTACATGCAGTGGACAAAACGATGGAAACACCCGTAACGAGCTACAGATATGCCTTAATATGGTGGCACCATTTGCTTTTAAAACAGTTGTATTCTAACATGTAATAGAATTAAATAAATCTTGAACTATTCAAATAAATATTAAGAGGAATATTGGACTATTCTTCAAGAGGAATGTTTATAGCTTCTTGAGTGATGAAGGTGCAGGATACCTGTTTCTCATTCTCCATTTCAAAATATGTCCACCGATATATTTCTTAAGCTATTAAGAAAGCCATTTCTTCTATCGAAACGGACTACAATCCCAGTTTTTTTCCCACATGGTGTGGAAATTGCGGTTATAGCCACAGTGCTAAATGCAAGTATTTAGGCAGAGAGGTACGGATGGCCATGGAGAACCCTATAAAGAAAAGATTTTGAACATAGACTAAAAGTTGGCCTGCTGTGCATCTCTTAAATTTTTGCTGTAAGTCACGTTGTTGTTGTTGTTGTTGTTGTTGTTGGTTTTTAGGTGATTCAGCGATTTGGCCATATTGAGCCATGGTTTGCCAAAACAGGCATGGTACACAACAGCACAGTATAGCCAAATATTTTGAATATTTGTAACCAAATGTCGTTGGCTCAATCAAGATATTTAACGCACGATTATATATGGTTAAGAAAATATCTTAAAATCAAAAACTTCCTGTACTCTTTTGATGTCAAATTACGCTTTTCAGTTTAGATTTTTAATACTAAATGTTAAAACGTTTTATTTAAATTAACGCTACTTTTTTTTGTAAAACGTGGATCCTTAAACTTTAAGAGTAGATATTTTACGTATAGCAATTACGCATTAAAAGCTTATCTGGAATTATTTTTGAATTTTATTGAAACTTTATTTGATTCGCGCATTCCGAATTTTCTTCTAACGAAAACTCGCTATTCATCTCTCGTTCGGCGTTCTACCTTTACAAAATGCATTCTCAGCAAAACGTCTAATCAAGTGGAACTCGGTGTTTTCGATTCTCATACTTTTCCCCTGACACAGCATTCTGCAGATCAGAGTTACAGAAAAATAATAGTGGGAAGAATGATTCGTGATTCCAATTCTATTATCAACTACCCAAAATACGAGAGATGAACAAAAAAAAAAAAAAAGATGACAGAAAAATATGAAAAGAGCAAGCACTGCTTGAATAAATCAAAAGATAATAAAATGAAGTTCAGGCTTAGATAAGTAAAATACTGATATTCAGACTACTGAGGTCGCATTTAAGATAAAATTCTGGGACACCACAGGGATTACTTTCCAGAGGCAGTAGATTACATCTATTTGATATCATCAGCTTCCTTCACTCGTTGAGACTGAAATATTATTTTCCTTATTTATTTTTTACATAATTTCGAAGCAGTCGTAACGTCGTATTCCAAAGGTAGCTAAATTCTGTATGGCTCAGCAGTTGTGTACATTCTCAGTACCGTTTCAGGAAACCGTGGTCATACAGCCGCTTCTCCTACCTTTATCCTTTACAACTGACAGTCAAAAATAAATACAAATAGATCAGAATCAAATGAACTATTTAATGAAATTTTCATGTCAGAAAACAGTGAAGTCTCTGTCTGGCTATCTTTGGAATGGGGAGAAATAATCCAGGAAATTTCCTGTTATCGTGAACTGGATTCCAATAAATACCCTTCCATCAGACTAATTTATTAACAACTAAGACGGGGAAGCTTATTGCTGAAAGTACTACCAAATGATAACTATGTCATAAAAAAGGTCGCCGCATGATTAGCAGCGCAAATTGAGTGGTATTATAATCACTAATATTTAGGGGCAGAATGTATAATTCCTTCAAAAGATATATGCTAGGAGGATTTGTTGACAGTGACCTTAACGGGAGATGCAGAATCCTTTCCAAAGAATTGTAATCAATGACCGTCTTCTGAGCAAATATCTCAGTATATAGATTGAAAATTCTTCAGTTGCTATTTCAAAATCCTCTTATTGTGGATAATGACCGATATTTACCACAGAAACAAACGATGATAATAAAAACGGCAAGAAATAGGCAGACTAGAATTTGGAGATTCTGTATTGCATCACACATCGCACCGAGATGTAATCATCACCTCATTTTTTTGTTAATTATTAGGAGAACCTTTCCTCCCATTTCTAAAATCTGCTGTAAATGGTAATGACAGATTAGCCCGTTGTTAGAAGCCGAAGCGAGTACAACTGCTGCTATCCACACAGAGTTGAACTAAAATTCTAGGGCAGCCCTACATAAGATACTTTACTGGTCCACATCCCATCCATGTCTATTTCTTTGTACAAGATGTCTGGAGTGCAGCGATCTGAATTAAACCTTTATATATTATCAGGTGTGATAATATGCCGAATCTCTGAGGAAGCGAGTTAATATCCTGGAACAAATTCACTCCGGGGAAAGTCAGAAATTCAAATGCCAGATGCTCAGTTAAGCGACGTACTCCCGAACCAGGTCCAAGAAATAAATCAAGTTACGTTAAATGCTTTGGTAAAGCAGGATGTAGTCTTCATTGGGACTGAACTGTAAAGGATACGATTAATGCATTCTGCAAGAAAGACAGATGGTATAGAACCAAAGTATGTCTACTATAAGCAGAAACTGACGATGCAATACCCAATTTTGCAGCTCTTAATGGTTTTAGTGGTTGCCTGATAATAATAAATAAATTTTTATTTGTCCTACCAAATATAAAAATATAGGTGTACATTGGTAAGTGATAAATTCCCTTCAAGGCAGAAAATTCCAGAGGGTTACCATAAAATGAAAAATAAAAGAATGGCTAAAATATACAAGGAAAGCTGAAATATAAACTGCATTACTCATTACTACATTTGTGTCTAGAGTCCTGGAAATTGTAGTCCAAAAGTTCATCTTAACATCACATCGACTGAAACAACTTTTGCGAGATATACACTTGTTCAATTGCATACACACATTCTTGACATAAATGCACACAACTACTAGGCAACAGTAGTCTCAGCGAGCCACCCTGCGGTTTGTTTCCTATATTCCGGATCTTCTATGAGCCTTTGTACGTCAGTTACAATATGTGTTAAGCACTGAATGGATTCCAACGCACTGGCTGGTATAAACTTGTCGGCGATCTTCAGTATGCTGGTCTTCATTCTCAAGGATTTCGTGCCTCTTAAGGCATATGGCGGGATTTGCCACTCACAAAGCTGCCAGAAGCATGGTGATGATATCGTGCCAGTCATCATTTTGATTGTAGTTATTAATCGTTTCCAGGCAATGATGTCTGGTAAACGCTGCAGTTTAAGCTGTTCAGAAAGCTGCGTGGACCTTAACTGTTGAGGGAGATAGTGTTTATGGTTTGCCCACTTCAGCAGCCAGAATTCACTCGCATATATATTCTCCTAATGTGGGTAGGGGTGGCTGACGCCCACAAATTGGGCGCCATACAATATGGCCGAATATACGGTGGTTTTAAATATCGTGCGGTTGTTGTAGTCTGTTTCACGTGCAAGAGGTGCTGTTTGGTTGCCCAACGTAAGTACAGTGGGGCCTCGTACGGCGAACGTTTCATGCGACGAACTTTTCGTACCACGAACCCGGGTTTTAACCTCTTCCCTTACTATTTTCCCCTATTTTCTTTAAAAAAAATACAAATTTTTTAAATAACAATTTTTATTGCTTTCATGCCTTGTAATACGATGCTTGATTATGGAACAAATTGAAGTATTCAATGAGACATTCAATGTCTCATTGAATACTCATTGAACTCCAATATTCTTCAGTCATTATCCATAATTAATTCTTGAAAACGAAACAGACAACCTCGTGCAGCACAGTGTTCAGGAAAGAACACCAGGAGACAACAATATGCAAGATATCAGCAGGCGTCATCAGACGCTTGTCTCAGATAAAAATATTTCAAGAAACGCACCCACCGGCGAATGGCCACAAGAGCCATATTGCGATGAATGCACTACTTTACCACGCGCCAACGGCTTCACTCGGGTGACCCTTCATTGCTTCTGACGGCTTCACTAGAGTAAGTATTGAAAGAACACAAATTCGTACACGACCACGAGATATCTCGAGATAATAATTTATGACATTAAAATGCTAACCCGAGTTAACGCGGGATAATCAGGGAAGTAGTTAATTTGTACAAACACAACACATATTCTGTTTTATTCACCATGTCTTTCTTTTGTTTCAGGAAAGTTCCAATTTTTTTTTTTTTTTAAGTTTCTTTTGATTTGGTTTGGTTTGGTTTGGGTTTTATTGGCGCATCAGCAACTGAGGCTATAATGCGCCAAATACCGGTCATATATAAAAAGTTAAAACCTTCAGTGACCTAAGTAGTTAGGCCACCATGTCGGGATATAAAAAGGAGTAAAGGTACAAAACATATGAACAAAGGAATGACAAATCAATTTTAAATACGAGTAAAAAGGTTTACTGATTTTAAAAAGTTAAAAACAGCAGACACATTGTCATTGTCGGATAAAATCTGACTGAGTGTATAAGGCTCAGCCAGATGACCAAAAGCAGTAAAATAAAAATCACGTTCGTGTCTAAAACGTGGACACTCAGTTAAAATGTGGCGTATGCTTAAATACGTTTCACAGTTCTCACACATAGGACAGTCATCTGCCCTCAGCAAAAAGGCATGTGTAAGATGACTGTGTCCTATGCGGAGGCGAGCTAAAACAACTTCCTCTCTGCGATTCCTGCGCACACTAGACTGCCAATGTTGGATTACAGGCTTTATCTGATAGAGCTTGTTTGTGACTTGCTCATGCCAGGATTGTTGCCATTGGGACAGTAATTTATCGTGTATTAGCTGCCTGTAGTCTGTATAGGGGACTAACAAGTTTCTTTTGAAAAGAGTTTAAAAAGGATCTTGAAAAGATTCAAAAAATGGGTCTTACGAAAAGTGTCAATGTAAGTCAGCCCAAGAAAACACTCAAGAAAATCACTATTGAAACCAAGAAGGACATCATTGCCAAAGCATGAAAAAGAAGCTAGGGTAGTTGATCTGGCAATTGAATACGGAGTAAACAAATCCACCACTGGAACCAACTTGAAAAAGAAGAAGACCATCAAGAATGTTCAGGTTGCAAAGGGAGTGACCAGATTAAATACACTAAGAAACCCCATCATTGAAGAAATGGAGAACTTTTCTGTGGATTCACCAAAGGCAAATGGCAGTAGATACCATCAGCAAAGAAGTCACATGTCTGAAAGCCAAGCACATCTATGCTGATCTGAAGGAACAAACTCCAGGGCCAAGCTCTGAAAAATCTAAATTTAAGGCAAGCAGGGGGTGGCTTGAGATTGTTTGTTTGTTTGTTTGATTTGGATTTTATTGGCGCATATGGCTTGAGAAGTTTAAGGGGAGAACTGGCATGCACAGTGTCATAAGGCATGGGGAGGTAGCAAGTTCTGATAAAGAACCCGCTGATAAATTTGCCAAGAAATTTCAGAAGCTCATGAATGATAAAGGATATATATACCACAACAGGTCTTCAACTGTGATGAAACTGGGCTTTTCTGGAAAAAAATGCCCAGTAAAACCTACATCACAAAGGAAGAACAAGCTCTACCAGGCCACAAGTCTATGAAGGACAGACTGACCCTCCTCTTTGCTGCCAATGCTAGTGGTGACCTGAAGATCAAGCCTCTCTTGGCAAAGAACTTGCCACTGAAGGCTGTTCTCACCATGGATAATGCACCTGGCCACCCACTTGATTTAGAAGATGCCCTGGAATTGGGGTTCAGTTTCCTGAAGGTTGTTTTCTTGCCTACCAACACTACACCTCTAATTCAGCGAATGGACCAGAATGTCATTTCAAACTTCAAGAAGCTGTACACCAAAGCAATTTTCACCACGTGCTTTGAAGTTTGCCATGCTTCCAGCTTCATGACATTGAGGAAATTTTGGAAGGAAGAATTTAACATTTTTCACGCCATTAGACTCATAGAAAAAGCTTGGCGTGAAGTGTCAGTCAGGAACCTGAACTCTGCCTAGAGAAACCTGTGGCCAGCCTGTGTTCAAGGAAAAGAACCTGATAATGGAGCCCAAGTCATGAAGGACATTGTGGCAGCAATTAAGGACCTGGAGTGGTAAGTGTCAGAAGAAGATGTGGATGTGTTAATAGAGGAGCATGATGTGCAGCTGACCACGGAAGAACTGAAGGAGCTGCATAAACATCAGGTTGGGGAAACGGAAAAAAATTTCCTCAGAGGAGGATAAAGAAGAAAACATCACCAAAGGTCCAATGCCTTCAGCTACTATCAAGGAGATTCTTCACGACTGGAAGAAGCTTCACAACAGGGTGTTGGAATGGCACTCCAACACAGCTGAAGTGAACAGAATGGGGGACCTCTACAATGACATAGCGCTTCACTACTTCAGGAGCCTCCAAAAAAAGAGAGAAAAGCAATCAACACTGGATAGATGCTTCAATGCTAAAAAGCAGAAAGAGGCAGAAGAACTTGAAGCTTCTGAACATGAAAAACCTGTAAGCATGAACCTTTAACCATGAAGAAGAATAAATGGTGTATGTAAATGGTGGCCTTTTTTGTGGAGGGTCCGGTACCAATTAATTTATTTCCCATAGGATACTATGGGAAATCGCGTTTCGTACCACGAACTTTTCATACCACCAACCGGTTCATGGAACGAACTACGTTTGTGGTACGAAGCCCCATTGTAGTTCATTTTCTTTACCATCAGGTCAATATGCGACTTGAATGTAAGTTTAGTATCAAATGTTACTGCCAGATTTTTATGCATCTCAACAACTGGGATGGGTATGCCATTTAGTTTTGGGTGTACGAGCATAGGCGGTTTTTTTGAGAGAGTACACCATCATTACAGTCTTCTGCGGATTTAGGGCAAGGCCAAATTTATCTAAGTGCACGAATAAGTTCAGAAGCTTATGATTAATCTGGTCACACAATGCGCTATTGGTCATGAACGATTGGATGGACGTTAGGATCTTAATATCGTCTGCATAAGTGCATACATCATCCCTACCCTTGCAGAACGGGATCATCATGGCGGTAAAGACGAGCCCAGATAAGACTCCAGCTTGTCGAACTCCTGCATGGAGTTGGCGTTGGAAGATCTTATTGTCTGTGTGGTAATAAATGGACCAACAAGTAAGTAGGGCCTGTAGGAACTTCAGCAAATTTCTTTTTATTTGGAAGGCGTGTTGGAGCAAAGGAAGTAGGCATGTACATCCAAACTATCGAAGGCTGCTTTTATATCAGCATATATTAATGCAATTTCCTTTCCGGCTTGGAAAGCATTTAGTATCACAGCTTGAACTGTGAGGAGGTTAGTAATTGTTGATCTTGTAGTTATTGAATAATGAATTTGTTGAGGCTGCCCGACCAGTATCTGATTCGACAACTTTGGCAATAGAGCCCTCTCCAGTACTTTGAAAAGGGTATATGCAGTAGATATAGGCCTATACTGCTCCACGAGGTTAGGCTTTGTAATTTTAGACATTGGAATTACAGCGTACTTATTCCAGTTCTCAGGGATAACTTGGTTATCAAGGATAGAGCTATAAATTGCTTGGAGCGGTTCAATTAGCTAAGGGCTGAGACATTTTACAATGAATTGGGTGACTCGATCAATGTGGGACTAAGATTTAGAGCTTACACAAACCGGTGAATTAGTTATGAAATATAAGACCATGTTGAAAAAGTGTAGCAAGATAAGACAAAATATTTTAGTGTATGCAATTCTACCCAGATAAGACAGGGGAGATTTTATTATGAAAGCCATGTGAAAGAATTCTACACGTGGGGACACTTCAAGGCTTATGGGAGAAATTTTTTTTCAGCATGGCAGGTCTTACGTAATTTATTTTATAAAATATATTTATTTTATGCATAATTTATTTTGTAAAGATAGTATTCACTTAACAAGGGGGAGGGGAACAAGGGTATTTATTAATGACAGGTTAGGGAATTCGGCGTACAATTGGCTAAGATCATTAATCAAGGGACAAAATTATATTAGGACCATTTCTAAGAACGCTTCTGTACAACTATTTTGTTGTACGGTTTTTAGGAGCATTAGCGACTGAGGTCATATTGCTCTATCTATATTGTCTGTAAATTGCGTGTGTTCTGAGATTGATTTTATGTTTTCTGGACTAAAAACCCGAGTTTTCGGGAGAATGTCACCCTCGTCTGAGACCGACTAATTCAGTCAGGTTGTAAAAAAGCCCATAAAAATTATTCCCGTCATCGACGAGAATAATTTTTACGGGACTCGAACTCAGGTCTTTTCCACGCGGTGTGGTGAGGACGGCGATCCTACCAACTGTGCTAAACGCGAGGGCATGCAATTATCAATTATATTGGAAGAGGGTGAAGGGTAATAAAATCAAAATCCATTAGCAATGCAAGAGACTGGGGACTCAAAAAACGCACCCTAACCCTCTACTATAAAACCACCTTTCTTCCTATAATCGTGCCTGCCGCACAGTGAGTACGCACGCCCTCCAGGTGCTCTCAGGTGCTCTCCCACTGGATCTTGAAGCTGCTAGAACAGTGATGCTATATTACCTTGCCAAAAGAGTACAAATTACCCATGTAGGACACACCACCAACCCCGCAATCCACCATAAGATGGAGAAAACCAAGCTGATTATACCTGCGGCAGGCATGTCAGAGTAGATGGCCCACTCCACCAAGGGAGAGGTCACAAGAAAATTCATCCCAGACATTGACAGAGTGTACCCCAGTCTTTTCCCTGGTTCCTCCCAGGACTGAACACAGCCTATCTGATAACAGGACATGGCCCTTTTAATGCCAAATTGACAGCCTTTCGGCTGGTGCTTCTGTGGAGAAGCAGAGACCTGGTATCATTTGATGCATAGATGCGAATAAAACGTGGATTTACGATGTCTCCTTACCAGGATTAGACATACGCTGCAGGACCAGGAGCTATATTTCCTAGACACAGAGGAGGAATACAGGCCACTTTCACGATTTGCCCAAGACTTGTTCTCCAGAAGAAGAAAACTACTTGCGACTCACGGACCAGACTAATTAAAACAAGATAATTAACACCTTATAACTTGGATGCTAGGCTAACTTAATTCTTAGACCTCCCACGACTTGACTGATACCGCAGATCTGCTGCCACCATCAAAGAACCAAGAACATCATCTCCTGGACACAGAAGATGAGCACACACCATTCAGCCGATATGCGCAAAATACCTACAGCTGAAGAAGAATTGAAAATGCCTTCCGCAACGACTGACAAACTAGGACATTCACTTCACCTGGCCAAAACTGAAAGGAACAGGAGAAAACCCAAACTGATGAGGAAAACATACCCACTTAAATGGACCAAGAACGGGCGAGAATGAAAACCCACTACGACAAGAGTGAACGGAGGACATCCCCAAATGATGTTGGACGGAGTGCAAACTTCGACCCTCCGATTGCACACTGGGACACAGGGTTCAACTCGGGGTTCACAAACTGACTGAAATAATCTTTGAGAAAACGAAATATAAGTGGACTGGAAATCCAAATATCACAACGGAACTGAACAGCAGCAATTGCTACCACATTCCCTATTGGCGACCTGTGCTGGGCTCTAGCCCAACACACTTTCATTCCCTTCCCTGGCGGGGTGAGCCGACAGTGCTCCTGTCCCCTCCTCTCCTCGCCACCCCCTATTTCTTCTCCTGGTGGGGGTCTGGGCAGACTGGTGGCCGCTGCCGTTATGAGTAGACACGTTTTTACGAGCTCCTGATTTTTGTGTTAAATATGAGTTTTAAGTGTTTAGTTCGCCAAGAAAAGTGTTCCCGTCGAAAGACATTCATCTGAGGATTCCCTAGGTGAGACAATTTTGCAAACTTTTGGGAATTTAGCAAATTACCAGCGTTTTTATCTGTGTCCTTTGTTTGCCAGACTACAATGGTCACCATGTGACTGGCAGCAAGGCCATAGAGAGGCACCGATTATAAAGCGGAGGCCACGTTGGTAGTGTGCACTTGACTGGGGAGGGTGCCCCAACAGTGTTTTTATCGGGCTGAAAGAGAGCTCCAACACATTTTAATTTTTAGCATTCATATTCCAGTTAATTAAGAGTCGAAACCAACAGCGGGCTTAATGTTCATTCAACGCAGCCGAACCCAGTGATATTCTGCTTAAGGCAACACGTCACTTAAGCCCCTGGCAAGGTCAACTGGCAACAGGGTTAGTGATTGTTTCTCCCCCACTCCCACCCACTGCTGCATACTTTCTCTTCTAGTCATAACGGAAGAAGCTCACTACCACTACAGTTCAACTAACTCCTATCAACTTAGTGAAATTCCAACTGGAAACGATGATTTTTGTTTCCCCCCCCCCCTTCCTCTACCATAAACTGACCATGGAGAGAAGCTACTTCTGTTCCGACGATCTCTTCAACAAAATAACACTACCAACGTCCTCGCCGATATAAACCACCCAACAGGAAATTAACCCCGTTCTTCTAGGGGCATTTCCACATCTGGCTGTTTCCCCCCCCACCCCAAGTGACAGAGGGGGATAGCCCAAAATCTTCGCTGAAGGACTATTCAGCTCTAAATTCAAACAGAGACGGGAGGAAGGTGGCCTCTTGCTCACCTCCACGAGCTCTTTCACGCGGGACCTCATGAACGTCGATTATCCGTAAAAGTTCGATAATCCGAAATTCGCAAAGATGGATGGGAAATTGAAAAAACCCACAGATGCCGCGCATCAGAGCCAAAATGACGACCCCGTCGTCATAGACCAACAACAGGAGACGTCAGAACCCCATTCGGGGGCCCCGCTAACAGGAAAACGCAAATATAGAAAGCCAACACCTAATCTGGAGCGGGAGATGCGCTCCCAAACTGAATCAAAAGACATAACAGAAAACCAAAAGGACACCAGCGAGGAGAAGCCACAGGAGGCTCCCCTGGATCCCTCCTTGCCAGGGGGTACAGTTCATGAGAAGTCTCTGTTCCTCAAGGCTGCCTTGGAAACATTATTTAAGGAGCAATCTAACAGGGTAACCACAGGGCTAAGGGCACAAATCGTGAACCTGTGGAACAAGCTGGACACTCTCTTGACGGAAACTTACCTCGAGAGTGAGAGAGCCAATGCTAAGCTCCAGGCATACATGGAATGTGGGGCAAACCAAATGCAACAGCGCGCGCCCACATATGCCAAAGCGCTGAGGACCACAATGACAACGGAGCGACCGCCAACCCTTGCTGTTCCCAGCAAAAAGAAAGTACCACTACTACCAAGACCCAACCTGGTCATACTGAAGCCAACAAACACCGAGACTCTTCACACAAGTGAAGAAGTAAAGAAGACTGTAATTACTAACCTTAGCGATGAATTCAAACACACCAGAATAAAATCGATAAGGAAGACCCGCAACGTCGGCGTCATCATCGAGACAGAAACACAGGAGGAGGCGAACAAAATTATAGCAAATCCGAAAGTGCCGTCCCTGGGCTTACAAGCAGAAACTCCCAAGAAAAAAGGACCAAGCATTGTAATCTTTAATACAGGAAATGACCTATCCCCAACACAATTGCAAGGTGAGATATATCGCAAAAACCTGCAGCAAGCATTCCCGGATACGGACCCATCGAATCTGATAACACCCAGATATCAGACAAAACCCAGAAATAATAACTCAGCTAACTGGGTGGTAGAATTAGCTCCCAGAGCGTGGAAAGTACTAAGGCAGCAGGCAAGAATCTACATCGATTGGGGCAGTCATCGCTTCAGAGAGCACGTGGCTGTTCCAAAGTGTTTTAGATGCTGCCGATTTGGCCACACCACACACACGTGTACTCAACCGCAAACTTCTCCAACCTGTGGGCACTGCGCAGAAGTAGGCCACAATTATAATTCCTGCCCAAACAAAACCGCTCCACCAGTGTGCGCAAACTGCAAAGCCCTAAAGTTACCAGCAGACCACTCTGTCAGAGACAGTAACTGTCCCGTGTACTTAAAAGCCAAAAGCACTCAACAACAAAGAACAGATTATGGGAACTCCTTGTAAATATAAAGATTCTAACACAGTGAAATTTGCACAGCATAATGCACAACGGGCAATTGCAGTCACTGCGCAACTAAAGAAAAAGGTAGACGAGGACAACCTTGACATCCTCTTCCTCCAGGAACCCTACACACACAAGAAAGAGGTGAGAGGATACCCACTCACGTACAAAATTGTACAACATAACGGCAATACCCCCTGGGCTGCCCTGGTCGTCTGCAACCCTGACCTCACGGTTACTAAAATAACCCACTTTTGCAACGAATGGGCTGCCTGTGCCCAGATCATCTCTCCATTGGGAGAATTTTATGCCATATCGCTATACTGCCGACCCGGCGAAGATATTCTCCCTGCAACCCAATACCTGCAAAATGTCCTCCACGAGCTCCCTAATACTAAAATAATCGTCTGTGCAGATGCAAACTGCAGGTCACCAGCCTGGCACAGTACAACTCCTGATCGACGAGGAACTGCCAATGGACAGCGCCTGGAAGAATTCCTGACCAACAGCAGCTTCACAGTATTGAATCAGCCAAATAATCTACCGACCTTCTCAAGTACACTTTGGGAGGCAACAATAGACATAAGCCTAGCCACTCGCTCCACAGCAGGATACATATCCTCATGGAAGGTCAGAGAGGACTGGACAACCTCTGACCATAGAGTAATAACTTTCCAGATGCACCGTGCCCTCAATAGACCACCCACACCCAGAACAATCCTCAACAGATTTGCTATAGCCAAGGCAAACTGGGAACAATTTCGGGAGGCACTGACATACTCTGTTGAAGCATTCGATAGCACAAACCTCACCCCAGACCAGCACCAGCGTGCTATAGTAAGTCTAATCACAGAGGCTTCAAACATAGCTATAAAAAGAAAGAAACCATCTGCAGGTTCAGTCCCATGGTGGTGCCCTGAGCTTCAGAGACTGCGGAATGAAGTAAATACACGCCATAAAAGCTTCCAGCGAGCGAGAAGATCCTGGCCGGCGGCAGAGGTAGAAGTCCTCAGACAACAATACCGTGAGGTCAGAAACAAATACACAGCCCTAATAAGAACCCGGAAAAAAAGTTCATGGGAGACACTAGTCTCACCAACAGGGAATAAGGACCCCTGGGGGGTTGTATACAAAGTGGCAACTAATAAATTACCAAAAGGAGAAGTAATATCTTCAACAAAGACACCCGATGGCCACTATACCACATCCTGGCACCAATCTATAGACAATATTCTGAATACTATCTTCCAGAAACTGCCCTCAGACCACACTCCTGAGCAACTTCTGCTCTGTGAGGAAAATACTAACTACTGCCCAGCACATCGGGAGGACCCGTTCACACTTGAAGACCTCCATCTGGCAACAGCAAAAATAAGAAATAAGCGAACACCCGGCGAAGACTACCTGGAGCCAGAAATTGTAAAAAAGACCGTGGAATATATCCCAACAACTATATTAAACTTATATAACCACTGCCTATCTGCAGGATATTTTCCCCATGATTGGAGAGCAGCACGAATTAGACTAATACTGAAGAACCCGAAGAAACCACAGGAACTCCCGGAGTCATACAGACCCATAGCCCTACTGCCAGTACTAAGTAAATTGTATGAACACCTACTACACAGCAGGATACAAGCTCACTACCAAGAAGCAGGCCTCCCCTCTCCCAAGCAATTTGGCTTTCGACGAGGATGTTCCACCGTGGATGCCCTGGAACGTATAATAAATGCAGCTACACACAGCAATAGTAAATACTTCCTTATTATCTCCATTGACTTTGCCGGGGCATTTGACTCACTTTGGTGGCCAAGTGTCCTCGGCAGACTCCGGGAGGCAAACATTCCCAGCAACTTATACCAATGCATCAAAACCTATCTTTCGGACAGAAGGATCTCAGTATCTACACCCTATAGCCAACTCACCCGGCCGGTGTTCCGGGGATGCCCACAGGGATCAGTCCTGGGGCCTCTCTTCTGGAACTTGGTGTTGGACGGCTTCCTCAACCAGGATCTAAACGGAGCAGATGCTCAAGCCTTCGCAGATGACCTGGTCCTGATGCTGGAGGCGGACAATCGTGCACAACTTGAGGCTATTGCAAACAGGGCCATAGATACCCTCCAAGAATGGTCAAAAAATCATCACTTAAGAATATCACCTTATAAGACATCCTCAATACTTTTAAAAGGCTCCCTTGATATCAGGAGGCCACCTCAGATAAAAATAGAAGGAAAAACCATAAAACTGACCACGGAATTAAAATACCTAGGAATCATCCTTGACAAAAATCTTTCATTCACCCCACACCTCGTATATCTACAAAAAAAGATCAAAAACTACTCAGCCCTCATAGCAAGAGTCTCGCGAAAGGATTGGGGCTTAAGGAAAAGAACCCTGATCCTCTTTTACAAGGCTTTCTTCATTCCAGCCATCAGCTATGCAGCAGGGATCTGGTTTAAAAAAGCAACCACCGCAGTCAATAAAAGAAAGCTAGAAACGATACAGCGCAGCATCTTACTCACTGTCTCCAGAGCATGCTGCACGGTCAGCTCACACGCACTGCAGGCCCTTGTAGGGCTCCTACCCTTGGACCTGGAGATTGTCCGCTGTGGCATGCTATATCAACTATCAAGAGGGAACAGTGTAACTTGCATTGGCTTCACCACAGACCCGACCAACAACAGCAACGCAGAAAAGAAACGACTAACCAAATATCTTCAACAAACCTGGCAGTCCCGATGGGCGGACTCAACTAAAGGTGAGATAACCCGGAAGTTCATCCCGGACATTACCCAAGTGTATCCCGAACAGCCAAACTGGTTCTCACCGGGGCTCTACACCACCTTTCTTCTAACAGGGCATGGCTCTTTTAATGCCAAGCTGTCAACCTTCGGCATCAGGGATTCCCCATTATGCCACTGCGGAGAAAACCAAACATGGTCACACCTAATGCACGATTGTCCCCTCTTTGAGGACATCAGATGTCATTTCATCACAAAGATACGCTTTAATCCGAAGGAACGGGAGCACCTTATATTACATGAGGAGGAGCACTACAAGGCCCTCTCGTGCTTTGCACATGAGCTGTTTACCCGGCTAAGGGCAATGACCCAACCTCCCCAGGCTTGATGCAGGACCTGACTACAACTACAACTCATCGGACGGGACTCTGCTCTCATGAGTGCCATTACTTTGTCAACTGTACCAGAAAGCTCAAAGTACCACGATATCGGACGGGACTTTGCTCCCACGAACATCACAATCAAACACGGACACCCTGTCAACTGGACCGACAGCGCATGTAATTTACCCAACGAACTACCCTAGAATGTGACAATCACCATATGCAGGAGTGACAACACTGCATCGACGCCCAGATAACAGAACAAACAGTGAAAGTGACCACATACCAAGAATGACCACCCAAAATGGAAATAGAAGGACCATGACCACGACCAAACTGGATGAGACCTTGATCCCATGACCAACGCCGGCATTCAACCGATCTCTGAACAAGTCGGTAGGGACCTTGTCCCTGTATGTACCTCCTGGTGGGGCCAGTGTTATGATGCTGTCCTGAACCTGCTGGCCTAGCCACCACTCTGCAGCCAGGCTGCACACACGCCATATTGGCGACCTGTGCCGGCTCCCTTGTCCGGCCATTTCTATCCCATCCCGGCAGGGGGGAGGAGACGGTCATACTGTTTCCTCTCCTCCACGCCACCCCCATTCTTCCTTCTGGCAGGGCATGGGCATGCCCTGCTGACACCAAATTGAGGCCTCCTACTCTATTGGCCTTATCCTTCCTCCTTTAACCCCCCAGTCTTCATTCTCTCCCCCTTCTCTATCTTTACACAAGCGAATTCCCCCACACACATAAATTCAATGAATCCAAATTAACTGACGCCCATATTTCGGTCTATCCCTATTCAAGCGACATCACCCTACGCAATCGAGAGATATCACACATATATCTATACATATATGTGTAAAAAAAAAAAAAATTTTTTTTTTTTTTTTTTAAGGTCCTAGCCACTGAAATCTCAGGAAATTAGGTGGCAGGACCTGCCAGAGTGAACTAAAGACTATCGGGTACCTGGTCTGCCTCCACGGGGCGTAAGTGGGACAACGTTGGGCCTCAGAAGAGGTCCAGCGGCTAAATGGCCAGAGGAACAACGGTACAAAACACCACACTTCCATAATCCATACACTTTTAAATCTCTGGCCTTCCCAGTGAACTGGTACACCCACAATAAAAGCAACGCGGAGATGGGGGAAACCCCTGGTGCCGTTTGACACTGAAAACACTTACACTTACACTGTTCTACCAACGTGAGTCTTGTGTTACTTTCAATGTGTTAAGACGTGTGATATTCAGTCTCTGGATTTATCTTTAAATTGTGTGATTTAACCATCCCCCCTTAAGTGAAAATATATACCTGTGATAGAGTTTTTATTGGTGAGTCGATTGATACCTTTTGTTTGGCTGCCAGAGAAGGGGTTGCGCTATGCTCAACGTTTTATCTGAATTGCTTGCAAAATTGAAATCATCGTTGTGAAATAATAACAAGATGGATGCCACTTATTATATAACTTCTTCACTGGCTGTTTTAATTTCTTGTTTTGGTCAAATACACCTCGCCTAAGGTGTAGTGGATCTTCTAATTATAGCATTCGTGATCCGGACATTTTGGGGAACCAGTGGGTGTCTTTGGGACATTTTAATTTTGTCTTTTGGCCTCTTAATTGCTGAAAAAAGAAATTGAACTTTTAATTAATAGTAATATTGGATTTTATTATGTCTTGTTGTTTTGCTTAGCCATCTTGTCTCCCTCAGTTTGGTGGCCAATGAAATTCATTGCTTATTTTTTGGAGGGAAAAATATAAGTAATTTTCTTTGGGGTTTGCTTCCTACTTGCAAGGGCTGGTCCCTAGTGCTACTTATTGATACAGTTGCATTCTGGATAAACCTGGTAGCCTACAGTGGAGGCTGCCATTGTTAAAACTAACGCTACTGAAAATATATATACTTCTGGGTTTATGGTTATGGTCGGCCATTTTCTATTATATATATGTATCTTTGGAGCAAAAAATTAGACACACTTTTTCAAAATTAAAAAAATTGAAGTGTTATATTATATATGTTACCATAAAGGACTGTCTTATGTATGTCTATATCAAAATATTGGTGTCTCTTTCATTAGGGGTGCTTTGCTAGGGTTTTGGGCTATTTTTGGGCTACAATTTCTTTTTGATATATCTTGGCTTCTAGGGGGTGTACAGTTATAGTCTTTGTTTCTTTGGTTATAACCTATCCTTCTCTTTCATTCACAAGGGTTTATAGCTCCCCCTGGTGGTAATGTACGGAGATCGTAAATAACTTTGTTCTGGTGCTCCGAAACTTCTGGCGAGGTTCTGTACCAGATAGCTTACAGACATTTCTATATTCCCTATGAGTTTCAGCTTTTTCCGTCCATAATTTCATGAGTTCCAAGGCTGGATGTAAAACCAGTTTTTCATCCTGGAAAATTTGCCACTTTTAAGAAAATTTTGAAACGTACATAACTTTTCTTCTATTGTACCCTCTCTTGTTTGACTCATTGTCCCTGCCTTTAGCCGCGTTCAAATATATAGCTGAACAATGTCAAGTGTAAACAAACGTATACGTGGCAATAACAAGTCTGGTATCTGTCACCTATGTAGAACGGAAAGAAACGTAGATTCAAACTCACACATCAAATGCACAGGGTGCAATAACCTTATTTGCCGTTCCTGCAGCAACATCGCGCACATAAATAAACTGCCAGCAAAATCCCGGAGTTCTTTTTTAGGGGAATGCTGCAAACCCTCGAAAAATTCGGTATCATCTCTTGAATTGCCAGAAACTAACACCTGCCAGGCTTCTAAGTCCATGACACTCCGAACTAAGGATCTGCCTCAAGGGAACTTAGGGGAAAGTAATGGCAATGAAATACGGTGTGGGGTGCCAAACAACCACAACAATATTGCGGACGGAACTACACTAAAGGACCAGACGGCAGAAAAATCACGCAGCAATCACGAGATAGCGAAAATAGCCAGCGAGCATAAAACACCTTTCTCCTCCAAACCAATTCAGGATAACAATTATATCACGCAGGTAAAATCGCCTGCAAATGACATAACCGAAATTAATGACAACTACGAAGTAGCATCCATTAATTTAGTTGCTTCAAGACAGCAAGTTTTAAATAACGGGATTAGAAGGCGACACGTCAGTGACAGTCACTTATGTATCAGCCAGCTTGGTAAACAAAGCCAAGCTGAAGCTGGCACTAAGCAAGAAGAGTACTCAGTTCAGGTAAATATAACCCTCGACGATGATCCAGATAATAATGAAGATGCAAAGACAGGCCCTGCCTCTAAGACTGACCGAGAGAGTAGGAGTGCTAGTGGATTAAGAGAAGTACAAGACAACCAGTGCTCACAAACGGAAAACGCTGAGAAGGGGACAAAGCAAGACTCTATCCCACCCCTGGGCACTTCACCACCGGAAGGAACAGCTCTCGAACAGATGTTTGCCCTGCGCACTCAACTAGAGAATTTAATGTCCAAATCAAACAGTAGAATCACCACCGGTCTCCGTTTTGAAATCGTGACAATTTGGACAAAACTGGAGACTATAATAGTAAACCAGCACGTAGAACAGGAAAGGGCTAAGGCCAAGTTGGAGGCATACCTAGATGAGCAGGGCAACCAAATGCCACAGCGCGCCCCCTCGTACGTAGACGCGCTGAGGACTGCACCCAATGCGACACAACTACCAAAAGCAAGTGGACCCCCCTTGGGGAAGAAGACACTGATCAAACAGCCAAACCTGGTCGTTTTAAGACCAACAACGCAGGATACTGCGCAAACAAGCGAAGAAATCAAAAACCACGTTATGAAAAATCTAAATGAAGAACTGAAAAATACTAAAATCAAAAGTATAAGGAAAACCAGAAACGTCGGAGTGGTCATAGAGACTGAAACCAGGGAGGAAGCCCAAGAAATTATGGAAAACCCAAAGATCCAAACTCTAGGCCTCACTGCTGCGGCCCCCAAAAGAAAAGGGCCGTCAATTGTCATCTTCGACGTAGATAAAGACATCACCCCCTCCGAGATCACCGATGAAATATACCGACGTAATGTACATGGACATCTCTCGGACCTGGACAAGAGTGACCTTATTATGCCCAGATACTCAACCAAGCCAAGAGTCGGAAATGGAGTAAACTGGATAGTGGAACTAGCGCCGATTGTCTGGCCTATCTGAAAAGATCAAATGAGAATCTATATCAATTGGGGCAGTCACCGCTTCAGGGAGCACGTGGCTGTACCAAGATGTTATAAATGCTGCAAGTTCGGGCACACTTCACACACCTGTGCCCAGGCTGTCAGGACCTGTGGCCACTGCGCTGAGAAAGGACATGAATACAACACATGCCCTAACAAAGAATCTGAGCCTGTCTGTGCAAATTGTAAAAGTAATAAACTAGACCACCACCACTCTATTCGGGATAATACGTGTCCGTCCTATATAAGCGCCAAGTGTTTATACCAGATGAAAACCGATTATGGGCTCACAGCCTAAAAGATATAACTACGGAGTTAATAAATTCTTTCAAATCAACGCACAGCGGGCCAGGGCGGTGGCCGATCAGATAAGAATCAAGGCAGACGAAGAAAATGCAGATATTCTCATTATACAGGAACCGTACACTCACACGAGGCAGGTGAGAGGTTACCCCCTGACCTACAAAATAATTCAAACAGATCAGGATACCCCCTGGGCTGCAATAGTCATTCGAAATCCAGAAATCACAGCAACTAAAATCTCAGCACTGTGTACAGCCTGGGCTGCCTGTGCCCACCTGATCAGCTCCATGGGATCCTTTTACGTGATATCCCTATACTGTAGACCAGGCGAAGAGATTACCTATGCTATCAGATACCTGGAAGATGTCCTGAGAACTCTGCCAAACGCAAAAATCATCATCGGAGCCGATGTCAATTGCCGATCACCGGTCTGGCATAGTTTGACACCAGACAGGCGGAGCACTGCAAATGGCCAACACCTGGAAGACTTCCTGGCAAACTCGACTATGACAGTCATTAACCAACCGAACAATCCTACCACCTTCTCAAACACCCTATGGGAGGCCACTATTGATATCACTATG